>NC_046158.1:80567153-80867153 GCF_011064425.1 Rattus rattus | reverse complement strand
GTTGCCCATGGGCCGTACCCCACCCTTCAAGTAAGCTGTGCACGTCCTTAGCACGTGTGTAGGGCTTTATGCAGTCCATGTTTTGCTAAGCAAGAAAACTTGTTTCACAAAGCAAACAGACTGGTGTTTCTTATCAAAGTGTGCCGACTTATCCATAGTCTCCAAGTTTGATATCACAAGGATCAGTGTTCAAGTATTACAGTACTGGTTTTAATATACTTATTCTTCTTTCAGATGACATTAAAGTCTCAGTTAATGACTTTATCATCAGAGCAGCAGCTGTTACTCTTCAGGTAAGTGGTCAAACCAAAGTAATTTTGGCTTTTAAATGTCTGTTGGCTTAAGATCTGTATAATGTCATTGTTATTGCTAAAGTATCCTGTTATTTAGTTTAGATGCTTTACAGGTAAGGAAACTGAGAATCAAGAGTTCCCAAAGTAACTAGCAGAATAAAGAGCATGGACCCAGTCCACACTGATTGGTCCCTTGTACTCAGAGAAGAGCCAGCCAGCACTGGAGATGAGGGAAGTCAGCAGAAGTCTGTGTCGCCTCTGCTGCGGCTTCACAGTTACTCGGGGCCTGGTCAGAGTGAATTCTAGCTCTCTTCCAGATCTGATTGATTTTGATGAGATCTTGGTGCCTTCTCCTTTACCTTCATAGATATTGCTGTGCCTGAATTTGCAGTCTTCTCTTCATTTTTAAAGCGTGTATTTCCCAGAAAGTTGCTTACTTCATGCAGTTTCCATGTAGCCAGGACCTCTGGCTGTTGTGGTTGACCATGTTGACGTTGCCTGAGATGCTCTAAGCGCCACCTTGCTTGTATCATTGCCAGCTTATTTTCCCCAGTTACTTATTATATGTTTCTTCCTTTTCTTAGGTCTATTTGATTAGAAAACTTGAGTGTGGAATTCATTTTAATTCTCTAAAAGGGTTAAGAGTTTGAATATTGTTATGAATCTAACTTAGATCATATCTCATGGCTGTTCATTATGTAGTCATTAGTTAAATGTCATTTCAAAATAGTCTTCCCTATTGGGGGTGGTTTAGGATTTTATCTTTGGTGTGTTTGTGTCTATGTTTGTACATGTGTGCGTGGTCACGAACTCCAGAAGAATGCTGCAGATCCCTTAGAGCTGGAATTACAGGCAGCTGTGAGGTGCCTGATTCAGATGAGTCAAACACCGATCCTCTGCAAGAGCAATGTCTGCTCTCAACCTGGCAGTCTGTACCTGTGTGTGTAATGTCTGTCTCCTGTTTGTGTTGCTTGAGAAATTGGTTTTAAATAGAAGACTCATTTACTGAGGGCTTGTTAATATGCATTTCAGAATTGTGCTAAAAAGCTGAGTTTTCATGCCAAAGGAAAGTAGTTGAGTGTCACTATTGTTTTCTGCTGCACTGTCCCCTACAAGTTCATATTGGTCATGTAGTTCAAACTCTATATATCATCGCTATTTTCTTGGTCATGCATGTGCTGAAAAGTGTTTGTTCTTCCCAGACATGAACAATAATCAATGTTCGTTTTTTCCTCCACACCAAAGTTCTATGTATTTCCTTCTGTCTAGCTGCATTCACATGAAGAATAATGTAGGTCACATCTCTCTGACTATAGTCTCAGGCTGCTTCCTTCATAGCATGTTTTCTTTCTGCTTACAGCAAATGCCTGGAGTTAATGTCACCTGGGATGGAGAAGGCCCAAAGCATCTGCCCTCTGTTGACATTTCAGTGGCTGTGGCAACAGATAAAGGTTTAATTACACCAATCATAAAAGATGCAGCTGCTAAGGACATACGGGAGATCGCTGACTCTGTAAAGGTATGAGTCCAGAAGAAGACTGCTTCCAAACTGTTGGCTCTATGTTCATCTTAACACCTGCCGAGAGGGCTCTGTGTGTGTGTGTGTGTGTGTGTGTGTGTGTGTGTGTGTGTGTGTGTGTGTGTGTGTTTTCTCTGCAGAAGAGGGGTGATCCCAGGTACTTATTAAGGTTTTCAGTTTTTATTGAGGCACCTATAAGGATATTTAGTATTCAAAAATTCTAAAATTAATATGTATGCAAATTACAGGCCAGCTTCGTTCATGTTCTAGGCAAGAACTTAATTTCCAAAGTCTGAAATTCACTCTTAAAATTTGTCTTAGGGTTTCTGTTTGCTGGGACCAAACACCATGACCAAAAAGCAAGCTGGGGAGGAAAGGATTTATTTGGGTTATACTTCCACAGCACTGTTCATCATTGAAAGAAATCAGGACAGTTCAAACAGGAGAGGATCCTTGAAGCAGAAGATGATGTAAAGATCATGGAAAGGTGCTGTTTATGGCTTGCCTCCCATGGCTTGCTCAGCCTGCTTTCTTATAGAACTTAGGACACAAGCCCAGGGATGGCGCCTCCCACATCAATAACTGATTAGGAAAAGCCTTACAGCTGGACTATGGAGGTTCCTTCAATTCAGGTTCTTTCTTTTCAGATAACTCCAGTGTGTGTCAAGCTGACATAACACTAGCCAGTGTGATGTTATTTCTGGTAGATTTTAAAGTTGCAAACTACTGAAAGTAATTAGCATTCCCAAGGATTCCTGAATCTCTTGAAAAGCAATTTTGAAGACCCAGTATGAAGGCTTTTTTTTTTTTTTTCTTTTTTCTTTTGTCACTAGCACATAACCACATTACAAAGTAGGGATGCATACCAGTCAACTTTGACAGCCACTGTAATTCCCAAGACCATTTTTTGGCAGAACTATTACACTAAAGTGTATTGAAACTTTAATATCTTTAATGATTAAAATGCAACAATTTTTCTTAATTGAAAGGTTGTACTAATTAGATCAGTTGAAAAGTCAAACTTCATAGTTTGCTTTTCTGGGATATAGCATAAGTCATTTTTTTTTGGCCCACAAGGGATACATTCCAAAGAACCCTCAGAGATATTGGAAAACACTCTATATGTACTTTTCCCTGTACATATAGACCTGTGCAGAGCTCAATTTATGAATCAGGCACATTACAAGTTTAACACAATAAGAAAGTGGAACAGTTATAACCAAGCAGTATACTGGAAACATATTTAAGTGCAGTATGCATTAGGTGAACATGAGCACTGTGGTGATGCCAGGAGAGTTGATCTGGTAGAGAGAGAGCTGTTCAGTGTCTTATGGGTTGGTAGTGAATATAGCATGAGAAAACTGGACCAGGAGACAGTCCATGCTCTCATCATGCTACTCAGGAAAGCATATAATTTCAAATTTACTATTCATATCTAGAATTTTCCATTTAATATTGCCAGCCTGGGGTTGACCACAGGGTAACTGAAATACCACAAAGTGAAGCTACAGGTTCAGGGGACACTGTTCATGAATTTTATGTGTGGAGGATTTTTAGCACTACTGAGAAACATGTACTTGAGTGTTGTGAAGGTGAAAGGAGTCTAAATGTTGAAGTGACATTTTTAAAATGTTAGGTGAAAGTTACTGATCTATAGAGCAGCAGGAATTTCCTAATCTTGGTGTGCATTAAATTTTACTATTACAAGTTTCAAAGTTCTAAGCAGTTTTTACCACTCTAACACCACATCATTTTTTTTTTTTTACAACATTTCTTTTTTTTTATTATTTATTTATTTTTTTTTTTTATTAACTTGAATATTTCTTATATACATTTCGAGTATTATTCCCTTTCCCGGTTTCCGGGCAAACATCCCCCTCCCCCCTCCCCTTCCTTATGGGTGTTCCCCTCCCCACCCTCCCCCCATTGCCGCCCTCCCCCCAACAGTCTAGTTCACTGGGGGTTCAGTCTTAGCAGGACCCAGGGCTTCCCCTTCCACTGGTGCTCTTACTAGGATATTCATTGCTACCTATGAGGTCAGAGTCCAGGGTCAGTCCATGGATAGTCTTTAGGTAGTGGCTTAGTCCCTGGAAGCTCTGGTGGCTTGGCATTGTTGTACATATAGGGTCTCGAGCCCCTTCAAGCTCTTCCAGTTCTTTCTCTGATTCCTTCAACGGGGGTCCTATTCTCAGTTCAGAGGTTTGCTGCTGACATTCGCCTCTGTATTTGCTGTATTCTGGCTGTGTCTCTCAGGAGCGATCTGCACTTCTGCACTTCTTTGCTTCATCCATCTTGTCTAATTGGGTGGCTGTATATATATGGGCCACATGTGGGGCAGGCTCTGAATGGATGTTCCTTCAGTCTCTGTTTTAATCTTTGCCTCTCTCTTCCCTGCCAAGGGTATTCTTGTTCCCCTTTTAAAGAAGGAGTGAAGCATTCACATTTTGATCCTCCGTCTTGAGTTTCATTTGTTCTAGACATCTAGGGTAATTCAGGCATTTGGGCTAATAGCCACTTATCAATGAGTGCATACCATGTATGTCTTTCTGTGATTGGGTTAGCTCACTCAGGATGATATTTTCCAGTTCCAACCATTTGCCTACAAATTTCATAAACTCGTTGTTTTTGATAGCTGAGTAATATTCCATTGTGTAGATATACCACATTTTCTGTATCCATTCCTCTGTTGAAGGGCATCTGGGTTCTTTCCAGCTTCTGGCTATTATAAATAAGGCTGCGATGAACATAGTGGAGCACGTGTCTTTTTTATATGTTGGGGCATCTTTTGGGTATATGCCCAAGAGAGGGATAGCTGGATCCTCAGGCAGTTTAATGTCCAATTTTCTGAGGAACCTCAGACTGATTTCAGAATGGTTGTACCAGTCTGCAATCCCACCAACAATGGAGGAGTGTTCCTCTTTCTCCACATCCTCGCCAGCATTTGCTGTCACCTGAGTTTTTGATCTTAGCCATTCTCACTGGTGTGAGGTGAAATCTCAGGGTTGTTTTTGATTTGCATTTCCTGATGACTAAAGATGTTGAACATTTCT
The DNA here is from genome assembly GCF_011064425.1 of Rattus rattus. Lineage (NCBI taxonomy): Eukaryota > Metazoa > Chordata > Mammalia > Rodentia > Muridae > Rattus > Rattus rattus. Next base: position 80,862,291 of record NC_046158.1, on the reverse strand, counting down.
TTAGGTGTTTCTCAGCCATTCGGCATTCCTCAGCTGTGAATTCTTTGTTTAGCTCTGAACCCCATTTTTTTAATAGGGTTATTTGTCTCCCTGCAGTCTAACTTCTTGAGTTCTTTGTATATTTTGGATATAAGGCCTCTATCTGTTGTAGGATTGGTAAAGATCTTTCCCAATCTGTTGGTTGCCGTTTGTCCTAACCACAGTGTCCTTTGCCTTACAGAAGCTTTGCAGTTTTATGAGATCCCATTTGTGATTCTTGATCTTAGAGCATACGCCATTGGTGTTTTGTTCAGGAAATTTTTTCCAGCTAACACCACATCATTAAAATTGCTATGTTAGCATTCTCTGGTCCTTGCATTTGAAAGAACGTTGGTTTAAAAGATGAGGAAGCAGTGCCCACAGCCTCCCAGCACCTAACAGGCTTGTTGAGCACCAGCTCAGGGTCCTGCTGCCCTAGCCCAGACCAGCATGCCACTCTGGGTCTATGGAGCATAAACTGGGCATAAGCTGGGTGCTGTGTTTAATCTCATTGGTCACTGTGCTTCAGCTGCTGCTCTTTTGATAGCAAGTGTCCTCCTCTGTGCTTTCTTCATGAACTTGACTCCTTACCCTAGGAAAGGTAAGCCAGCCATGTCCAAGTTTTAGAAGAAAGTCCCTGTATAGATACTATTTTGTTATTTATACATGAAGGTTTTATACTGTGTCTTATTCAAAAGTATAATGCTTTGAACAGTGTTCGAACAGAAAAACATTAGAGTGATTTTTAATTCTAGAAGTAAAACCATTTTGTGACTATGTGGACTGATATGTCTATCTCTTAAATGAATGTTTTGTGAGCCTGTTAAAGAATTCTAAAGGTGTTTGTAACAGTAACAAGGGCTGTAATGAACAGCAGCAGGCATCATATGTAACAGCTGTTTGTCTGTCTGTCTGAAAAAGGTCTTTCTGTGTAGTAGCTGTCTTAGAACTTGATTTGTACACCAGGCTGACCTTAGGCTCACTGAGATCTACCTACTTCTGCCTCCCAAGTGTTGGGACTGACAATATGTACACCATGCTTGCCCTGTGTGTCAGCTTTTGCTGTAAGCCGATCATATATGTTAGGCCTCTTCAGTCCTCTTTAAAGATACCCTATCAGGGACAAAATAATAATTTCATAGAATTGATAACCCGATAAAGAAAACACTTCAGTAATTTGTGTAAGCTTCTGTGCTGTTAAGTGGTGAATCTCTTGTTCAGTCCTGTCACCCGGACTCCAGAGTAGAGCATGTGCCCCGAACAGCCAAGCATTACCCCTCCCACTGAGTCTTTTAGTGGTAGTAGTGAGGCTGCTATTCCTCCAAATCAGTGATGTTTTCTAAAACAAACAAACAGAACCCCACATTCCATACTTAAGGAATGAACCAGTGGAGGACAGCTGAAGAATTAACAGTTAGACCACACACATGGCAGTGACCTGATTGACCACAAAGAAGCAAAGGAATGGAGCTTTGCAGCTGTGGTGCTCTGGCAAATCTGTAGGTAAGGATTAGGGTGACTGAGACAAAGTTAAGAACAGAGAGGTCTGAGTTCCAGTAATCCACCAGGGGTGCAGTACAGGCCTTGCAGGAATGTGAGAGCAGGTCTTCAGGCAGCTAGTGCACAAACTGTAAGGAGGCTAATGCTTGGGCCGGCCAGAGGGGAAACAGATTTTGGAGTGAGCCCAGGATTTGTGCTGGCAATGCACGCTTCTCCTGGAGCCTTGCTTGGCCGTCTCCTCGGTGTTTTGTCTCAGTTCAAGCTCTACCTTCACAGGCCTTCTGTATCTTCCATGACTTGTACATTCCCCTATCCTGTGTTCTCGGGATATCCCTTGCTGCCTCTCTCTCAAGTAATTAGTTCACTTCTGTGTCCTGTGTTCTGCCTGATGTTAACTACCTTGTTCATCAACGTGAATCCAGTTCTAGGAGGGCTTGGAATGCACTGACTGTTCAGAGAATTTGTATTTTAGTAAAACTTGCTGGTAAATTCTGTGGATCCCTGGCTAAGTCACTTCTTGACCCTTAGTAATCTCAAAGACATCAGTATTGGGTTAAAGGCAAGTTATAGCCAAAAATCAAATCTGTGGAATATTGATTTACATCATTTATATGTGTTTTACAGAGTTACTATATAAATTATATATAATTAATTTTACAGTACATCATAATATTTATACTTAATAGCAAACCCTAGGTCTTGTACTATCCTTATTTCTTCATTAAAAGGCAGAAGGAGGCTTATCCTGTAATTGACGAGACATGTGCAATGCTGTATTTTTCAGACTTACTGGGTTGACGAGAGACCTCCTGTAGGCCTTACGGGGACGTGTGCAGTGCTGTGTAGAAGGCATGGGAGGCTTGGTTGCTCAGTGTTGGTGCGTGTCTAACCGAGAGCTCCTAAGCTCTTCAGGGGACTTCGTAGTGCTTTAACCTCTGAGAGTGTCTGTTCTCCAGTTTCCTGTAATTAGTTAGACGACCGTTTAAATATCTTGGACCTGTCCTGAGAGAGGGTATGCCCTGCACAGTATGTCCATGACTCTGACACAATTGTGTTAAGTTACTGTACTCTGTCCTTTCTTCAGGTTCTGTCAAAGAAAGCAAGAGATGGAAAATTGTTGCCGGAGGAGTACCAAGGAGGATCTTTTAGGTAAGATTTAAATTTTTAATTGTCAGTAACATCAAGCAAGTAGAGTAAGATTTACTTAGTCCATGTCAACCTCTTCTCATGAACTTGTTGAAGACATTTTTAAAATGTAGGCTCAGTACCATGTACCTTAATTTAGATAGCAGGACATGAGAAAGTATAGTTCTTAGTAGTTAGGCCTTCCTATCACTGCTAGAGGAGCCTGTTGGTTCTAAAATGGGTATTCTTTGTATTAGCTGTTAGCTATCCTAAAATGACATCCACATTCTTAAGCTTTTATTTTTTACTTACTTTATAAAGAAGGTAGCTTTATAAACCTCAATCATTTCCTTTTTTGTGATTGTTATTAGCAGTATTTTATCATTATGTTACGTAATCTCTGTGTTAACGTGCCCACGTTGGTCTTACTCGTAGGTGTCACAGTCCTTTCCCACTGGAGCTATTGCAGTATTACAGCTATGGCACATGCACATGCTTGCCATTGTCTTGGGGGCCTATTTTTGGTGTGTGGTCCTAAAAGTAGAATTCCTCCTGGATTCAAAGTTTTGACAAATATTGCCAATGAGTTCCAAAATGATTGCAATGATTTTCACTTCTCATTATATGGAGTTGATGGCATTTTAATAGTATGTTTCAAATTTGACCATTTCTTGGGGTTTCACGATCAGGAACATGCCAAGGAATAGTGTTGGACACCTTTTTAATTCTTCAGTTATTTGGTTGTGGTAGTTCATCAGATGATGGCAGTGTTAGAGTCTGGGATCTGCTCTGTAGAACCTGCTCATAGGCCTTAGCATGTGCAGACACACAGCTCCTGTAGGTTGTATGTTCAGGTGGCTCTCGACCCCTTGTCCTTGCTTCTGCTCTCCTGATGATGTTTTAATTGGTAGAAACTCTGCAAATGAGTTTCTGTTCACCCGAGTTTGTCCTCCTGGTTGGTGACGTTGTGCTCTGTCAGGAGCTCCGGCCTTCCCAGTGCAGCTCTTCTGGGTTGTCGTGGAGGCCTTGCCATTCTGTTCTCTGACAGAGATTGCCATGTGCTGTAAAGCAGGAGTCCAGGATCTTTCTTTCCCATAAAGACATGAAGTCAGCCCAGGGCCATTACTGGAAGGTGTCTGTCTCCCATAGCAAGGGGAAGGTGACGTGGCTGTCTCGGTCAGCTTCCGTGTCACGTTTTGCATTGTGTCTGGCTCCTGCTCAGTCAGCACTGAGACCGGACTGTCGGATGGCTCCAAGGAGACCTTCCAGCTTGTTCATACTCAGGAGTATCTTTTCTGACTCCACGTATTCCAACACATTTTAGAGTCTATTTGTTCTTCAGACACAGACACACAGCATACGCCTAGCTGAGATTTTGATTGGGATTCTGCAACTCATTTGTTTTAGACCTTTGTTCATAACAGTCATAGACCTTTAAATCTCCTGCCTAATAACTATCTTTTGGCATGGTGCTAAATGATACTGTTTTCAGGTTTCATAGATGTTAATAACTTACATAAAACATAATTATCTTGACCTTTTACCTGGCAACATAAAGTTACCACTGAGTGTCTGTGTAGAGCTCTAGCTCTCATGTTCATCTGTCAACCCTGACAGCGCCATTCCTCGTCTTCACTAGCCACACCTCTTACATTTCCTCTTCTAGCCGTGTGTCACTGTTGAGGCCCTCCAGTTGAGGATTACCGAACAGTGGTTCAGTAATAGTTATGATATTTATATGTGTGCTGGTAGACATGTTCTTTGGCCCTTGAGTAGCATAGCAGAAGGTTCAGTACTAAAGTACGCAAACCTAACTGGGACCGTGCCGCCTTCAGCAGTGTTTTCTCCCCTCTCCAGTATTTCCAACTTGGGCATGTTTGGCATCGATGAGTTCACTGCAGTGATTAACCCGCCTCAGGCCTGTATCTTGGCAGTTGGAAGATTCCGTCCAGTGCTGAAGCTCACTAAGGATGAAGAGGGGAACCCCCAAGTGCGGCAGTACCAGCTTATAACTGTCACGATGTCAAGTGACAGCCGAGTGGTTGATGATGAACTAGCTACCAAGTTTCTTGAAACTTTCAAAGCAAACTTAGAGAACCCCATGCGACTTGCATAGCCTTCAGGACCGGGCGCTTGGTTGGGTGTTCATATGGAGTAGGTGAAGTGCGTATTTATCTAAGGCGAAAGCTTTTGGCCGGAGCTGTCTTCCTCTCCCTTGTATGTTTACTGTAGAAATAAATGTGATGACAAACTGTGACTAATAAAAAACATTTGCTTACTCAGATCCACTTTTAACCTCTGGTGCTGTACAGAAGGCATTAAACTGATGTAAATCACATCCTGTGTTTGATTCATTTGAAATTTTGAAATAATTGTGAATGTATGATACTGTAAAATTTAAAAAAAATATATGTACTGTCCCTTAATCCTATTGAAGTTATAACTGGGCTTCAAAGAGATGTCTATCTATATTGGGTCCTCTCTTTTTATAAGCAGTGCTCTTGATATACTTGAACAATTTAATATGTACAGTTAGTTAATTCTGAATTAGTACATAAGTACATTTTATTAGGGGTTGTGACAACATTATTAAACTTTTGTGTACATAAACCCAGGTGTCTTAGCTATATATATTTCCAGTCTTAATTTTCATTTCTATGACACTGTGAAACTAAGAAAACAATAGAAATGAAGACAGGAAGAAGAACAAAAGAGTTGTTTGTTCAGAGACCTGACCTTCTAAAGTTGGGGGAGCAGCTGGGTTTGTACCTGCAGCCTCAGCACTTGAGAGACTGAGAAAGGAGGCCCCCTTTGAGGCTGGCGGGGCTGCACAGTGAGGCCTGTCTCACAGAGGGGGCAGGAGAGCGTTTCACTTGAAAAGCTGCCGTTGATCTCAACCTCAGCAGTGAGCACTTCGCTTCCACGCCGAGTCGGAATATATTGAAATAAATTGTTCTCTTACCACACACTGTGAGTGTGTATTGTTTTACATACAGTGTTGCTTGCTGAAGCATTGTGCTCACATGTGTACTGTACAATCAAATGTGAGGAAATAAAAGATAAATAATAAAGTCTACTTTAATATGTACTCACATGTGTACTGTACAATCAAATGTGAGGAAATAAAAGAAGTTCTCGTCCACTTTAATATGACATGAAAATAGAAACGTGGTAAATAGGCTCACCGTGGTGGTTCACACCTATAATCTTAGTACTTGGAGTCTAAGGCAAGAGGATTCCCATGAGTTCAAGGCTAGCCAGAGCTACAGAGTAAGACCCTCCGTTTCATAAGAGTAGACCTAGGAAGGAGAGCAGGTGGGAAATAGTCTTCATCTAGTCCCTCAGTTGAACCAAATTGTCCCTCATTATCAGTAGTGTTAGAACTGCTTCTCTGTTGGCAGCTCTGGCAAGATAACGATATTCAAATGGATGATAATGAATGGTAATTTAATTCACCAGTCGCAGAAAGTTTCTCCTTAGTGTCAGTTGACATAAATCACCAGAAGAAAGACTCCATGGTACAAGTTGTATTGAGTATGACATGATGAACTATAGCCCTAACAAAAGAGCCATCAAAAATAATTAGTGCCCCAGTATATCTCTTGTTAAGAAAATACTTAATTCAGTTTTTCAGTTTTAACAAGCCATTTTAAAATGGACTCCTTAAACTTTTGTCAGATTAACTTAAAATTATTACCAAGCACCATTTTCAAAATAGCTTTTATACTTGCACTATTTTCAAGGTCAGTTTGGCTAAAATGTTTTTAATATTGTGTGAGTGTATGTGTGTGCTTGGTTGTGTGGGGGTGAACACATGTTCCCAGGTGTGTAAGGCAGAAAACAACCTTGGATTGTGGATTCATGCTTTCCACTATGTTTGACGCATGATCTCTTGTTCACTGCTGTGTATACCAGGCTAGCTCCGGATACTTCCCTTGTCTCTGTCTCCCATCTCCCTGTGAGAACAGGTTATGGTGTCTGTCTTTACATGGGTCCTGGGGATCCACACTCAGGCTGTTAGGTTTGCATGACAAGGGTTTTTACCCACTGAACCCTCTCCTTAGCGCCCTGAAGACTTGAACATGAGACAGCCATAAATAATTTTTCCCTTGCCCGCTGTCTTCTGTGGGTTGGTATCATTAGCAATAGTGCCTCCATTTCCTGTAGATATGGAGGAAGTTGATCTCCATCCAGCTTGGACAGAGGCACTGTTTCATCTGAGGCCATTTCACTTCATGGGCAACACAAACCTAGTTGCCTCTCATGGTTTCTTTAAAATTAGGTAGTAATCAGTGTAGATGCTTTCCCCATTTGATCAAAAAATAATTTCTCTAGTATCTCTAGCAATTAGATTCATGTAAGCAAGTTGTCATTTGTGGAAATAATTTTTCACATTACAGTATGAGATCAAAGAATGACCTTGATTTGAAGGAGCGTGGGTACATGGTCTGAGCTATGTGTGCACCAGCAAGCCCTTCCTCCACCACACAGTTGTTTATAAATATACTGAGAGGATTAAAAAAGGGAGAGAGAGAGAGAGGTTGCTACCTTGCCACTTTTTTCCCTACTTAGACAAGGAAAACAACCTAACCATGAATTGTGAGGGGAAGCAGCATTCATCTTAGTTAATGTTTAGCCATTAATCATGAAAATATTAATGAACATTTATCTCTGCTGGTCAAAACCAGGCTGTTCTCCTTCACTACAGTTCCTACTAAGGTAGCTAAAAAAATAATAATAATTTGTCCATTATTTTGTGTTGCATTAAAATCGACTGAATGCTGCTGGCCAGACTTGAGTGAAACATTGCCATGTAATTTATAAATACTAAGAGTGTTCACATACTATCAAGTGGAACTGTTTTTTTGTTTTGTTTTCACTTTTTTTGCATTTTGAACCTACCTTAACTATTGTTTAAGCAAAACACAAGTTCTGGAAAATAAGCCTTGTTTCTCTACTTTCTCTGAAAGGTAGGTGGTGCTATGAGTTCACGTATTGTCATACGAATAGGAGAGAAATTGTATGGCTTTCGGTCTCAGATTTCAAAGGAATTCTGTTCTCATGACGGGTTGCATCATGATGGGTTGGGCTCCCTTTGCAAAGTGAAGAAATGAGTGAACTGTTTGATGCAGATCAAAAATTACACTTTAAACAAGGGCCGTGAATGGGAAACACGGTATTTTTAGAGTAGTAACGATACAGAGCGACTTTAAAATTAATCTGGCCTTGATGCCAAATGGGTTACGACAGGACACCAGGCAGCAGGAAACAGCTGCAAGGTTTGTACTAACTGAAGCGTGACTGAATCTGGATCAGCACCACCTCCTGGCTTTTAATGACGGAGGACAAGGAAGTGTGTCCACCATGTCGGGCTGCCGCGTGTATTGTGAATATCAAAGGCATGCACTTTTGTGACAGCGCCGTAAGATGGGTGGGATTCTTCCCGAGCAGTTTCTGGAGGCTCACCATTGCCAGGCGAAAAGGAGTGAGGTGCTTATACAGTAGCGTATGGTTTCGGGACACACTCAAACTTGTAAAGGAGAAGAGCATTTCTCTAATAAAGCCACTTGGAATAGTTCTGCATGGGCATTTGCTTTTCTGGTACCTGCACTGGTTTTGGAAGGAGAAAATTGGAACAAAGTGGTTTATCTTCTAAGTTATAGGAGCCTTTTTAGTTAAAAATATTTTAGATACACGTTTGGTGCCCACAGAGGCCAGCAAAGGCCATCGGGTCACCCGGAACTGGAGTTGTGGGCACTTGTGAGCTGCCATGTGAGTGTTGAGAACTGAACTTGGGACCTTGCAAGAGCAGCTAACCACTGAGCCATTTCTTAAGCACTCTGAGTTGAAATTTTCTAAAGTCCTGTGCAGATGAACCTTGGGAAGTTACGGTTAGTTTGTTTCTTTGATCATATAGTTTATTTTCACATTTTTAAAAAGTCACTTCCCTGGTTTTCCAAGAAGTCCGAGAAAGTGAGTGTTGTCAATGCTCCTTGATTTAAACTACACCACAGAGGACATAAATATAAGGGAAATACAGGTTTCTGTTAAAAGTTGAGAAAACATTAGGACAATCTGCCAAGATTTTCAAGTCTAAATGTTTTTAAATTTTTTCTTTATGAAATTCATATTTATTCCTTTAAAAAGATTTGGCTGTTGTGTCCAAATGACATAATTAGCAGAGTCTCTTTCTAAAGCATAAACTCTGTGAACACAAGGTTAAGTTTTTATTTGAATATTATACTTAAACTTTTTATGGAGTCTCACTATATGTAGCCCTGGCCATCCAGGAACTTGCTCTGTAGACCAAGCAGGCCTCAAACTCAGATCTGCCTGCCTCTGCCTCCCAAGTGCTGAGATTAAAGTGTGCACCGTCACCACCTGGCCTCCATTTAAACTTTCTGTCCCTGGCTTCTCAGTCCACTTGGCAGAGAATGCTACTTACCAGGAAGCTACAGGATGGAGCTTGGTAGCTAATCACCCTTTCCCAGTGCCATAGCCTCTGCTCTGTGGAAGCATCCTCTAAGAATGCATTTAAGTTTGCATGCTTGTTCATTGGGAGTATTTTACATCTAGGGTCAGCCTAGCTTAAAAATCACTACATTTTTGGCAGTAAGATTTTCCTGTGTCTTAATTCTTATCTGTGAGGATGGGAAAGCTCATCTGTGTGGCAACTGCTTATCTTGCATCATCCCTTCAGTGCATGCTGCTCTATAGCAGCCCTCCTTCAGAGTCTTAGACAACACTTACAGACTCAGAGATTATATGAATTGATCAAAGCTCCAAGAGCTGCATCTGGGATTGAGCCTATGTCCATGAGGTATAAAGCTTAAATGTTCCATTCTCAGTTCCCATTGGCTGAGCTGGTTCTACTGAAGTTCTTCAGCGATGTCACTTCATGTACTTCCCATATTAACCTCTCTTAGCTCGTATTTTCTTTGTAGTTCTTTCTGCATCCTGGTTAGGTTGCACAAGAGGCACTGAGGGATTTTTTGTTTTGTTTCCCTTAAAAATACATCTGGGAAGTGTTAAAATTAAGTATCATGACTTATATTTAACTCCCAATGAAAGCCTTAGAAAAACTGAAGCTTAAAACATTTAAGGTAGTGGCTCTCAACCTTCCTAATGCTGCAGTTCCTTAGGTTGTGGTGACCTCCCAACCATGAAGTTACTTTGTTGTTATTTAATAACTGTAATCTTACTACTGTCATGAATCATAATGTAAAGATCTGATATGTGAAACATCTGAAATGTGATCCCCAAAGGGTTTGTGACCCACAGTTTGAGAACCATTGGTTTAAGTCTTGGTGCCTCTAGGGATAAAATTTGATGGAGATGAGCTGATGGGTCTTGCGTGTGGTCCCAGCTACAGTGGATCCAGATGCAGGAAGGTCATCGGAGTGCTCTTCTTAGAGACCAATCTAGGCAACAAGATGGGAGTGACAACAAAAGAACTCATCCAGCCATAATGGCATGAAGCACTTGGAAGAGGTGGCAAGAGGATCATGTCTTGAAGGCCAATCTGGGCCCCATAGCATGTACCATCCTGTTTTGTCTTCAAAAGGAAAAGCAATTAAAACATAAATTTAATAAAGAACACTTTAGTTTTGAATCTGGTTCATGTTCAGAACTCAAAAATCATTACCTTAGTTTCAATCCCAGTTGCTCCCATTCTTCTACATGAATAACTACATCAGCCTTCAATCCTAGTCAAGGGTTAGTAGTGGATGAGAGAGTTCATTGGCTTACCCAGACCAGATATATGGACAGCCACCAAATAAGTAAGCAATCCTCTAGGACACAAGTGAGGGCAGGCCTGGAGCACGTGGTGTGTATATTGGGTAGAGCATTAATGAGTGATCACCAGGCATTGCCTGGTTGCCTTTCAGGGCTTTGAAGAACCAGCATCACTTTCTCTACTAATGAGTCATGCAGCAGTTGGATCCTGCAGTCATCCTTCTGCTGTCTTCTATTGAAGTTTAGCTCATGTTTATTGTAAAGGAGAAACGACAGATAATACACTTGAGAATTATAAAGCAGACAGAACTTCAGGGTAAATTTAAGGCTGAGTGACTGTTGTTGATTCAGAGAAATGAAATGTCATTAATTTGGAATAAGGCATAATGGTAAAATGATTGTGGATCTATCACATAAATGTGATGGTTTTGTCAACTTGAGACAATCTAGAATTATCTGGGAAGGAAGTCTCCATGAGGAGTCATCCAGACTTGGTAGCCCCATCGGTATGCCTTTGAGGGATTTTTGTAGTTGGTTCACTGAGGTTGGAAGACCCTACTCTAAACCCAACCTTTCATCTGCTAAGCCCTAAACTGAATGAAAAAAGAGCAAACTGACCACTAGCATTCATTAGTTCCTCTTACTGTGCTCTTGACTGTGGACATCACCCTTGTGGTTTGAATAAGAATGGCCCCATAGCTCATGTATTTGAATGCTTTGTCACCAGGGAGTGGAACTCTCTAATAGAATTAGTATTAGGAAATGTGGTCTTGTTGGAACAAGTGGAACTAGGGATGGGCCTTAAGGTTTCAGAAAGTCCATGCCAGGCTCAGCGTCACATTCTGTCGCCTATAGATCAGGATGTAGCACTCGGCTATTACTCCATGACTGCCTGTTGCATGCCACCTACTCCCACCATTGATGATAATGGACTAAACCTCTAAAACTAAGCAAGCCCCCATCGAATGCTTTCTCTCATAAGAGTTGCCTTGGTCATGGTGTCTCTTTAGCAATAGAGCACTGACTAAGACATCATCTGACCAGCCTTTCCCAGCCCCTTCTGGTGTGTCATCCCTGCTGTGCTGGATATAACCTGAGATCGTGGGCCAAGTAACACTTTCCTTCCTTAAATCATTTTGGTCAGAGTATTTTATTATAGCAACGGGAAAAGACTAAAGCAGCTTACTATTGGGGACATAACAAATAAATGTCATTTGTTTCAATATGGTAAATGATCTGATATTTGTCAAATGATGAGTAAAATGTGAATGTTAAAAGACATTCTTCGTTCACATCTGTGAACATCTATGTGCCTTGCTAAAACCCTTAACTGCAGTCAGCTTAAACACTAGGCAGTATTTATGGAGACAGTCTGGCAGGTTCTGTAAACAGAGCGCTGTGCAGCTGAGAAGATTTTATAGGGAAGGACAGTGACATTTGAGACAGGTTATTTAATTACTGGTTACAATAAGCCTCAGCCCTCCCCTACTTTTCTTGTCTCTCTAATTTTAGTAACCAAATATACCAGTTTGTTTTCTAAGACTTTGTTAGTATCTGTTCAATAACTTAAATTCCAGGGGGGCTGAGTTTTATGCCATACCAATTACAATGAAAATGTCCTTGGCCAGGTCAGAAGCCTAAAGAAAGGTACATTCATCTAGGAATAAGCATTCCTCCTTCTCGGTTTAATTGAAATGTGTTTTTACTTTCTCCATGCCCCTGTCTCATCTCTAATCCCTAAATTGCTTATACATATACATATATATGCAATTGTTTATATATATACACACATAAATATATATGCAATTATTGTTATATATAGTATAGATAGATAGATAGATAGATAGATAGATAGATATAGATAGATAGATAGATAGATAGATAGATAGATAGATAGATAGGTAGATAGATAGATAGATAGATAGATAGATAGATAGATAGATAGATAGATAGATAGATGGATAGATAGATAGATATGGGTTGGGGGTTTTGCTTTTTGAGGTTGACTCACTAAGTAACCCAGCCTTTCTTGCTCCTCCCAGGTTCTAGGGTTACAGTAACACCCCAGCCTACATTTGTTTTCAAGCAGTCATAATTACTGGGTTTTCATCTCTGAGCAATCTGTCTAGGCAAGTAAAAATTAAGTTTATTTTAACATTTATTTATTCATTCAGGAGATGGGACACATGCAAGCCTTGACACTTGTCTGGAGGTCAGAGGACAACTTTGAGGAGTCAGTCCTCTCCTCCCATCATGTGGGTCCTGGGGATGAAACTCAGTCTTTAGGATTAGTGGCCCCGGCTTTCAAGTTTGAGTTTTAGCCTTTGCTATCCTCATTGATAAATGTTATGTTCTTTAATGCTAAAGGTCACGTTGGGGTTGTGTCAGAATGAGCTTTTACCATGTGGAGGTCAAGTTGAGGCGGTTTGCTCTGGTTATCAGTTACATCTGCACTTCATCATGAAACTAGTATGTTATTCATGGGTGTTCCGTGTGACACCGGACCATCAGTAACATAGTAAGAATGCATTTTGTCTTATTAAATAATAATCTAAATATCACGATGCATTCCAGGCTTTTGTGGTTTGCTACAACTCAGAAGATTGAGAACAGATTTTAAGTTGTACGGATGAGCCTGTTTCTGAAGCAGGCTGCCATCCTTTTAGGCATTGTATGTTTAGCACCCCACCTCCTTTTCCAGAGATAGAGTAAGTCATTGCTACCCTGGGCTGTTGATGCCTGAGCCTATGAACCGGGAAAAGCAGAAACTCAGCATTTAGGATAAAGGCGTCTCAGATGTAGAAAACCTATGGTGCTCATTTTTAACGTACCATTTGTGGGAATTATAGGAGTTTTTGTCTTCCAAGCCTGTAGTTATAGATAGATAGATAGATAGATAGATAGATAGATAGATAGATAGATAGATAGATAGATAGAGAGGTAGAGAGATAGAGAGATAGAGAGATAGAGATAGATATATTTAAGTTTCTATGTGCTTAGTTCTCCTTAAGTGGAATCAGATCTCTTCACTCTGCCCTGTGCTTTTTTTTTTTTTTTAAAGATTTATTTATTATGTTTGCAGTATTCTGCCTGCATGTATGCTTGCAGCCCAGAAGAGGGCACCAGATCTCATTATAGATGGTTGTGAGCCACCATGTGGTTGCTGAGAATTGAAATCAGGACCTCTGGAAGAGCAGCCAGTGCTCTTAACCTCTGGGGCATTTCTCCAGCCCCATGTGCTAGTTTTAAAACACAGCAGTTTAGTTCTAACTTACTGAGCTCATAGCACTGCTGCAGACACTGTGTATACACTGTCGACTCAGAAGTCCTCACCACAGCCTGTAACATAGGTATTACCAGCATGCCACAGAAGGGAGGTAATTTGTTCAGGGTGACACAGATTAGAACAGCAGGGCTCCAGCTCATAGCCTGGCCCTAGAGCCTCATAACAGGTTCCCCTTTAAAGCATAGAACTGTTAGAAAATGTGGGAGTTTACACTAGTATGGGAACAAGATTTTTATAAGTTGGGGTCTTGGAAGGTAGAAACAGTGTGTTGATTTTTCCCAGTAGCATCTCCTATGGAAATCTCTGGATTTTATAGTCACTAATGGTGTGTTTCTTCTTTAACACTCTGTTAATTGAAAGGGAGATCATTAGTATAGGTTATAAACTGTCAAGTGGGCAGGATAGCCCAGTGGGTAAGAGCACTTTCTTTTCCTGCAGAATATACAAGTTTGGTTCCCAGCACTTCCATGACGGCTTCAACCATCTGTAAGCCCAGTTCCAGGGGATCTGATTTCCTCCTCTAGCGTTTAAAGTACACATGTATAGCATATAATACAGACATACAAATATGTATGCTCACATGAGGCAAAACACTCGTGCTTAGTTTTTATAATAATGTTTTTAATAAGTTTAGGGTCAAACGGGAATGCGTTGTCTCTATTTAGGAGATAAATTGCTGGGCAATGGCCAAAGTTTTTCTTTTTGTTTTTGTTTTAAGTTTTGCTCAGGGATATCATGGTGCAGAAAAAGAACTTTAACATTTAAAAACTAAGACAGGCATTGTGTAGACACCTCAGCACATGGGAGTTTACATTGTTTTGCACACATACAAGATATAAGCACAAGGCTCACTCCCTGCAGATTCCAGGCTACTTAGGTTGTTCTGACTACCCCACCCTAGGACTCCTCAGTTTGTCAGATGTCCTTCAAGCATACTTTTCCTAAAGATGGGGGACTTCTGTTAGAGCAATTCCGCCCAGAATTTAAACACACACACACACACACACACACACACACACACACACACACACACACACAGCATACATGTTAAAACACTATTTGCTAATGTGGATTTTAGAACTTTGGAGACTGGTTTCTCTTTACTAGTGGTTTGATATGTGGATATTTAAAGTGGTAACATGAATTTATATCTTCCTAGGAAGCCAGAAAGATCTTTGTGTAATATTATTTGAAAAACTTGACAGCAGACTGACTCCTTTTTATCTCTAGCAGTTGTGGGTTTTTTTTTTTTTTCAAATAAATGAAAATGTTTGCTTTTACCTTCTTTAGCCAGAGAATGACTTTTTAATCTGAGGTTTCTACTTTAATGCTCAGATATTAGCAAGCTATTCCGCAGACGTGGGGGTGGGTGGGCACTGAGACACGCACATGCACAGGCCAGAGCAGCTTTCATTGCTCTCCACTGTACTTTTTTGAGAGAGGGTTACTCACTGACTCAGGAACAAACGCTAGCTGTTTTAGCTTTTCGTGTTTGGCCAGTGAATTCTAAGGGAGATTGTTGCTTCCTCCCAAGACCCCACTCAGTGCTAGAGTAACAGCCCTGCACACTGTGCCTGGACTTTATTGAGTGCTGTGATCTGAAGGCAGGTCCTCTTGCTTGAACATTAAGCAATTACTCACTGAGATTTCTCTTTAGCTCCTGTCAGAGGAGGAGGAGGAGGAGGAAGAGGAGGAGGAGGAGGAGGAGGAGGAGGAGGAGGAGGAGGAGGAGGAGGAGCCGCCAGATCACAAAGGAGAAAGTTAAGAAGAAAAAGATGAATAAAATGGATAATGCTCATCAAAAACACTGAATGAAAATTTTTCTGTTACCCTGACTATATTACACACTGTTGCGTAGGCACGTGGACACGGACTGAGAGTGATGTGAGCAGTCCGTAACTGATTAGTGGCAGCACTAGCTACTTAAAGGCAAGTGCTAGCTTGCATTCATCCCCCACTGCAGGAAACTCTATAGTTACTATTGGTTATTGGCATTTGCATGAAGTTATCAAACAAGACATTAATTAACAGGATTTTAAAGTTTCTATTCTTCTTTGCCTGATAATTATATTTTATTTTAACCTTAAAAATAATTTCAAATCACAAGCAATAAGGATTTTTAAAATAAATGTGGGGGCTGGAGAGATGGCTCAGTAATTAAGAGTACCCACTGCTCTTTCAGAAGACCTGAGTACACTTGTAGCCACCCACACTGGGCAGCTCGCAGCTACCCATGTCTCCAGCCCCAGTGAAGCTGATGCTCTCTTTCCTGGCATCAAAGGTCACCCACACTCATGTGGACATACTTCCATACATGTACATACAAATTAAAGTATTTCTTAAATATAAACAATGTGTTGAAGATCGCGGAGTACACCTGCACTCCGGTGGAAGGTGGAGAGTTCACTTTTCTGAACCACAAACAAATTGAAGATTTGACTGGGATTCAGACTCCTCTGGATTCTTCCACCCCACAGTCCTCCAACAGCCAGCATCAATTTTCTGGCAGCAAGAACATCCTAGGAATGGAAGGGTTAGTTTGGCTCCTGACTTTAAGGCTGTGGTGGGGAAGTCATAGCAGCAGGGGCATGAAGTATTTGTTCCCATTGCATCTTTGGTCAAGAAGCAATGGTGGATACTCAGCTAGCTTTCTTCTCTGTGTTAGCCCAGGACACCAGCTGTAGATTGGTTCCACTCACAAATGCTGGGTTGTTTTTTTTTCCCTATACGGAGGGTGTGGTCAGATCAAGCCAAAGCCATTCTTGCTTGACAGACAGCCTCAGAAAGAAGGGCTGGATTATCAGATTAAGTTGTCTGCTTTGAGTCTTCAGGAGAACTTTTCCTTTTGATGTCGTTGTTTTGTGTTTTTCTCAATGGAGAGTTGAGGTGAAGGTGAAAGTCTAGAGGACAGAAGCAGCCCAGGCAGCCTAGACTTGTTTCTCTTCTTAGCTTAGCGGACTGGTGCCAAGTGTGTAGCAAGCAGCATTCCAGGGAAGAAAGATGCTGACACTACAATACACGAATAGCAGAGCAAGCAAGTCTCTTTATTGTACATTTTACATAGGTCGACCTCACAGAATGTTTCCCTGATTTTACAGAACTCAGGTTCAGAACTCAGCCCAGCCAGAGTTGCATCTGCTGAGTGACCAGTGACTCTTGGCAGGAACATCTGTCAGTGTTTTCCTTTATATGGAACAAGAAAGACTGATAGACTTCTCCTTCTCCATGGAGAAATTAGAATTAGAAATTCTGAATTAGACAATGAAGACAATTTCTACGAATGCTGGGCTATGTACAGTGGAGTAGCTATGGGTGCCATCTTCAAGTTTAAGCTGCAACTTTCAGTTGCTCCATGGATTTCAAGTGTGAAGGTAATTGATGTTTCAAGTCGTGATGTGCTCCCTCCATTGGCTCACGTCCATATTATAAATGTTTGCCTTCAAAATCCCACCATGGCATCATTGAATGTATAAATGGGGAAATAAATTAGGAATAGCACACAAGTAAAGATCCAATAGTTGTGAAACTGCTCAAGAACAGAGGCAATGTTAAATGATTAAAATGTGAGCTTTGAATGTTTATTTTTGTATAATTCGATGAGCTCTAAATTCCTATCATTCACAGAATGTTTCCCTGACATTGAATGAGGCTGACATTTTTCATAAAAATGTCATTTAACCACCAGCTTCCCTGTGGTGCTAACCTTTACCCACCTATCAGTGGTTTCTAATAGGACTAGGGAAACAATTTCAGGAAGTTTGCTTCTGTGCTGTTCTCTTTAACATAAGGGCTCCTGGGTAAGGCAGAGGAGACACATAGAACTACCTTTCAAAATAAAAGCCGAACTCTGCAGAGAGTCATGTTGGGTGACCACACTTAGTGCTTCCAGCCAGGCCTACTCACCACAGTGCACTTAGAGGATTTGAGAGAGGAGCCCTGTTAATGACAGGCTCTTTCTTCTGGTCTTGTTGTTTGCACACATTGCATCCTTTGGGACATCGTGGGTTAGAGAGTGGAAAGGGATTGACTTGGAAAGGGTTCTGGGTAGCAGGCCCTGGGACTCTGCTGCATGTTCTGTTACGGTTGGCACAGGATGTGTTTGCTGGCATCACTAGAATCCTACAGAAGTAAAAATCAATCAAATTTCAGTTCCTAATGAGAAGTCAGGTGCAGAAACCACCAAGGAAGCAAACAGAATGAGAAGGGCTGCGGCTGCGGGCTGCTTAGCTGGAACCCGAGGCCTTTGGTTGAGGCTGGTTAGTGACTCATGGGGAAAGTTTTTTTTTTTTTATAAGCAGCCCACATTTTTCTGTCATTGTTTAATAATGCTCAAGAGCAAAGCATGACTGACTCTTGTATTAGTGTGGATCTTGTTCAACAAACTAAAAAGAAATGGTGGCCTCCATAATTGCCTAAAATTAACACACAGCCATCTAAAATCAGAAGATACGAAATAAGGATAATGTTTGCTTTTGCTTTTCTCTAGAGAGTATTTTCTTTTTTTTTAAATTTTTTATTAGATATATTTCTTTACTTACATTTCAAATGCTATTCCCTTTCCTGGTTTCCTGTCCATAAGCCCCCGTCCTCTCTCCCTCCTCCATACAGGAATTACCCCCACCCATCCTCCTTACTGCCCCTCAATATTCCCCTATACCGGGGGTCCAACCTTGGCAGGACCAAGGGCTTCCCCTTCCGATGGTGCCCCAACAAGGCTATTCTCTGCTCCCTGGGTCAGTCCATGTATATATAGTCTTTCGGTAGTGGTTTAGTCCCTGAAAGCTCTGGTTGGTTGGCATTGTTGTTCTTATGGGGTTGCAAGCCCCTTCAGCTCTTTTAATCCTTCCTCTAATTCCCCACCAAGGGGGTCCTGTTCTCAGTTCAGTAGTTTGCTGTTAGCATTGACCTCTGTATTGGACGTGCTCTGGCTGTGTCTCTCAGGAGAGATCTATATCTGGTCCCTTTCAGCATGCATTTTTTTACTATGAAAATATTCAGAGAAAGTTTCTTAGAGGCTACCCTTTAGGTAGTTTTTGGTGTTGCTTAAAAATCTTGCATGGGGCACATGCCATTGATCCTAGCATTTTCTAAGCAGAGGCAGGTGGATCTCTATTAGTTTGAGACAAGTCTAGTCTATACAGAAAGTTCAAGGGCAGCCAAGGGTACCTAGTCTTGAATGTTTTCAGAAATGTGTGTGTCACAATAAACCTGTATTCAAAACACAGAATCTTGAGCCTGTGTACAGCAACATACCAGGTAAGCATAGCTCTTTGAGAACTTGGAAGTCAGTGCTCTGTCTCTTAAGGATGTTGGGTGACTCCATGATTTGGCATCAAGTTTCAACCAGTCTGCTCAGGCTCTCCCTGTGCTGGGCTGCTGTCATTGAGATCAGGAAGCAATATAAGATAGTGCTAACAGGGACTCCCAATCGTTCTTTAGTTAACTTGACAGGGGTGTTTTGTCTTTTTCTGTCACAATACCAAGCATTCTAGTTCTCTTTCTGTTGTGATAAACATCATGACCAAAAGCAACTTTCAGAAGGAAAATAATCTTATTTCAGCTCTACAGTTTTATAGTCCATCATGAAGAGAAGTTAGACAGGAACTCAAGGCAGGAGCTGAAGCAGAAGCCATGGAGGAGAACGTCCCACTGGCCTATTTTCCTCATGTCTGGTTCAGCCACTTTCTTATACCATCGAGGACTCCACCTATCTATGGTTGGTACTATCCACCCAGTAGCTGGGTCCTCCCACATCCCACATCAATCATTAACCATAAAATGCCCTATATGTACGTCCTTAGGTTCCCTCTTCCCATATGACTGTAGTTTGTATCAAGTTGAAAATATTAACCAGCACATCACACTATGATAGAACTCTGGTGTTTTTTCCTTTGGCAAACTCCTTTCTGTTTTAAGATAAAATTCAAATTTCCGTGGCCAAAGAGTAAAACACATCGTGGCCTGGCTTCAACTCCCTCTTTAGTTATGTTCCCCTTCTGCACTCACATCAGCTCATCCACTGTTTCACCTGTGCCCCAGCCCCAGGACTTCTACATTTAGGTTCGGGTCAGTTATAACCCCTTTTGGCTTTGGGTTTAGTTTTTTTCTGGTATTTTCTAGTGGGACCAGACATTTCTCTGCCTATATAACCAACTCCATGTTTACCTTTCTTTAGTGCACTTTTGCTATATTTAAGCATAACCTGAATATGTGTGTGTGTGTGTGTGTGTGTGTGTGTGTGTGAGAGAGAGAGAGAGAGAGAGAGAGAGAGATACATGTTCATGTGTGCACATACACATACATATGTAGATGTGGAGGTCAGAGTTTAACATCTGATGTCTTTCTCAGTTGCTTTTCATCATTTTTTAGGCTACTTTTGTAAAATTTTAACATGGTCTCACTGATAGGTTGACTGACCCGTAAACTCTGAGATCCACAGAGCTGTCTCCAGCTCCCACAGCATTAGGAGATGGGCGAGAAAACTGCCCTCTTGTCTGTGAAGGCTGAGTGCTGGGTATCTGACCAGGCGTGACTTGGCTGTGGTCAAAGCTGTGACAAAGGACAAGACAGGAAGTGTTCAAAGGTGACACCACTGTCAAACTCACACAGAGGGAGTGCTGCCCTCTGAGAGAAACCATGCCTTGGGAATGCATCAGGTTCCAGCACAAATAAACCCAGGTAAAGAAGAGATTATTTGAGAAGAGAATCTGGAATTTTTAAGCTCAGATGTTAAGAGGGATGATTTGTAACATTTGGATTACAAAATAAAGTAAAAAAATAAAAAATAAAAAATCAGTGGCGTAAGAACAAAGAATGAACGGCTTGTTGTGCAGTGATTTTTTTTTTTTTTTTTTGTACAAGAAGCACGGTGCTCCTGTCAGTATAATGGTATTTACATTGATAGGATCAAAGAAAATGTTACTATCTGGAATTCCTTCTGAATTAGCAATAGTACATGCCAATGGCCACCAGCAGACTGAGCTGGATCAAGCAATACTGCCTTTCTGGTTTCCCCCAAAGGCGGTGTTGACTTATAGGTGTGCTAGGTTGCGGTAAGGGCAACCACAACTAGAGTTATACGGTGTTGTGCCTCGCAGCTCCACCCCGATACCAAAGGATTAATGATGGAAATGCCTGGGGGCACAAAGCTAAATGATACTGAATGCTGTTATTTTTATAAAACTCCTCAATGGTAATGTGAGAGTGGCCAAGAAGTCCTATTCAGGATGTGGTCCCCAGCACAATAGACTCAGAGTCAGACACCATTGTAAGTTCCCGTCACTGCTGTTTCCAAATGCCTGGCAAGTTATTTTCCAAGTAGAGTTATGTTTTGTCTACAGATTTTTTTTTTAAGATTTATTTGTTTGATTTATGTGTATGAGTGTTCTATTGGCTTGTACACCTCCATGCCAGAAGAGGGCATCAGAACTGATTATACATAGTTCTGAGCCGCTATGTGGTTGCTGGAAATTGACCTCAGGACTGGTGCTCCTCACAGCGGGAGACATCTCTCTAGCACCCTGGTTTGCAGATTCTTAATGGACCTGGTTTTACAATGAGCAGGGATGGTGTTCTTCCTCCGCCAAGATCCTGCTCTGCTAAGATTTGGGCTCAGTTGAAAGGTCTTTGCTTCTAGAAGACTTGGGTTGGAGATCAGAATGGTGGCTGTTTTGAGAAGCCCCTGGAGACCAGTCTTTTCTCCAAGTCTGTACTGGGTCATCTGCTCCTCTTGCCTAGTATATTCCCACCTCAGATCCCCTCAATACACAAACAGGTCTGGAGGTGACAAACATCCCAAGCTGATCATGTGATCTTTGAACCCAAGCCTTTGCACTCTATCATTTCTGCAAAGCATTAGCATTTCTCTTCGGTTCCGTTGTGTCCCGGGATAATGGGAGGGCATCCGCTAAGGGGAGAGAGGGGAGCTGTAGGCCTGGTCTTGGTTCTTTGAAGGCAATGCTCTCTGGTTGATAAACTGAGTCTCACTCTGCTCTCCTCCCTTGTAAGCATGTGAATGTCAAGAGCTTAATCCTGGGATGTGCTAATTATCTTATGTACTTGGTGGTTAGATTCACGTCGGCCAGCTCCAACAACATATGACAGGTTATTACGGAGCCTGCCTTCTACCTCATCGAAAATAATAGAAGTCATAGCTGTAATCTTTACTTCATGGGGTTGTTGAGGACATTACATGGGTAAATGTTAATAGTATCATTTTTTAAAGACTTATTTATTTATTTTATGTATATGAGTGCACTGTAAATTCAGACACACCAGAAGAGGGCATCAGATCCCATTACAGATGGTTGTGAGCCACCATGTGGTTGCTGGGGATTGAACTCAGGACCTCTGGAAGAGAGGCAGTGCTCTTAACCACTGAGCCATCTCTCCAGCCCCCTAATAGTATCATTTTAAAGCCCTTTCAGCATCCATCTGTTCTCAGGTTGTCAAACCTGCAGTTAGGTGCAGAGCCTTAAGATACAGCTAGAAGAGACACGATGGTTCAGTTGGCCAACTGCTTGTTTTTAAAGACAAGAAAGTACATGGAAAAGGCATCTTTCCTTGAAGCCTTCTCGCTGGTAGAAATGGAGGGAAACTATTTCGTATAGGCAACTTACCATGTGAGGAAACTTTTCAGAGGTGTGATTCCTGGGCCGTGAAGGGATAATTTTTATAGACAAGCTTCTCTCCTTCCTTAGTTATTCAAGCTTGCTTACGCTTTATCAGTGAGGATAAATTGAAAGTCTTTGAGGCCTGTCATTCTCAGAGGCTCATCCTACAATAGCAGCACTTGAGAGGCTGAGAGTTCAGATCACTGAGAGTTCAAGGCCATCATTTCAGAGGGTAAAGTATTAGATAATCAATGGCAGGCACTGCCATGCTATATAGGTTGTGGACCTTTACTTTCATAAGGAGGCTGGTACCTGGATCGTGACCCAGGGAGGCTTCCTAGGAGGACCAGGTCTATTCACCTTCTGGGCTAAAACAGTGAAAATAGAAAGATCTGAAACTGAGGATGCTGATCTGTTTGCAGAGGCTTGTTTCATTCTCAGCATCAACTGGGCATGGTGGTGCATACTTGTAATGCCAACACCGGGGAAGTGGAGGCCTGCTTAGAAGGATGAGAGTTCAAGGTCATCCTTCACTACCTAGCAAGTTCAAGGACAGCCGGTCTGAGCTAGATACTCTTATTAAAAAAAGAAAAAGACAATATTTTGGAGGCTTGGAGGGATGGTTTAGGAGTTAAGAGTACTTGCTGCTCTTGCAGAGGAGCCCAGTTCCACCCTCCTGGCAAGTCACAGCCACATGTAGCACTAGCCTTAAGGCATCTAACGATCTTCTGCTCTCCTGGCTTCTGAGAGAACCCTCACACTCATATGTATACTCACACACAGCCACACATACAAGCACACATATATAAATTAAAAAAATAAAAAACTAAGATGAGATCTTGGAAAGAATTAAAAAACAAAGAAAGAACAAAAGGAAGGAAGGAACGAAAGGGAGGGAGGGAAGGAAAGAAAAAAAGAAGGGAAAAAAGTTGCATAGCGGTTGCAGGGTCAGTAGGTCAGTTTGACAATTACACTGGCTTTGCCAGCCAGGCAATAATTTTCAGCCATGTCTCCATATCAAATGCACACAGTCCCCACCATCTGCCCTGCTAGACAGAGTTAAGCCTCATGGTCTCTATTTGCTTCCTCATCTCCCTCCCCTCTGACCTTCCCTCCTTCTGAACTGCCCTGTGCTCCTCAAATTAACTCAGTCTCTACAAAAAGTTTGATGAGGGTGTGAGTGTTGCTGTATGGAGTGTCAGGACAGGGAAGATGGATTTCAAAATCACCCCTAGGATAAAACCCATCCACAGGTTCAAGATTAGGCAAAGGAGAGCCGGGCCTTTATCTAAATAGCTGCTGACCTTACAGCTTGCCGTCCCCAGAAGGTATCTTATTTTCTTTAGTGTGTGTCTTACTCAGGGTTTCTATTCATGCATAAAACATCATGACCAAGAAGCAAGTTGAGGAGGAAAGGGTTTATTCAGCTTACACTTCCACATTGCTGTTCATCACCAAAGGAAGTCAGGACTGAAACTCGAGCAGATCAGGAAGCAGGAGCTGATGCAGAGGCCATGGAGGGATGTTACTTACTGGCTTACTTCCCCTGGCTTGCTCAGCTTGCTCTCTTATAGAACCCAAGTCTACCAGCCCAGGGATAGCACCACCCACAATGCACTGGGCTCTCCCACCCTTGATCACTAATTGAGAAAATGCCTTACAGCTGGATCTCAGGGAGGCATTTCCTGAAGGAAGGCTCCTTTCTCAGTGATAACTCCAGCTTGTGTCAAGCTGACACACAAAACCAGCCAGTACAGGGTGTTCCATCAAGGGTTTCCTCTGGGCTGTCCAAGGGACTCGGTGGATAATGATGCTTGTAGTCTCTGAACCCAAACGGTGGAAGGAGCAAAGCAATGCCCACAAAGTGTTCTCTGACACAAACACACACACAGACACACAAACACACACACAGACACACAGACACACACACACAGACACACACACACACACACACACACACACACACACACACAACACACACACACACACACACACACACACACACACACACACACACACACACACACACACACACACACACACACAGACACACACACACACACATACACACACACAGACATACACACACAAACACACACACACAGACACACAGACACAGACATACACACACACACAAACATACACAGACACAGACATACAGACACACACAGAGACAGACAGATACACAGACACAGACACACATAGACACAGACATACATACATACAGACAGACAGACACACAGAATTACATACATACAGACACACACACATAAACATACACACAGACACATACAGACACACACACACACACACACACACAAAATTTCTTTTTTTTTTTTTTTTAATTAACTTGAGTATTTCTTATATACATTTCGAGTGTTATTCCCTTTCCCGGTTTCCAGGCAAACATCCCCTAATCCTTCCCCCTTCCCTTCTTTATGGGTGTTCCCTCCCCACTCCCCCATCCTCCCCCATTGCCGCCCCCCCCCAACAATCTAGTTCACTGGGGGTTTCAGTCTTAGCAGGACCCAGGGCTTCCCCTTCCACTGATGATCTTACTAGGATATTCATTGCTACCTATGAGGTTGGAGCCCAGGGTCAGTCCATGTATAGTCTTTAGGTAGTGGCTTAGTCCCTGAAAGCTCTGGTTGCTTGGCATTGTTGTACATATGGGGTCTCAAGCCCCTTCAAGCTCTTCCAGTTCTTTCTCTGATTCCTTCGACCGGGGTCATATTCTCAGTTCAGTGGTTTGCTGCTGGCATTCGCCTCTGTATTTGCTGTATTCTGGTTGTGTCTCTCAGGAGCGATCTACATCCGCTCCTGTCAGTCTGCACTTTTTGCTTCATCCATCTTGTCTAATTGGGTGGCTGTATATGCATGGGCCACATGTGGGGCAGGCTCTGAATGGGTGTTCCTTCTGTGTCTGTTTTAATCTTTGCCTCTCTATTCCCTGCCAAGGGTATTCTTGTTCCCCTTTTAGAGAAGGAGTGAAGCATTCACATTTTGATCATCTGTCTTGAGTTTCATTTGTTCTAGGCATCTAGGGTAATTCAAGCATTTGGGCTAATAGCCACTTATCAATGAGTGCATACCATGTGTTTTTTCTGTGATTGGGTTACCTCACTCAGGATGATATTTTCCAGTTCCAACCATTTGCCTACTTAATTTCATAAAAGTCATTGTTTTTGATAGCTGAGTAATATTCCATTGTGTAGATGTACCACATTTTCTGTATCCATTCCTCTGTTGAAGGGCATCTGGGTTCTTTCCAGCTTCTGGCTATTATAAATAAGGCTCAAGGGCGAAACATAGTGGAGCACGTGTCTTTTTATATGTTGGGGCATCTTTTAGGTATATGCCCAAGAGAGGTATAGCTGGATCCTCAGGCAGTTCAATGTCCAATTTTCTGAGGAACCTCCAGACTGATTTCCAGAATGGTTGTACCAGTCTGCAATCCCACCAACAATGGAGGAATGGTTCTCTTTCTTTGCATCCTCTCCAGCATCTGCTGTCACCTGAGTTTTTGATCTTAGCCATTCTCACTGGTCACACAAAATTTCTTAAAGAGTCTCTTCTTTCCCTTGACAATGTCTTCTGCTTCTTGGTTCTCAGGGATTTGAAGTTATAAGATTTTAAAGATTTTATTAATGAGTTACCCTTTTTACATCACTGAGCCTAGAGAGTCTGGGAAATAAATGGTGTTTTCTTCCAGTTGGTCTGTCTGCCCCTTTCCTTCGAATTAGGTTGTGGCTTTAAGCATTAATTGCCTAAGAAAGCATACAGAGATGTGGGTGAGTTAAAGAATCTGGGGTTTTCCCTTGATGTTTTAGACAGATAGGAAGCCACTGCTATAAAAAGCCGTGTGAAAAGTACCACCGTGAAGAATGTGGAGCGAGTCTAATGTCAAAACCGTTTTAGTGTCAGGTAAGTCCACTGAGGGAATTCCCTCCCTTAAAAAATAAAATAAAACAAATTACTAGAAACCACTGCTCCTGCTGTTTCTTCCACTCCCTGGTCTCTGGGGTGTTGTAAGGAGGGTGAAGTTGGAGACTGCCACCTTTGTGTCACACAGTGGTGTCTTTATAAAGAGGGACATCAAAAGGCTGTGACTGGCATGGGCCAAGACCCTTGAATGCAAGGTGACAAAATAAAGACTGGGGAAGTACACTGCTATCTTCAATGAAAGGTGGTGTCCCAGATTTCTCAGAGAGGGAAGGACCCAGCTTTGAGATTGTCTGCTGTAGACATGAAACAAGCTAACTGTCTAGGTTATTCTAGGGCGTGACTTGTGACCCCAACCCAAGGAACAGAGCCAGTGTAATCTCTTGGTCACCCAAATCCAAGGTATTTGTTTGATGGAAGAAATCACCCCGGCTTCTGACCTGGGATAAGACCCAGTTGTTAAGTTAGTGGTCCTGAAATCCCTGTTGGCTCCTATGCTTTCTTGAGGTCCACTGAATGGAAATCTTAGCAACAGAAGCTAAAACGAAGCCCAAGCTTCCTTCAGTCTGTCCTAAGGGTAGTTTTTGATTGTGAATTACATCTATACTTCCCCAGAGACAGAGTTAACCATCTGGATGGTTCAAGCTACACAGCATTGTCCTCGTAAGGCAGGCTAGCTTACACCCCACTGTGGCTGTTTCAGATCTGTGGCTTCTTTTATTGTCTTTGCTGTTAAACATAGTTTCCCTTTATTTTCCTCTTGTCATGGAAACCATGATAAATAAAAGAGAATCGTGATTTAAAAAGGTCTCTAGCTGCAGATGCATGTGGCTTGTGAGATCAGTCAGTAAAGAGATAAGATATCACTCCTGGGGATTAAAAATGAGGGAAAGGAAAGAAAAATCAGGAATCACTGGACAAGGAAACTAGGGGCCTCATGTCAGTGTCTTCAGGTTTCAGTTTCTAATATGTGATGATGTTTGTTCATAAGGCTTTGTGGCGTGTACACTATGTAAGTTTTTTTTAATGGAAAACTGAGTTAAATCCAGTGGAAGTTTGTGTTGTTGTTTGATTGGTTGGGTTTTTGGCTCTCCTTCATCTAACTGCTTTAGGGAAATTGTTTACAATTATGTTGGCATGGTGTCACACAGACTCATTCCAATGGAATCCAGCTAGGTGGTCCTGATGCTCTTGTCCCAGCTGTGGACATGTGTTTTGATTTAAACAGTGTTTGGCTGGACCATGATGTGCTTCATTCCTATGGAAGATGTAATTTTCAGCAGAAGACTTGGACTAACATCATGCCACCTACAAAGTTACTCCTTTAAACAGAAGATTTCCCGCTTAATCCCCAAATACAAACCTTACCATTAGTTTATTCAATGTGGTTCTCAACCCTAGGCTTATAAACCTGCCTTGGTAAAACATTAACCAGCCCCTCCCACTGCTCACCTCCTACTCCATCAGCCCAAGAGATCTAGAATGCCTTGGATGAATGAGGCCATGGTGTGTGTGTGTCCTGTGTGTGTGCACATATCTGTAAACATCACATATAGTATTTAAAGTGTAACTGTTGTTGAGAGCTACTGAGTTTAAAAAGTATGCTCTTTCAAAAGCAATATGCTTTAATGATGAATAAAAGATGAGCCTAAAGTTAGGAAGGAGAGAAGATACAGAAATAAAGTCAGTCAAATTGGGCCTGTGTTCCTGGAGGCTTCTCTTCATGCTTCTGGCCAGCCTTTTCCTTATCTGATGGCTTCACTAGACTTTGCATACACTTGAATGCTTTAAATCTATACAGTTCTGGGGCTGAGAGATATCTCAATTGATAAATGTCTTCCTTGTAAACATGAAAACTTGATCCTCAGAGCTAACATAAATAAGTAGTACATGGTGGAAGGAATGTATTTGTAATCTTGGAACTGGAGAGGCAGAGGCAGGCAGATCCCAGTCTAGCATAATGAGTGAGACCCAGGTCAATGAGACTCAGTCTCAAAACTAAGGTGGATGACCCCTCAATAACAACAGTCCAGATTGATCTCTATTCTCTCTCTGCTGTGAATACGCAGCCACTCAACGTATGAACACATACTACACACACACACACCATACACATCATTCACAGATGCACCAACAACTAACAACCACCACCACACACAGACCACCAATCACCACCAATAACCACCAGCACCCAAAACAACCACCTACCACCACCATCCTCAACAATGGCAACAACCACCACACCACCAGCCAACAATAACCACCACCAAGAACAAAAACAACCACCACTAACAGCCACCACTACCATAACATGAACCAACAACAACCACCAATAACAACAAAACACTGTAAAATTCATTTGGAAATCAGAGGCATGGAGAAGAGTCACCTGTAGATTTATTTAATTAATAATAATAATAATAATAATAATAATAATAATAATAACAACAACAACAACATACCAGGCTGCCATTTTACTAGGCTAATGTTTTCATGAATTTCCATGTAAGTGATTTGGTTCTTGGCTAGCACAACTTCAGTTGGACCGACTAGGACTTTCTGAGGAGTCTCTGGTTATACAACAGGCACACACACTGCTAATGACCACTCACCATGCCCTCCACACTGTCTAAAGCTTTGCTTCCTCATCCTTTTAGTATCTTTGAAAATGAGAAATAGGCATGAACACATGTCTTCATTTTATCAGTGTGAAAGCAGGAATTGGAACTTGGGTCTGTGTTGCTCAAAGCCATGCAGCAACTATTAAACCCTTGGCTTCATGCCCTGCCCTGTGGAGCGAACCATACTGTCACAGTAAAGACCATTAGCTGACTGATGAAGTACCAACTTCAGGGAAATACCTAACACACATACAAGAATATGTACAGAAGACCAAATATTCTGGTAAATATGCCAGAGGTGGCGGAGAGCTTTATTAAAAATGTATTAAGCAACTCTGAAAGAGGGCTAACCTTTGTTAAATCTGGGTGGTTTTGTTTACCTCCCTATCATTCTGTGGGTTTGAAATATTTCATTGCTAATTATTCTTGAGTAATGGGACATAGAGGAAAGAAGATAAGCTTCTTTGTGTAATGAATTATTCAGGTGGTTTTAAATAAACTAGAGGGCAGATAATAGTTGATATGACCTCAACAGAGAGATAAGGTGGAGAAAAGGGTGTTGTCTAATTAACTACAAAGGAGAGGGGAATATGAGAAATAATTAAATCACTGGCTCTTTGTGTTCTGTTGTATGTTTCCCCCAGCGTTCTCCCCAGTGTGACTCTTCCTGCTTAATGACTAGGATCAATTAGCCACTAATATGCTCAAGAAGAAAAAAATAACATTAGTTCTATGTTCGATGCTGATTTTTAAAATATTAGCATTCATGAACCACCCACAGTCACTGCACTTCACAAACACAAAGCCATGAGTTCAGATCCTACCAACCTTGACCTAGCTGTTTTTGTGGCTGTCGTTTAGGGTGTAGTGTATGTGTGAGCACATGTTTGCACTTGAGTGAAAAAGCTGGAAATTGATGTTGGGTGTCTTCTTCCTCTATTGCTCTCCACATTTTCTTCTTCTCCTTCTTTATCTCCTCCTCCTCCTCCAGCTCCTCCTCCTCCTCCCCCTCCTCCTCCTCCTTCATTGAGATGGAGACTTTGGCTGAACCTGAAGCTTGCAGATGCAGGTAGACTGGCTGGCCAGCCATTCTCAGGAACCCCTCTACCTTCAGCTCCCCAGCACTGAGTCACGGGTGCACACTGGCATACATGAATTTCTCACATGGGTGATGGGGATCTCAGTTCCTCATGCTTACACGGAAGCACAACCCCAAAATGTCTAGTCTTTGAAAGAATCTCACAAGCTACCCATTGCTATATGAAGAATCTTTTAGAAGACAGCAACTTCTGTTCAGTGAAAGATGAATCCTACTGACTCCCAAAGATTGTCCTTTGGTTCATGAAGTCAACAAGTGACCTTGTCTCTTTCATATCGCACCTGAGCACAGTGGATGCCTCCACCCAGCATTCATTGTGTGTAAAAGAGGGAGCCATTTATCTTGTCATGTTCTTGCTGTGGGGCAGGAATGTATATGTCTTGTTAGCAGGAGCTGTTGAATGGTGAACTTATGTCTATGAATAAGTCTTAACAGAAAAGACTCAGACAAATTTTTAATGAGACATTACTCCCCTTCTACCAAGTTAAAGCAGCTACTATGACACTTTAATCTCCAGTACAAGTGGCAGTGAAAAGAACAATTAATACAGTATTCATTTTTAAGAATTCAACACCATACAAATGGAATCCCACTTTTAAGAAAAGTATATAACTAAATAAATGAGAATGGGGGCATTCACAATTGTTAACTTTCTCTTAAAGGTAACATTATGTTTTCATTCCCCACTTTTTAAATATGTGTTCAGTTTGTCTATATGTGTGTATATGTATATATGTGCACATATGTAATTATGTACATTCTTTAGACATGTTCTCTGAGCCTTAGAGGTGATGGTGTAAATGTCTTGTTGAGAGCTGAACTCATAGCTCTCACTCATTTTTAACATTTGGGTTACCCATGAGTCTCTGCATTCACCACTGTTCACTATAAAGAGGGGCATCTCTGATTAAGGCAGGGAGCAGCTTTCATCTATGGGTAGAAGCATAGATAGTTGAAGGCAATGTGGGACTATGCCAGCTTAATTAAGCAACGGTAATAAGTTCCCACCTGTGCTTACAACCTCCCCAGAGCTGGAGTTGTTGACCAGACTTAGAGTAACTGGCAGTCTTCCCTCACATTCAGTCAGAGGCTATTGGTAACACCAAGCATAAATGTCACAAAGCCCAAGTCTCAAAGGTGGGTGGCAAATCTTGCCTGGCAGGTTGGCTTTCTGGTTTCTTGGGTTCATAACTGAAGAAGACCAAGAATGCCTAAAGTAATGCCTTTTCTTCTCCAGCCCTACTGTGGTTTAAATGCTAGTCAGCAGGGATGAAGTGACTATCTCAACTCTAGCCTGCTTTCTCTATGTTTTATGACCAAAGTGCACAGTAGGTTCTACTCCAAGGGCCAACCAAGAAGACTGATAAGAGTCTGCATTGTGGGCAGCCCCCCACCCCCTCCTGTGAAGGCATCTCCTGAGACTAGGCACTGTAGTTACCTTCTACTTCTAGGAGCAATGCCATCCAACCCCCTTCAAGCCAGCAGACTTCTTAATCAGCCTTTGTCCTGGTTACTCTGCTCTATGCTGCCATGGTTCGAATCCTCTCTCATTCCTGTTTAATCCCTTCTGCCCTCAGTAGTCACCTTCTTTATATTCTCTTACTTATGTTCTACCATGCCCATATTAGTTACTTCCTATACTGTGACCAAAAAACAACAAGAGTTTATTTTGGCTAATATGTATTAGTCTTTTAAACTTTTGCCAAATTAAGATGATGAAAAAATATAGGTCACTTGAATTTTATCACATTTCAGCACAGACTATCAATTCATAGATAAAACTAGAAGTTTTATCCAAATGCCCCCTCCCAGATGTTGGGATATGGTATACTCAGTTATTACTTTTCTATATCAAGTCATATGCCATGTGGAAAAGCAAACATCCTGACCCTCTGCCTGTGACCACAGCACTTTCTCTTCTGCTGTTTGCGGACCAAAACGGACAATCTGAATAGAAATGGGTTTTTTGGTTGTTTGCTTATGGATGGTAAATGTCATATAACACATGGAGACTAAAGATACCCCAGCAAGTGCCTGCGTGTCACTGCCAGTGAGTGCCAGAAGGAAATGCAGATGAGAACAGAGCTCGTCAACCAAGAGCGAACTGGACAGAGTGTTGGGACTGGTGGGGCTGAGGTCTTAAATTAACTGGTGTCCTTCACACGCCAACCGTGGCTCAGAGAGGCCAAATGACTTTTCTCCATCCGACTGTCAGTAACTCCACGTTCATCTCAGCCCCACAACCTGACTTCTTCTGTACACAACAGGAATCTGAAATGGAGGTGGGGTTTGCAGTCTCTCCTTTTAAAACAAAACTTCGGCATCCTTAGGTATCATGTTTCTAACCAAGGTCTTTAGAAAGTGAGACCATGCTTCAAGTTCTGTTGCTAAACTTCCACACAGAAAATTTTCTGGATAGCTCCCAGTTTAGGACTCTGAGATGAAACGATACCAAGACCTCATAATGCCACTGCCTGCTACTTTTCCTCATCTGTTCCTTGGTACTGAATTACAGAGCTGGCTCATGATGGGGAAGGATGGATGAGAACGAGACTGGGAAAAGGAAAATAGCAGTCTGGGGCTAAGTTTCAGCCAATATCAAACTTGCAATAGACTAAGATTACCTTCCTAGTGTTGAGGGCCAGAATCAAAGTTGATCTGGTTTCTGAAAGTGAACAGAAAGACATAATTCACTGAGAGCAGAGCAAGCAAAGGAAATGAAAGTCTAGGGCATGAAAAACAGAGACACTTCCTTTCTATTGGCAACACCCTGATCAACTGGTAGATCAATGGATGGGTAAACTCAGTTGGATTATTCTGTGCTAGACCAGTAATGTCTGCTCTGGAGGAGGGAACAGTAAATATATATGTGCTGTATACTTGCACTGTGGCTGTGGCTAGGTGTACAAGCTCAGCAGATGGTCTCCATCTCTTCTAGATGGTGACTATGGAAAAGTCACTTCCTCCTCAGTGTCTCGTTTTATTCTGTTTGTAATTCTGCTGCTGTTCCTGATTTGGACACTTGCCAGGAATGCTGTGGGAGCATCTGTGTTATGTAAGGATGTGGATCAGATTTAAAGGCCATAGTTCGTTGAACAACTTCTCTTTTACTGATAAAAATATGTAAGGTATTTTGAGTTTACAGTATTTAAGGCAAAACTTAAGAATGTGTTTTAAAGCAGAGTGGTAGAGGTTCCAGTATACTTTCTGAACATTGTGTATTCCATAAGAGCAGGCTTCACCTAATGCTCAGTGTCCCAAAGCTGAGCTTCTGTTTAAATCACGTGTACCATTTAACGAGCCTGCTCTGTGGTTATTTTGTTCACAGACTTCTGAAAATCTGCCCTTTGCACTGGCGGTGAGGAAAGAAGCAAAATAGGCTTGGAGCAAGCAGGCTCAGACCTCGGGTTGTGTAGCAGTCGTTGCCTCATGCAGATGAGGCAGAGGAGCAGGGGAGTCCTCTCTGAATTCCACCGGTCTCTCTAACAGGGACATGGTGGCCGGAGTGTAGCACCTCATCCCTGGTCTCTGAATTGACAGTTTATTTGCTCACACCTCCTGGACTTCAGGGTCAGGCAGGGGAAGAAACAGCCTCTTGTGCTTCTTGCCCTCTATACTTATTGTCTGCCTAAAATCCCCTCTGTAACCATTTGGGCTCTTCTACTCCCACCCTTGCTCTGATATAGCAGCATGGAGACCCAATTATTTATTGAAAGTTTCAGGCACTAAGTTGGTCAGTTTCAGAGCTTTTCTAATACTATATGCTAGCCATTTGGCCCTTTACCTGACATCTTGGTCTCCTCAAGCCGACTCTCTCCCGGTGACTCCTCCTCTCCTGCCCAATATTGGCTAACCAGCTCTTTATTAATCAATCAGAGTTGATAGAAAACAATTTTTGCACAACATTGAGACATAGAGACTTCAACCAGCTCTCCAGGCAAAGAAGCTATGTGTCAAAGCTTCAAGTACTGTCTATTTGATACCTGTAGGCTCATGGATTTCAAGCCAAGTTTATGTGTCTAGGCTGTCTGGTACCTGTTAGGAGGCTTGCTCAAATAATAATAGCAACAATAAAAAAAAAGGAATCAAGAAAAGTAACCAAGTACATTCCACATGTCCTATTTGACATACTTGACATGATTGTGTAGCTGGTCCTCCTCCTCCTCCTCCTCCTCCTCCTCCTCCTCCTCCTCCTCCCATCGTGTGTGTGTGTGTGTGTGTGTGTGTGTGTGTGTGTGTGAGAGAGAGAGAGAGAGAGAGAGAGAGAGTGTGTGTGTGTGTGTGTGTGTGTGTGTGTGTGTGTATGTGGGATTGATTGCAGGTGCTACATGCCTCAGAGTATAGGTAGAGATCAGGAGACAACTTTTGAGAATTGTTGGCTCTATTTTCCCATCACCATGAGTTCTGGGAATTGAACTCATGTTGCTGGGCTTTCAAGGCAAGCACTTGTACCTGATGAGCCATCCCACTACCCCCATGCAACAGACTGTTAAAGTAGGTATGTTTTTAATCCCCAATTTTGTAGATGAGGAAATAGGAAATATTGCATGATTCTTCTTTCCCAGTCCACTCAAAGGTCTTTCTATATAGCCCAGTCTCAAAGGTTGCCAAGGATCCTCTGGTGAATTGAGACTCATGAACTGTGGTGTTTTGAATAAGAATGGCCCTCCTACTCATTGGTTGGTGGCTTAGTCCCTGGGATCTCTGGGACATCTGGTTGGTTGATGTTGTTATTCTTCCGATGGGGTTGCAAGCTCCTTCAGATCCTTCAGTCCTTCCTCTAACTCTTCCATTGGGGACCCAGTTCTCAGTTGTCATGCTCTGGCAGAGTCTCTCAGGAGACAGCTATATCAGGCTCCTGTCAGCAAGCACTTCTTGGCATCCACAATAATGTCTGCATTTGGTGGCTGTATGTGGGATAGATTCCCCATGAGGGCAGTCTCTGGATGGCCTTTCCTTCAGTCTTTGCTCCACACTTAGTCTCCATATTCCTTACTGTGAGTATTTTGTTTCCCCTTCTAAGAAGGACTGAAGCACCCATACTTTGGTCTTCTTTCTTCTTGAGCTTCATGTTTTGAAACCCACAACTGATAAATAGTAGATCTGGAATTTGAAACTAAGCAATTGACTAAACAACTGATTCTGTGTATTAGATAGCATAAGGACACTGTCTTTGCTTTTCTGCCCACCCCCATTTCTTAAGACAGAAATTGGAACATTGGCCTTCATTTGTCTCCCTATCGCAGTGTTCTCATTTAAGCTCTCCGAGTCTCTCAAGCATGTCAGCCTCACAGTGCAGTCATGACTTCTCTATTTTTTCCATTTCTTCTCTCATTCCTCAGACCAGAGTTGTTCAACCTTAACATGATCGGCATTTTGGTTGGTTAATTATCTGTGAGCAGTCCTGTTGCATATGGCCTCTACTAGTAGATGCCAATAGCTCCTGCTAGCTGTGCCCACCAAAGTGTCTCCAGATATTACAAGGATTGTCTGGAGATTTGGGACGCACTAACTGGTGTTTTGAATAAGAATCGTCCTTCTAGTCTCATGTATTTGAGAGCTTGGTCATCAGGCAGTGAGATTACTTAGGATTGTTGGACAAAATGTGACACTGGGGGTGGGTTTTGAGGTTTTCAGAAGCTCAAACCAGGCCCAATGGCTTTCTCTTCTCCTTCTGCCTGTGAATCCAGGTGTAGAACTCTCACCTAGTTCTCCAGTACCATGCCTGCTACCATGTTTCCCACCATAACTAAACCTCTGCAACTGTAAGCAAGCCCCAGTGAAATGCTTTCTTTTGTAAAAGTTGCCTTGGTCATGGTGTATCTTCACACAAAGACAGAAGTGGGTAACAAGAATGAAGTTCTGGCAGCCTTATTTATAATAGCCAGAAGCTGGAAAGAACCTAGATGCCCTGCAACAGAGGAATGGATTCAGAAAATGTGGTACATTTACACAATGGTGTAATACTCAGCTATTAAAAACAATGACTTCATGAAATTCTTAGGCAAATGGAATGAACTAGAAAATACCATCCTAAGTTAGGTAACCCAATCTCAGAAAAACACACATGGTATGCACTCACTGATTAGTGGATAGTACCCCAAAAGTTTGAATTACCCAAGATGCAATCCATGGACTACATGGAGCTCAAGAAGAAGGATGACCAAAATGAGGACGCTTTACACCTTCTTAAAAGGAGAACAAAAATATCCATTGGAGGGGGGTATGGAGGCAACATCTAGAGCAGAGATTGAAGGAACAGCCATTCAGGGCCTGCCCCACATGTGGCTCATAAAATTAAGCCACCAAAAGTAGATAAGATTGATGAAGTTAAGAAGTGCATGCTGACAGAAACTGGATATAGATCTCTCCTGAGAGACTCAACTAGAATAGATCAAATACAGAGGTGAATGATAACAGCAAACTACTGAACTGAGAATGGGACCCCTGATGGAGGAATTAGAGAAAAGATTGAAACAGCTAAAGGAGCTTGCAACCCCCTAAGAACCACAATGCCAACCAACCAGAGCTTCCAGTGAGTAATCCACTACCCAATGACTATACATGGGCTGACCCATGGCTCCAACTGCATATGTAGGAGAGGATGGCCTTGCTGGGCTCCAGTTGAAGGAGAAACCCTTGGGTCTACCAAGGTTGGACCCCCAGTGTAGTGGACTGTTGGGGGAGGGGCGGAAAGGGGTGGTGAATGGAGAGGGGAACACCCTTATAGATAGGGAAGGGGAGTTGTTAGGGGACTGATGGACAGGAAACTGGGAAAGGGAATAACACTCGAAATGTAAATAAGAAATACTCAAGTCAATAAAAAAAAAGAATGCAGTTTTGATTTTATGTATTTATGTATGTATGTATTTATTTGTTTATTGCTGTTACATGGTTCTGGCTTTAGAATAAAGGATAAAAGAAGGGGATTGTGTAATCTTTGCCTACCACTAAGGACAGTGCTGAGGCCAGATATGTGTCGGGGGTGTACCTGTAGGAGGCTCAGAAAGGCCATTTTGCAAATCTGTAAGAGTAGAAGCCTGGATTTTATTGGCGACCCAAAGATGTTAGAGCACCAGAGTTGTGAGACACCAGCCAAGGTGAGCTGCAGACTGGGAGTGAAACCAGACCAAGAGAAAGAAGTGTGGTTGCAGTCAACAAGAATAAAAAGGAATTGGAGATCTCATGGGTGTTTGACGTCAGGTATGGAGATAGAGTTTGGAGTTTGTCTTACTGGTTTTAGGTTTTGCTTTGGTCTAGTTTTTTTTTTTTTTTTTTTTTTTTTAAATTTTGATTTTACAGGGGATCAGAGTTAAGAAATTGCTATGAGCCTTGGAAGACACTTTGAACTTTGGATGACTTTTAAACTATGTTGAGACTATAATAGCCTATGGAGACTTTTTAAGTTTGACTGAATGCATTTTTTACATAATTATATAGTTATACGCTTATGGTGACCAGGGAGTAGAATGCACTGCTTTGTATAAGAATGGCCTCCATAGGCTCATATATTTGAATGCTTAGTCATCAGGGAGTAATTCTACTTGAGGAGGATTAGAAGGTGTGGCCTTGCTGGCTCTTTTCTTCAGTTGCCTGTAGATACAGATGTAGAACTCTCAGCTACTTCTTCATACCATGTCTGTCTGTGTGTCCTCATGATCTCCACCATGACAATGGACTAAAATTCTGAAACTGTAAGCCATCCCTAATTAAATGTTTTACTTTCATAAGAGTTGCCGTGGTTGTGGTGTCTCTTTACAGCAATAGGACAGTGAGACACTAACTTTCCAAGCCTCTGTCATCTCTTTCCTGACTTTTACTCTAGTTCTCTACCCAGCCTTTTTGCTTCCACAACTATTCCAATTTTTAGTTTATTGTCCAAAAAGCAAACAGAAAATAGAAACAAAATTATATCGTCCCTGTCTGAAATGCCTGACGCTTTCCTGGGAGGAAAATATTCATGAGAAAACACCAGGTTTCCACTTACTGTTGTGTGATCCCGGATCTATCAAATTCACTCTCATTTCCGTTTCCCCACTTTTGCTTTACTCATAGAGGACCTTGATCAGATCTTAGAGTCAGTTGAACTTTCTACCTGCTTGCCTCCCCTCATCTAGGAAATGGACTGCCTCCTCTTCTCTACACATGGGCATTCTGAATGCTACAACTATGCTGGCCTCATAAAACTGGCTGACAACTGTCCTCCAGTTCTCAGCTTTAGTGTCAGGGCCATGGACAAACCTCTTGTAATCACCACACCAAGATGTTTCCTTTCCTCTTATCTCTTTTTTCCCCATCAACAGTGCACCCCATTCCTTCTATACCATCTCCATTAGAGTGATAGTTGCATTTGCTTTTGTTTGTATGCTTTAGTCTCCCATGACAGACTGTGAAGTTTTGTAGGGCTTGGCATGAAGTTTCGGACCCTTGGCACAGAGCCTGGTGTGTAGATACTTAGATGATCACTCACCCAAGGATAAAGATTGTATGATACTTTAGTGAAGCCTGAATTTAGAATGAGCAAAAAAAATTATTTTTACAGAGATTGATGAAAAGATTGTTGATGTCTTGGGAAGAAGGGTGTGAGTAGAGGGGAAGCTAGCCACATCCAAGATTTCATCAGAGTCAACATAGTTTATCCTGAGAAAATTGGAAATTCTTGCTGGGTAACCCTGTGTATCCCCAAGCCAGAGCTGTGAACCTGCCAGCAACAGGTGGGCTTCATATTTCTGGCCACAGTTACCTTCTGCTGGAGAAGTCTTGGGTAGCGTGATTTTCAGTTTGTGGTTGAAATCTGGGGGAAATACCCCCATTATCAGGCTGGTTGGACTCCCTAGGCAGGAAGTTAGGAAACAGGAATTAAATGTCAGCCCCTTGGAGTTGTTTCAACAGTTGTGGTTTCTGAGGAAGCACTCTTTCTCAGAGTCAGGTTCAGAAGAAGTGAGAGGGCCGGGGCCTTGTGAATGTAACTTTGCTCTTAGACTAGACGCAGTATCATCTTCATATGTGTATGTTCAGCTCTTCCTGTGCGCTAAGGGTCTAGGCATTTCTCAAGCTCAAAATCCTCTGGAAACATGTAGCCTCACCCTCTGTGTTTGGAAGGACATTGAGGCCCTGAGAAATTTGGTTTGTCCACTGTCATACTGCTTGTTAATGGAAGAGTTGGATTACACAGAACTTTCTGCTCCTACCTTATTGTTTTAAAGGCTCATTTGAAAACCAACTTCTGCTTGTATCTTATTTGTAGACAAGAGCAAAGCTTGTATTAAAGACAAAAGCAGAGCTTTTATTTTGGGTGTTCTGGGTTCTATGAAATGTACAAGGCTCATTCTTTCTTCCCTTCCCAAAGACCACTGTCATCAGCAGTCATAGCACTGATAAAAGCCCGGCCTGGTCCCCTGACCCTACCTGAGCCCTGTATCACCCCTGTGTGGTTTCTTTGATATTGTTTTGGACTTATCAACAACCAGACCGTTACTGGGGTCCCTCCTTGCATCTGACCATTGTGATCTTGCCTCGGCCACCTGCCAGCTTCGCCTTTGACTCCAGACCCCTTTCTTTCTTTCTTTTTATTTTTGTGATCCTTTCCTCCTTTTGTTCTAGTGTACTGTAAAATAAACGTAGTACATTTTCCAGAGATCAGCCCTTTGCATACTTAAAAAATAGCATTTCTCTCTGTACAAACATATCCTCTGCTTTAACTTAAAGTCCCCGAGTCCTGTCAGCCATTCCTGAAATCTCATGTTTGAATACTCTCATCTCCTTCATCCAGCCTTGTTACATTTGTCTCTGCTTTCTCTGAAAACAAAGACCATATCTGAGTACAGTGTCACTAATCTCATTTTATCAGCGTAGTTTATACCTGAGCTCATAAGAAACTATAGCTTGTACACCATGCTTCTCCTTATGCACTAAAGTACACTGCAGAAATAATGTTCTAAAAATTAAGGGATAAAATGGTTGGAAAGAATTGGAAGTCATTTCATCTAGTGGTTTTCCAGACCCCTTTCTTGACCTGGGTCTGCTTGTTAAAAATACACATTAGTCATGCCTAATACCTGGACAGAAGCTAGCCCATTGGAGTGTTTCCAAAATGTTTGCTTTTGAAAGAGGATCTCCTTGACTCACCAAGAAAATGCAAGCCCCCAGGATTATTTTTCTTGCTTGTCTGCTTCCCGTCCCCTGGAAGTTCTGAGAAGTCTGGCTAGCTATCTAACAGAGCAGAGAATCTTAACTGTTTTCCACTTGTGACCTCTTTTTTCCCAAGTAAATTTTATGTAAGCTCATGTGTATTGGTATATAAAATAGGTACATAATTTATTTACTGACAGTAAATTATAGATATATTTTAAAGGCAATTATTTGGTATGAATATAATTTTAACTTTATTAAAGATGAAAATTTTACATGCTAATGAGATGAACATGCTGGCTTATTTTTGCATAAAGAAGTATATCTTGGTTGAATATTTGATAATGCAGGACATAGAGCACCTTCAACGTTTTTCAGAGTTGATTGATATTTTGATTGTGTAATCACAGATGCTGAGAAGGATGCTTCATGAACATGTGATATCAACTGGCAGAAAAATAGTCATTTTTGAAATTGTTGGAAATCCTTTTCTAATCTCAGCCAAAATTAATTTAATGACTTCTTTTTTTTTATAAAATGAATCTCAAGTCTGAGATTCAAACAGAAATTCTTAAGAAGCCAAACATTCAAATTAAATTATATTAATATGTAATTATATGCTAATGAATAATGGCAGGATAATGTGAAGTCTTTATTTTTCATAATTAAACTTTTACATTGCTGTAAGATTGGAAAATGGAACCAGGAGAAGCCTGCAGTTCATCAATACAGCAGTCTTGAATCTGTGCCCGAACTTTTCAGACTATACCTGTGGGCATTTTGTGATGTGAAGGCTCTACATGCTATAAAGTGTGCAAGCCGTTGTTTAGAACCAAGAGAAGCCTCAGGATGTACCATGGGTAGGTGTTGTCAGAAACACTGTGGGTTCACAGTATATTGGGTTTAAAATTATTTTTTGGTTGGGCCATGTTCAGAAAACTTTGACTCCTGCCACATCACAACCTCTTACATTCAGTTACATGACCACATATAACATCACAACCACAGTTTAAGAAGCATGGCATAGAAAACAAGGGATTTTCAGGTGGACAAAAATCTTTTTCATTTTAGTTTTTAAATGTAT
The DNA here is from genome assembly GCF_011064425.1 of Rattus rattus. Lineage (NCBI taxonomy): Eukaryota > Metazoa > Chordata > Mammalia > Rodentia > Muridae > Rattus > Rattus rattus. The sequence continues at coordinate 80,821,136 of NC_046158.1, read as the reverse complement.
TGTATTTTCTGAGCCATTTTTCTCATGGAATGAATACATGAATTTCTGTTTATTGGAACTGGATAGAAGTAAGAAAAAATGGCATATTTACTGTGACAGAATTGGCCAGAGACGGCCAGATTATGGATGAAGAGAAGTCTATACCACTCAAAACCATATCCTTTGAGCTAAGGCTTTTTCTAATGTCCAATACTTGTCTTTTAAAAAGAGGGTAGACAAGTTACACAGGGAATGAACAGTGGAGTTGGCTTTGCGGGGCAAGATTGTAATATATGATGTCACTCACTCATTCATTCATCCATGCATTCATTTATTCTTCTGGGGGAGTGGGATTTCATCAAATTATTAAGCTTTTTGTAGGTGCATCCCAGTAGTCCACATTCTCCTGTAGAAAAGCTACGAGGGAACCTCTCCCTTCAGAGTTCTGGCAGCAGGGGCTTGTGAGTTTGTCCCGTAAGATGCTCCTTGAAATCTTGTGCGTGTGCACAGGCTGAGGGTGCACATAGAGACAGGCTCATCATGGCAGCAGTTTCAGCAATGAAGATGGTGGTGGCAGCAGGAGGCATGTGTAGCAATGGAGACATCTGTAGCAGGCCTTAGACAAGATCTTCCTAAGAAGTGCATGATGTCACTCGTGTCTGAATTGCTCTGCATGCTCACACATCTGTCTCACTCATCTGTTTTGGTGTTGATTCTGAGTTTCTCTAAATTATTCCAATTATTTTCTTTTAAAAATTCTTCATCATCATCATCATTTTCTTCTTCTTCTTCTTCTTCTTCTTCTTCTTCTTCTTCTTCTTCTTCTTCTTCTTCTTCTTCTTCCTTCTATTATTATTTGTGTGTGTGTGTATGTGTGTGTGTGTGTGTGTGAGAGAGAGAGAGAGAGAGAGAGAGAGAGAGAGAGAGAGAGAGAGAGAGAGAGGTGGGGGGAGAGAGAGAGAGAGAGAGGGAGGGAGAGAGAGAGAGAGAGAGAGACTGTTCCATGATCCATATGTGCAAGTCAGAGGATAACTTGTAGGAGTCATTTCTCCCCTTTAACCATATATGTCCTACGGATTGAACATAGGTCCTCAGGCCTGCTGAATCATCTCTCTGGCTCTTTTATTTTTTATTTACTTAAAGCCACAGATGATTTCTCTGGCTGGGGCTTATCCTGGCTCATACAACATAAACGAGGTGAACTAATCCCCTCTAGATTCTACCTGGGCCGGTAAATAGACTCTGTGGCACATGGCATGTGAGTAAGGTTTATGAGTTTTGGAGAAGTTGGCTAGAGAAGAGCTGTGTAATCTGTGCCCTCTAGGGAGATAAAATGTATGTACATCAATGATTGGGTGTCTGCAGATTTCTGTGGCCATGGAAGTAATGCTAATTGAGGAGATGAGTGGAATTATTCTTCTCCTTCTTCCTCCACTTGACACAGGTTCTTACTCTGTAGCTCAGGGTCGCCTCTATATGCTATGAAGCCCCAGGTTGGCTCCTAAGTTGTGGTGATTTTCCTGTTTCTGGCTTCTGCCTCTTGAATGCTGGTATGATCAGAATGTGCCAGCATGCCTTGCCAATAAATATTTCTTGAGAGAAATTTGATTTATTTTTGAGTTTCCTACCCAAGTACAATGCATTTATTGGTAGTGATATTAGGCACTGATTCATATACATTTTTGTTCCATTTAGGTAAGAACCTAAGATCTTATTTAACACAAACATTCTCTACTGTCTGGTACATCTCTTTGCTATGTGGAAGGAAATAAGATTCTGGGTACTTTTATTTCCTAAGCTCTGTGTCATTTGGATGTTCTGGAAGACAGGCACCAGAAGATGTGTCTCTGGTAACCCAGTTGTTGTGATTGTCTAGTCTAGGCTTATGTAATATTTTTAGGTCACTCTGTGCAGCTGAGAAACTCCCTAGAGTCAGAAGCTCATTTCCTAATGTAATTGATGTATCTAGGAAGGCCCTGTGGTTATCTGCAGGGCACCATTCAGAAATCTCATGCAAGGCCAGCAGAAGGCAAGTTCTTTGAGACCTGGTTGGTATCTACATCAGTAAATTTCCTCCCAGTCATAGTCCCTGCAACATCATTTCAGATAAACCTGTTCCGTCTTATGCCTCAGGAACTGCTCTGTGTGCTCTTGTTGTTTGCTCATTATTTTTAAGTTTTTTTTTTTAAATTTCAGTGGCCTTGTGATAGGTGTTAATTAGAATTCTTCATTAAATCCTGTTGTCAGTGTTTCCCTAGTAACCTCATCACATATTGGTTCCAAGAGAGTACAGGGCATTCCCTCTGAAAAGTGGGGTGCAATCCACTGAAGTTCTGAATGCACTCCTCAAGATATGCTTCGGCAGAGCTGCTCACCACCTTCACAGAGTTGCGAAGACACCTTGTCCCCTGCTGCATTCAAATTCAAGGGTAATGTACATGGCTTGGTAGATGTGAAAGTTGAGAGCATGCCAGGGTCGACACTGGAAATCACAGAGAGTGGTTTCGGTCTTGAGCAGACACACATGCAGCTGAGAAAGTATTACAAGTTCATTCTGAGTCACCAGGAGACCAATTACCAGTGGGGGAAGTTACTGAAGAATAAACCCAGAGAAAAGAGTGTCGGAGGGTCAGGCAACTGGAAAAAATACTGATAAGAATCCAGGGACAGCGAAGCAAAGAATCTGATTGATCTAGCTGAATGGCGTCCTCCTCATATACAAGGCACCAGCATCAAATCAGTGATTTTTACTTTGTTGGATCTTAAAGATTAAACTTTTGATGGACTTGATGAGAGAAGACATCCATCTATTTACATTTAACATGATGTTTTGTCTGTCTTTATGTCCTCTTCAATCAAGATAGGAATTTTCTCTCACCTTTTATACTACTCACATTTAAATCTCTTTTTTTGCAGGAACAAAGACAAGAAGTGAACTCAGCTACCTGATGGAGAGAAAGTCCCCTCTCACCTTTCAGATGCATTTACCATGATTATTACAGCTCTTGGCGAGTCTCAGGCATCGGAGAGATGGTCTCCTCCCTTCATACATGGTGAGAAGATGAAATTCATGGCAAATTGTTTGCTTTCAATGCCATTGCTCTAAGGAACTTGGAGTCTCAATTTAGTGGCAAAAGTGTATTTTTCTCTGCTGCCCTGGAGTTTAAGGTGCAGAAAAGAACAGAGACTACCTTAAACTTTGCTTTCTTCAGAGGATCGCAGAGTAAGAATTAGCAGAGCGTCAACAGCCTATGACTAGGAAAGTCACAGGTCCTAAGTGACAGATACTTCTGATGCTTTATTAAGTAGACATCTCATCAAATCATCTTCAAAATGTGTATGCCTGGACCCATACACTAATGCTGCTTTCAGCCAGAGTCAAAGAAGCGGCTGCTGCCCCCAGTGGACAGCAGTTGATTCAGAGACTCATAACTGGACAGAGTACTGAGAGTAAGTAACTGTGCGGCATCAACGAATTGTAAGAGCAAGAGGACGAGGGGAACTACAATAAAGTGGTCCTCTTGGGGGATCCTGGGGGACATGACCCCCATATCATGAGCATCCAGCAGTATGGCTCCTTACCTCCTCGAGACTTGCACAAAGATAAATAAGCAGGGAAAAGAGTAGTTGGCAAGGTCGAGATCTGCTAGAGTGATAAAGAGATAAGAGAGAAGAGTGTGTTGTGGGGGCACGGAATACAACCACACTGCACTGTAGACATGCTGTGTACATTTATAAAGTTCTCAATTAAAAAATGAGAGAGCGTTTGGAAGACAAGAAGGGATTTCCCAGTAAGAGCTGTTTGCATACATGGTGGCCCAGACTGGCCGAGATCTGCATAGAGACAAGGGCGCAATAACAGTGTTTTGGAAACTGTGGTAGGAAGGAGGCAGTGAGTCAGGGCTTACTGCCCCCAGAAAAAGATATTGCTCACAGGGAGTCTTTGGGCAAAGTCTGTACATGTATGTGGGGTGGGGTTGGAAAGACGGATTGGCCTATGGGAACTTCGAAGAAGAAAGTGGGGGAGAGAAATGTGAGTGAAGGAAAGGTGGGGAAACCCACTGGGGAAATGGTACTGAAAGAGGGTCTCTCGGGGCAGGAAAAGCTGTCAAAAGAGAAGACGGACTCCTGGGTTGCACTGAGGGCAAAGGGACATTTATGAGCCATGTGGGAAGCCCGTGGGTATTCATCTTGTGTTGTCATGCTTCTAATTTTCATTTCTTTTTTCCCCATCAACATGTGTGAAATGGTTGTGGTTCAGAGCAGGGCTGTTTTGGTAACCTTAGGACTATACTTAATGTCCGAGTTTAGGGCTAAACCAAATATAGCATACCTGGAAACTCTTCTTTATTTACCAGCCGTCAGAATAGAAGCTGAGTCACAGGCTGACACCAACACATCTGGTTTCTGTCTCATTCTTCCTTATTTCCTGGGTGTTGGCCATCTTTACTTTTGCTTGTTCCAAACTCGATAACCACTCATCCTGCCTGAGCCTGATGCTCTCAGAGAGGTCCCTCGCTGGTTCTTCTCCCAGTGGTCTTGTTTGCATCACTGAGATGCACAGCCTTTCCACCGTTAGCTGTCAGCAAGTATCCTGGTTAATTTCAGACACTGTCAGGTAATTGGCATTTAGCTTGGAAATCTCACCCGTGTATAAACTGGATTTCACTTGTGTTTATAGGAAAGCCGAGAAAAAATCCATGTGTCTGGAGAAAGGCCTTTCTCTTCTCTCTTCTCAGCTTGGTAATCAACTATAACCTATTCACTGTATGCCTATGCCCCATCCTCACTTCAGAGGAAGAAATAAGTGAGGGTGGGGAATACCACCATCTTAGAGGCTCTGGAGCTGGAAAAATGTGCTGACATGGATTTATAATGTACAGGATGCACCAGCATAATTCCTTCATTTACTGAACTCCTTGCTATCACAAGAAAGACTATAAGAATCCACCAGTAATGGAGTGTCATTTTTACAAAGAATAAAATTAATAAAAATGTCTAGATTATCCTCTCATCTATCTGTCTCTACATTGAGTCTCTTTCCTAGAAGCATAAACTGTTGTGAGATTCTTAGTCACGTTCAGATATGAACTGTGCTATCTGTTCATCTGTTCTCACCAAAGAGCCTTTCTTCGGTGTAGTTTTATATAAACTTCAGATGTAGAAGACAGAAAAGGAAGGCTGGGTGCAGGGGTAGGACTGGGTGCAGGGGTAAGGCTGGGTGTAGGGGTAGGAGTGGGTGCAGGGGTAAGACTGGGTGCATGGGTAGGACTGGATCTGCCATCTGTGTTTTCTTTCATTTGTTCTCTCCTCTGTCTGGAAACCACTGTGCTAGCTTCCCAGATGCATCTTTGGGGAGTAACTGACTCAGTATTTGAAGTCAGAAAATAGGATCTGGCCTGGTTCTTGGATTAGATTTCTCAGACAGCTCTCGCTAGCTAGACCCATCCCAGCCTCTTATGTGTGCTTGTGTTAAAATATTCTCTTTTCCTAGGCTAAGCAAAGCTCAAGAGTGACTTGAGATAACTCACAGACCTCCACATACTGTTTCACCTTCCTCAGAACAGTTTGCTCCCCATAGTGAGTCATCAGTAGTCAAGACTAAACAGTATAGATTACAGATTGTAGCCAGACTCCTGCAGCAAGAACTTCTCAGATCTTATTTCAGATGTGCTCTTAGCTCTCTCTGCAGAAGGACATTCTACTCAAACTGAACACAGGTCTGTAGCCCGGGAGTACCTTTCCCATCAGCCAATGCAATTATGTTCCCATCTGATTACCATCTTCTTTCTGGACCAGTGATAGCCTATTTCCCAAGGAAGCTTCACACTGTCATTTATAGAGTACAGTGTTGTCTCCTGACCTTAATGGGCCAAATTGCCTTATGGTTTTAGGGAGAATTGCTGGGTGTGGCAAATGGAGACATTATTCAGTCCTTGCTCCAATAACTGTCCACAGAGTAGCTGTTATGAGGTAATCAGGGAACCTCCTTTGTTACCAGCTCCTGACCACAAGAAACCCTACTTGAAAGGTCCCATCCCATGAGTGAGTAGGGCCATGGAACAAAGACTTGCTCTATTATGTTTAATGAAGTCTTAGCTCCACTAGATAAGCCTGTTGGGCTAACAGATTATATCATGATTGAACACCTCCTTTGGCCTTAATCCTCTACCTATTTTTCCCACAGATCTTTTGCTATCTCAATATTTTTTTGTACTCCTAATTGTGTTTAGCATTTATTTCCCAGACAACAAAAGATTGGAAATAAAGAAAAGGAAATGAGTTCTAAATATAGGATTTGGTGGGGTTTGGTTATTTATTTACTTTTTTTTTTTTTTTTTTAGATTTCTTAAGTTCACTCTTTCTAGCTGGTGGTTATGAATAGGCTTTGGGATAGCTGAGAATTACTGGTGTACTGACTTACACATACACATACATTATATATACACATATACATATATAGTGTCTGTGAATATATAATTTGCATATATGTGCACATATATATTCACACGTATTTCCATATTGTCTACAGCCATTATACATAATGTGTCTAAACACATTGAATAATTTATGTACCATATTTAAATGTAAAATACAATTCACATAGGTTTTGAATAGTGTATCTTTAAACAATAGATACTAATATAAAACACACACAAGGAAAGAACTTTCAATTTAAGAGGACTGAATTAGATGATGTTGTTTTCTTGTTTTCATACAGTAACTAGGGATTTCCCTAAAATATAATAAAGAAGTAAATAAAAAATAAACAACTTTGAAAAAGTTTGCCCAATTCCCACACCGAATAGCTCTCATTTGACCATTTCAGTAGCTGAGAGGAACTAGAATGGCCTACTCTAGAATACAATGAGATGTCATATATCCCTTTAATACAATCTCAAATCTTCTAAAATGTGTGCATATTAACTGGGAATGTGCAATCCTGACTGTCCTGTGCAGAGGGAGATTGAGGTAGTAGATGTTTTGCTTGTGTCATCCAGACACATTTGTTTTGGGGAAGCTGCTTTGTCTTAGCACACAATGGCTCTATAGTTTTTGGTTGCTGCTAAATAGAATCTTATATTTGGAAGAGATCAAGGGCTTTGTCCAACAAAGGAAGAGACTCATTCTGAAGAAGCTTAAAAAGTTGTTCAAAGTTTTCATATAATGAATATTTGGCATGCTTCATTATGGTTTGATGAGCTCAAGAGTTGCTAGGTGTTTCTGTTGCTGTGATAAACAACCAAAAGAAACAAGAGAAGGAAAGGATTTATTTAGCTTATAGTTCCTGGTAACAGTCTATCACTAACATATGTCAAGGCAGTAAATCAAACAGGAACCTGGAGACAGGAACTGAAGCAGAGATCAAAAAGAAACACTGCTTCCTGGTTTACTCCTCAGGGCTGGTTCAGCTTGCCTTCTCAGATAACCCAGGGGTGGCACTGCTCACAGTGACACGAGCCCTTTCAAATTAATAATCAATCAAGAAAATTCCCCACAGGCCTGCCTATAGGACTATCCAATGGAGGCATTCATAAATGAGTTTCCTTCTTTCCTAATGACCCTAGTGTGTGTCCTTGACAAAAAAATATTAAACTAAGCAGTGCAGATCCTTTTTAAATAAAAACAAAATAGTCCAGTGACTTGGTCAGGCAGGACACAGTTTCCCATGGGACTCCTGGAAGACCCGGTGATGGCGATGTGTAATGGATGAGGGCTGTGTGTCTGAAGGGGAGAAGAGTGTTGAAGAAGGTAAAGGCTGCCCTTGACCGTGATTTTTGAATTTTCCACTCAGTCTCATGTTCTTCATGAACAAAGCGCTTTTCAGATGTCTGTGGTGTCATTGAAAATGATGCCGTTTTATCAAACCTCCCATCTTCGGTTTGTCTGCCTCCCCTCCTCAGCTACCTCGTACTTCTTTAAAAATAAGTTGCAAGCCCAACTCTTGGGTTTCCTGTCACATTCTCATATCTGCAGAGTCGGGGAGACTGATGGCGAGATGAACATGGTGGAAGGAAGTCAGACCTAGTTTAAGCTAATTTATTAGCTCCTTGACATTTCCCAGGCTGATACTTCTGCTGGCTTCATGTGCCCAGGAGAGTGCCTGGGGTTTCTGTTAGTCTTTCAGGGCTGGGTGTTTACTCAACTCCTTAAGCCACCTGGACCTGGGGGCTGGACTTGGCCATTCTCTTCCTTGGAGTTCTTCCCCCTTCCCTTCTGAGATGGAAAGCGAGGAACCACTTTCACTTCTAGAGGAGCTGAGACATTTACTCTCAGATGAAAAGGAGTTACAAGCAAGGAGTCAGAGGAGAACCAGAACAAGGCTGAAGAGGCTTGTCAATTCATTTTAATGAAAACTTCTTGGGAATGTTCTAAGGAAGACAAAGTTTCCTAGTCCAGGACAAGTCTCTGGAGTCAGACTGCTTGGATTCATGTCCTGGCCCTACCATTTGCCATTAATGTGGTAAAAATGTTCTCTAATCACCACGACAGTTTTTTCTTTTGAACATTAAAATATGCACTACTGCATCTACTTGGGTACATTTGAAGGTTTTAAGGGAAGGCACAATAAACATTATTGTTGCAGTATGATGGGATTCTGGGACCAAGATACTTGGTAAGTTCACGCCTGGGATACTATTGTACCTATGCCACAGGACTTAAGGTGCTCCAACTGACATGCATGACTGTTCCCACAACCTAATGTGATCTGGTCTTCCTGCCTTTATAGATTCTGGTGTGTATCACAATAAGTAGGAGATGTCTTGAACAATAAATCTATATTATATTATAAAATATGAGATACTACCCAAAGTCACAGGCCAACTTGATCTAGCATTTCCTCATGAGACCCTCTTCCCAGGTTAATCCAAGCTGTGGTGAGTTGACAATTAAAACCAACCTGTGCATTCACTAATCCCAATGTTCACTAATCCCATTCACTAAGACAAGCCCTCATGGGTTAACCCAATGGTATTACTTCCTATGCCATTACCCTGCTCAAGTCACACAATATGAGTCTGGTGAGAAGTCAAATATAGCATTTTATGAAGTACCAGTGGCAGTGGCAATGGCAGTAAGGGCAATAGTCACCACCCATCCTCTTTGCATTTAACTTCCTGTGACTGTCATAAGGGGACATGTTGTGTTGTATGCAGCTAGACAAAACCTAGCCCCATTCAGAATGTTGCTTTTTGCATGGAATACCTCATGGAATCTGGGGCTATTCTGTTAGGGGTTAGGAGTCTCTGAGGGGACCTTGACAGAGTCTAGTTCATAGTTGGGAAACCTTATAATGGTCAGATCCTGGAGCACCAGGGTCTTGAAGCAGTGGACCACCATTTGAGCCTTCTTTTGGGGTGTTCCTCTAAGACTGGTACTGTTTGGATACAAATAGTTTGTATTCATGGAAAAGAGAAGGAAAAACTCACCAATGATTTCATCCAACCCACTATGCCACAGTTCCTGTTTCAGAAGGAAAACTCCATTTCCTCTTAGTTGAAAATGTCTGGGGACAATGAGAGCCTTCTAGAGAAGGCATCTATTGAATTATGTGGGGAAATCTGTTGATTCATTTAGGTGGTGTCTCAGTTTCTGTTGTATGGCTGTGACGAGACACCATGACCAAGGCAACTCTTTATAAAAGAATAAATTTTTAATTTGAAGGTTGCTTACAGTTTTGGAAGGTTAGCCCATGATCATCACAGCAGGAAGTAGGCCAGCATGGTGCTGGAGCATTAACAGAGATCTTTACATTCTGATCCATAGGCAGCAGGTAAAAAGAGATGGGGAAGAGGGAGGAAGAGAGGGAGAAGGAAGGAGGGAGGGAGGGGGAGGGGGGAGGGAGAGGAAGAGGGAGGAGGAGGGAGGGAGAGAGAGAGAGAGAGAGAGAGAGAGAGAGAGAGAGAGAGAGAGAGAGAGAGAGACTAGGCCTGGCATGTGTTTTGAAACCTTATAGCCCACCCCCAGTGACACACCTCCTCCAACAAGGCCACACTTCCTAATCCTTCCCAAAAGATTCGACTAATTGGGGACCAAGCTTACAAACATATAGGTCTATGGGGAAACATTCTCTTTCAAACCACCATACATGGTTTCTTGATTCTAGGTAAAGCTTTGCTGAATTTTTATAAATAAATTAAAAAATTGCAGACACATGATGCTCAAGCAGCAAAAAGACCAAAGCATGGATGCTTCAGTCCTTCTTAGATGGGGGAACAAAATATTCACATGAAGAAATAAAGAAATAAAGTGTGGAGCAGAGACTGAAGCAAAGGCCATCCAGAGACCGCCTCACCTGGGGATCCATCCCACATGCAGTCACCAATCCCAGTCACTACTGGGGATGCCAAGAGGTGCATACTGACAGGAGCCTGATACAGCTGTCTCCTGAAAGACTCAGCCAGAGCCTGACAAATACAAAGGTGTATGCTCACAGCCATTCATTGAACTGAGAACAGGGTCCTCAATGGAGGAGTTAGAGAAAGGACTGAGGTAGCTGAGGGGGTTTGCAACCCCACAGGAAGAATAATAATATCAACCAACCAGACACCCCAGCACTCCCAGGGACTAAACCACCAACCAAAGAGTACACATGGAGTGATCCATGACTCTAGCCACATATGTAGCAGAGAATGACCTTGTTGGGCATCAGTGGGAGGAGAGGCCCTTGGTTCTGTGAAGGCTGGATGCCCCAGTGTAGGGGAATGCCCGGGTGGAGAGGTGGGAGGGAGCAGGTGGGTGGGTGGGGGAGCACCCTCATGGAGGTAGGGGGTTGGGGATGGGATAGGGGGTTTCCAGAGGGGAAACTGGGAAGGGGGATAATATTTGAAATGTAGATTAAGAAAATATCCCATAAAAATGAAAACAATTAGACACACCATAAAGTGCATCCCTGGGAAGCATTACCTGCTGGGAGGCCAATGATCTGAGCAGGTAATGTGTTTGCTTGGTAGCCCATGAGTGGCAAGCAGAAAAGCAGCAGCTACTGAACTATACAGACTCTGCTAGCTGAGAGGAGCAAACTGCTGAACAGGCCCTGGTAACAGACGTCTGCCCTAGTTGCTGTGTACATCAGCAGCCCTGTGGTTACAATTTGTTCCCTGAGGCTGCTAGGCCCCACATAGGTCCAAATGGATGCAACACGCCTGGGTTTGTAGAGCATGTGTGCAACAACAGGAAGCGGCATAAAAGGAGTACTGCAGTCCTCTCACTCAGTGTCAGAGCTCCATGTCTGTGAGTTCTGGAGAAAAACTGGCGGTCATCCCCAAAGACATCTCTGCTAGTCTCACCTAGCCTTTGAAAGATCCATACTTAGGATCAGGAGTGTTGGGCTCCTGAGGTCCCTGAATACACAGTCTGGCACTTTGCTTAGACCGTAAACTAAAAATAAGCGTTCCCAGGACTGTTCCTGTTGGCAGTGACAGTTGAACCATCACCTCGCCACAAAGACACTTATCATTTGGGGATTTAGAAAAAGGGAAACACTTAAGTGCTAGTTTATCAGACTAAAAGAGTTTCAACAACCAGCCCAAACACAGCACCCAGTCCACCCCCAGACTTCTGGTCATAGGTCAGAGTCTCAGCTGGGGAAAACTGAGCCTGTGGCCCACGCAAGGCACAGAGGCCACCCTTCACTTGCAGCATTGAGAGGAAAGGCAAGGTGAGGTAAACCCACAGCAGCTGCCTTTTAAAAGTTCCCAGAGAAACTTTAGAAAAAAAACAACAGTGTTATTTGAAAGGCACTAGAAACATTTCCAAAATGTAGATGATCAGAGAGAGAGCCTGAAGTTCTGTGCATTATTAATATTTTGGGGTGTTTCTCATCCTGACTTTTTTGATCAGTAGGAAGACCTTAGGGTTCAGTGGCGTTGTGCCATAGATCACAGCTTTGTTTCAGTCTTCTCCTGTCCCTCAATTGGGATAGGAGATGATGCTGGCCTGAAGCAAGAGTTTAATGAGTACTTGTGAGAGGGACAATTTAATACATGTCATTCATAAGCTTCCTTGACCTGAGAACGTTAATTTCATAGTATCGGACTTTCCCATGCTTCAACATTTCTTAGCTAGTTTTATGCTAACAACTTTATGATATTCTATAAAATGGCTAGCTGTTGTATAGTGTAGTGAATCAAGACCCTAGCATTAGACAAATAATTCTGTGATGGATATCTCTGGGTACCATTTTCAAAGGAGAGTCCAGCCTTGAACCCTGTTGGGCTTGACGCCTCAGGGTTGATACATTTATTTCTGTGAAAAAAGCAGATTTCATGAGATCAAGTTTAATAATACAATTCTTGGGTCATTTATCCAGTGACCAATTTATCATTTTCCATTTCTTCTCATGCCTTTGGAAGCTATTCCCCACTGGGTTAGCAAGGAGACTTGAAAATTTAAATGAACACCAAGTATTTTTAAGTACTGTTGCTAAACAGAAAAAAAACTTAAGGGAGCAAGAAACCAGACAGAGCAGGCTTCTACTTTTAACAACATATATTAAGTTTTTTTTAATATGTGAAAAATGAATTTTGTACTGTTATTTTAACATTTCTTTCCCTTTGACACTAAGGTCATTTGTGTGACAATAATAGTAATAACATTTATTCTTCAGACAGAAAAGGAGCTTTGCAAACCCACATTATTTTTCCTCTGAAAATATCTAACCTTTCTTTCTAGAAGTTTCTTGGAATCCAAACATTGATATGACACCTCTTTCCTATTTCACTTACTTAGACGGAAGGCATGCACTTTTAGAGTATTGACTGAAGTGAGAGCAGTGAACCTATAGCAAGGGCTAACACTGAGACACTGCCTGCTTAGTGAGTGCAATGTACACATTTAAGTCTCTGAAGGCATCAACCACTATATATACTTTTCACAAAGGTGGACATCCATTTAAGATTCAGTCATTAGAGGAGGCTGATAAATGCAGGAAGAGTCAGGATTCGATTGAGCATGGGGTAGGATGTTACCTGTCCTTCCATTCCTTGGAGTCGGTGGCAGAGTTGAAACATGGCATTAGTTCTTGTCAGAAGACTCTTTGTCAACACAGAACCAATATAAAAAATCTTGTCCTTTTAAAAAAGAATTATCTATTTTATGTATATGAGTACACCGTAGCTGTCTTTGAAAGTGGGCATTGGATCCCATTAAAGATGGTTATGAGCCTCCATGTGGTTGGTGTGAATTGAACTCAGGACCTCTGGAAGTGCAGTCAGTGCTCTTAACTGCTGAGCCATTCATCTAGCCTAAAAATCATACTTAAGTATAGCACATACCTTTCAAGTTGAGGTAGATGATGATATGAGGTAGAATGTATAAGAGGGTACTGTCACAGTGGGTGTAGCCAAGACAATGGATGCCTGGACTCAGGAGCTATAGATGGAGAGGGACAGAAAAGTAAATGGCTCATGATACATTTCAGAGACAGAACTTTTCAAGACCTGGCAAATTGAAAGAGAGAGAGAGAGAGAGAGAGAGAGAGAGAGAGAGAGAGAGAGAGAGAGAGAGAGAGATAATATAAAAAGGGTTACATCTCAGGTTATTAATTTGGGCACTTAGGCAAAAATATGGCCCTACACAGTTGAAGATAAGCAAGTCTTAGGGAATAACTGACTCATGGGTGAGGAAATGGAAAATTCTTTCTGTACCTTGCCATTTACAAAACTGATGCTCTGTCCAGAATAGAGTAGACAAAGCTAGAAGTGTTGCCCCTTCTTTATCCAATGTTAATCTACATGATGGATTGACAGCGAGCTAGGACTTGACTGTTTTCAAGTGACTTAAAGTTATTTAGTCATCTTCTACTGATACTTTATCTTCCTAATCTCTAAAGGAGAGTTAATATTGCCTGCTCTGCACTATTGTTGACAAGATATACATCTAACCCTTCACGCAGCATCGCACAGAGTGATTTCTTTACCTAAAAGTCACTTGTGGTCCTTTGAATGATCTGCACAAGTTAGAAGTGTTTGATGCAGAAGCTCTTGCTTGTGTGGGTACTGAGCATCCTTTATCTTGGTGATGTGGTCTGATGAGGATAAGAAATTTCTAGAAGGTGGTGGTGTTGCCACTCTATACACCTCCTGTTACCTGATTTACTACAGGGAGTGTTATGTTCCTCCACCCAAAGACATCATTTCTTACTAAAATACGGAGGACCCTGTGGGTCATAAATGTTTAAGGCATGTTTGTCAAAGATGGAAAGTTACAATGAAATGGTTGGGAACACTGATTCTAATGCCAACTACCTGGGTTGAACTCTCATCTCTATCCTTTATGAGCTGTGTAACCTTGGGGAGGTAACTCATGTGTGCTGTAACCCCTACTACTGTCATACTGAAACCTTAGAAATTCCTGCACCATAGGATTTTCTGTGAGTTTTAATGGAACATACAGACATATACACAAATTCATACCCACATGTATGCACATACATTACACACACCATTCACACACCTATATGCACACATAAACACAAACACACACACACACACACACACACACACACACACACCTTGGAACTAGTAACCACTAAACCACATATATAAGCATGTATCCAATAAAACAAAAAAACCTCAAGGAGTAGAAAACAGATGGTTTTGGAAGGTTGGCAAAGGGCTGCATGGGAGGAGAGGTAGGGCAGAGGGGACTGGACTTCTGGGTGGAGCTAAAGCAGACATGCATGATGTCCAGTCATGAAAGGAGCTGAGGACAACCTTGCTGCTTCTATCTGTCTTATTCATCCCCCAAAGAATGAAGACTTCAGGGACAAACATTAAAGCAAGTTGGTTTTGCCTCTTAAAAGCAGCTTTTATCTTGGCCTAGGCCAAGAAAACATACCGTGTTCTACAATATGTGTCTGGGCTGGAGCCCCATCTAACTGCAGAACAATCCTTCCAGCTTTGGATCATGAAGACACAGGGAAGGTGATTCCCCCCTACCTGTTTTGCCTGAGTGCTGGGGGTTCCCAGTGGCAGATCAACATATCCAAGACAAGAAGTGGAAAGGGATAGATGAATGTCAGAGGAGGGGTGAGTTTTGGTAGAGAAATCAAGAAAAGCCTTGCTTAATGAACAGCTAACTGATGGGCAGAGCCAGGGAGTTATGGAAAGACCATTTTTTGCACTCCCCCTGTTATATGAAGAGTGTATCAATGGAAGCCAAGAAGCTTCCTTGGCTAAGGGTTAGCATTGGTAACCGTGGTGCCATTGCTTTTTTAGATGGGATGGTCTTTGTTGGTGGTGGTAGTGGGAGGATCAGGTTGGCTGGAACCTAAGAGTAGATCATGTTGCTTGCCACAGTCATTTCACAGGCCAAAGGAAACCTGCATGGGGCCAGCATCAGGCAGCCTCTTTTTCTCTATCTCACTAGGCCACTGCTACACCAGCTCCAGGCCACTCTTCCATTTTCAGATTTCAATGAAACTTTGCCATAAGGCAGCACAGGGTTGATTGTGCATAAAGGAAGTATAAAGTTAGTTCCCAACAAGGGAAAACAAGGGTTGATGGAGAGTCAGACAGATGAGGTCTTCACTTTCCCCCTCCATGGACTACTCTAAGGTCTAATGTCTGAAAATTCAAACAAACAAAAACCCCTCCAAACTTCTGAGTGGCTCCAGTGATGTGTCAGATGGATAGTGATGTAGTTTAATATTTTCTTCCTCACCTCCTTCCCTTAGCACCTTGGACTTAATTCTTCCAACCGTACTGTAAGTTCCTCATTCTCCTCAGTTCCTCAGACTCTGTTTTGTAGAGAATTTAAAAAGGAAAATATCTGAAAAGAGAAGTCAAGTAGGAAGTTAGAAGTCTATAGCTGAGGGGTGAAGTCAGAACTAGTAACTTGGAAAATGTCTGTAACATGATAGCCAAGGCTGTGTGACTGTGCCATCACTTTAAGAGTCTGAGTGGGTGGATGAAAGATCAGGGAGAAAACTTTTGGTTGTGCAACACCCCTTGTTCAGATAGAAGTAGTTAAGCTAGCAGAGTGAAATTGAGACTAAGTAGTCTCAATTTCAGTCAGCATTTTGGTGTTGTGTCAAAAAACGTCTGAGATAATCAAGTTATATATTTGTTTTGATCCATAGTTTTAGAACTTTTAGTACACATATTCTCATCACATTAGATGGTACATTGTGGCAGAAAGTGCATAATCATATTGGAAGGAACTGCTCACCTCAGGGTCATTTAAAAGCACTAAAGTAATGTAGGCATCCCAATATTTTCTTCAAGGCCATGACTTAATTTTCTTCCATTAGACCCCTACCTCCTATAGATTCCAGCATCTTCCAATGGTGCCAGCTACTGTATGAGTCTTTAGGGAACATTTAGGAGTAAAGCTATAAGAAATAGAAAGTGACAAATGGTGGACAGCTTGGGTAAGAGGTCTTTCAGTGAAGAAGGATGATGAGGATGAATCAGGGAGGGAAGGAGAAAAGGAAGTAGAAGAGAAGCAGCTATCGTCATAGATAAGTCTGTGAAGAAACTTAAATGGAAATAGGAAGGAAACAAATTAGGCAACAGGAGAGCAGGCGTGAGCCATGACTGAAATATGTGTGAGAGAAGCATAGATGTTGAGATGTGAGTTCTTGTCTTTTTTCTGCCTTTCACCAACTGAACAGGGGCAAGCTCTTCCCTCTCTAGGCATTCCCTCTTGTTGAGTGTCTCTTAAATACAATTTGAGAGCCGTTGGTTACCAACACAATACATGTGCCACTCTCACACCCTTAGTATTATCCTGCCATGCTGGCTGGTGTAGTTCATAGGCATCATAGCTGGAGGAGATTATCGGTTGTTTCTTCTCTTGGAACGGATGCTTGGCTAAGAGACCTTCTGGAGCAACAGATGCTATAGACTTTTAAAAGGAGAAAGAAATGAAAAAGAAAAAGAAGAGGGAAAAGGAGAGGGAGCAAGAAAGGGAAGCATGAGTGTATGCATCCATACGTGCATGCGTGTGTGCGTGCGTGCATGTGCGTGCATGTGCATCTGTGTGTACCTGACAGCATTTAGAATCACCAAAAGAAGATACCTCTGGAGTGTATGTCAATGAGGGTGTTTCCTGAAGTTTCAACTGAGGTGGGAAATTCTATCCTGATTGTGGGAAGTGCTAGCTCATACACTGGAATCGCAGGTCGAGTGGAAAGACAATGCTGGGTACTAGAATTCACCCTCCACTTCCTGACTGCAGGCATGATGTGACTGACATTGATATTCTTGGGCCCATGCCTTCCTTGCCAGGGCAAACTGTATTTCCTACCTGTGAGTTGAACCAAACACTTCTCTTTTGAAGTTGCTTTTGTCAGATTCTTTGTCACAGCTACAAGAAAAGCAAGTAATACACAAAGGAGGAAAGTAGATTCATAGCTCATGTAACTCTAAAGAGACCAATTCTGGGGATATAAGGAAACACACACACACACACACACACACACACACACACACACACACACACACACACACTGTACCTGTAAAAACAAGTAGTTCGATTGAACATATAAAAGCCAAGTCTCGAAGAGGTAGGTTCCTTGTGATGATGGAGTGATATCTTAGTTTGCTTCCTATTTATGTGATAAGCCACCACCAAAAGCAAGTTGGGGGAGGGAAGGCTTATTTCAGCTACAGTTTACAGATCATCATAACCAGACTCTAGGGCAGCAACTCAGAGGCAGGAACTGAAGCAGAGACCATAGATAATCTGCTTACTGGCTTGCTTATGCTTTGCTCAGCCTAATTACTTATATATCCAGGACCACCTGCCTATGGGTGGAACCACGACAATAGGCTTGGCCCTCTCACATCAGTCATTAATCAAGGAAACATGCCTACACATTCAGCTACAAAGCAGTCAGATGGAGGCATCTTTTCAACTAAAGTTCCTTCTTCCATTGACAGAAACTAACCAGAACAAGTGGTCAGTGAACACATCTAAAAGGTGTTTACTCCTGTTAGTCATCAATGAAGCAACTGAAGATCAGAGTGAGGTCAACTAAGTTGTCTCAAGATCTGACGATGTGCTGGTGGGCATATGGAAGCCAGACCTCTTAGATAGACACTGCTGATGGAAATGAAAATGGAGCAGCATAGGGGAGGATGGGTGGCTGCCACATCTACTAAACTTACATGCAAAGTCCATTCCTGGCAGAAATGAGCCTACAAGTCCATTAAAGATAGGCAAAATGCATCCACTCCAACACAGTTCCAAATAATTTGGAACATTACAGACAATTCCAAATAAAAACTGTTGAGCTGGCCTTCATGAGTGGAGCAAAGTTATGAATGGTTGTTTGCTCACAGAATGGAATGCTCTATTCCATGGAAATAAACTAACCACTATTACACATGGCATTGGTGACTCTCAAATATAATGTAAAATGAATGAAGTCAATTACCAAAAAGTACATGTTGTTCTGATTCTATGCATATAAAGTTCAAAGTCCAGCAAAACTGATCTATGATGTTCCATTTTGCAGTGGTGTCCCCTTTAAGGAGGATGGAGGAAGCAGAGGGAGATACGGGGGAGAGAGGGAAAGAGGGAGAAGGAGAGACAGAGAGACAGAGACAGAGAGAGAGAGAGAGAGAGAGAGAGAGAGAGAGAGAGAGAATAGGAGCCAGAGGGAATGGAGGACCTAAGGAATCAACAAGGCTTCTTCACACAACAGGACCGATGCACATACGAGTTCCCAGAGACTGTGGCAACATGCACTGGGCTAGCATGAGTCTGCACTAGATGAGGTTCTAGAACTGAAAGGAGAAGTGGAGACACACACGCTCATCCCTAACCCAGAAGCTCTCTCCTATGGAATAATCACTTGCAAATGAAGAGAGCCTCACTGGGCAAACAAATCACTCTTAAGTGTAGGTCTATACCCAGCCCCAGATGGCCAACACAAGACCAACTCAGTGGTGTCTTTGGAGTTCTTTGTCTCATAATGTTGAGTCGGGGTGGTTTCTAGTTTGCTTGTTTTGTTTTCTACCTTACAGCTTCTGTGAGTATGCATTGTGGCTTCTGGGTTTGGGTTTTCCGTGGGATTCCTGAGTGTGTAAATCTGTGTATCCATCTGTTTGCATCTCTTGTGCTTTTTCTTTGGCTCTTTTTCTGGATCAGCTGTTCTCTCCTATTCTGGTTTGATTTGTTGAAGGATTTTTTAAATTTATCTTCTTATTTTATTCTATTCTTATTCTTATTTTATTCGTACTCTATTATTGTTATTCTTACTATCCTGTTTCATTTCTAAGGAGAGACAGAAAGGGTATGGATCCAGATGAGAGGGGAGGTAGGAAGAAAGTAGGGGAAGTAGGAGAAGAGAAAACTATAATCAGAATATATTGTATATTTTTTTCATAAAACTAAAAAAAAAGAGAAAAAAAACTAAAAAACTAAACAAAACCAAACCAAACCATTGGTGACAGATTGGTATTTAAGTAAGTGATAAGACTGACAACATGTCCCCTTTTCCTTGCTCTGACCTGATTCCACCACTCAAATTCTTGTTCTCACTAAATGAGTCAGTCGAGATGGGGGAGGGAGGGTTAATGGATTAAAATAATCTTTTTTTTTTTTTTTAAGTTTAAAATCTTCCTAGCAACAGTGTTAAGAAAGCGAAACAAAACAAATGAACAGCCAGGTGTGGAGTTTCTCAGCACTCAGGAGGCTGAGGTAGGCAGATCTTTGTAAGTTTGAGGCCAGCCTGGTCTACATAGCAAGTTCCAGGCCAGTAAGAGCTATACTATGAGGCACTGTCTCAGGAAATATAATAATACTAATAAAACAAAACTGAAACCAAACCAAACCAAAACAACTTTCTCTTTTCTGATATAATCGCCAGCCCTCACTCTCTTCTCTACTGCTGAGCCAAGTGAAATGTGGATTCAGCAGTAATCCTGGGATCAGAGGGTGGGGACAGTCAAGCCCCATTCTGTTCCGCAGCTGTCAAGTGTTTCCTAAACACCCTTTGTATCTCTGACTCCATGCTAGGCACTGCACCTAGAGCAGTGGGAAGAGAGAAGACTCCTCTTGGAGTTTATTTTTTGGTAGAAAAATACATGGACTGTAAATATTTAAGACTGTTTCGGACATTATGATGTTTTGACATGTTAAAAAGCCTCTCCAAGCCAGGAGGATAGCTGAAGGTCCAGCCTGGAACAGATCTTTGATATGCAAATTGACTAACCTAGACCCAATCTCCTCTGTTTGGCCCCAGCAACCCTGTATGTTTAGTCATCCCAGGGTCAGACGCCAAACCAACCAGGAACAATTCAATAACTTAGAGCTTGCTGAATTATGCAAACTAATTAATCTTGAAGTCTTCACTCTGCCAGCCTGTTTTTCCTCATAGGAATGCCCATAAAGGGTAGTCCCTAGGTTTTGCCTGACTCCACTGCCCTCTGACCACCCTGTGTTTTCCCATAGCCCAAGGTAATCTGCTGAGTCTGTGAGTGGGGTAAATCTACTTCTCTGAACCCAATGTGTTTCTTCTTATGTCTAAACCTGACTGATCATTACAGAGAACCTGGGATACCTCAATGTACAGCAGGGACACAATAAAAGAATCTTCGCGCTGACAGTGTTCGGCAGTGGGTACAAACGGTGATCGGAGAATATGTCACCCCAAGGTGAAGCTTGAAGGAAAAGATGAGTGAACAGGACAGTACCTGGGAGGACAGCCAGGAAGCAGGTGTGGCAAGAAGACGTTGGCGGGAAGTGAAGTCAGAGGGAAGGGCCCAGGCAGGTCACCAGAGGCTGGGAAGCTTGGCTCTTCCTCAGAGAACTGTGGAAGGCCCTGGGTGTGTATGTATGTGTGGGAGGGGGTGTACTATGGACAGAATGGCATGATGTGACTTCAGTTTAAGTCATTTAGGCTGCATGGAAAGAATTCACAGAAGGCAGGCGAAAGGGCCAGCTAGAAAGTCAAAAGGAGGAGTGAGTCCGATGTCTTGACAGCTGCAGTGGAGATGGTGAGAACCGGATGTATCTTATGGCCGTGATGAAATCGAATCATTTACTGTTTGGGAGCAGGCTATGAATTAAAGTGAGATGGCAAGGTTTGCCTGGAGCAGCTGAAAGAGTGGAGTCCTTGTCAACTGAGACAGGGGAGAGCAGGTGTGGGGGCTTCTGAAGTGCTGTTAGCATGGGCTGGGATGGATGTCTGTTGGGTATCCAAAACAGGAATGAATGCTAAGGAGGCAGGTGAAAGTAATGAAGCCAGAGTTTGAAAGTCAGGTTGAAGACATGCATTTGGGAGTTGGTGTCGACTGTCTTGAGGCCCGGATGAGGTCACCTTGGGAGGAGACGAATGGAGATAAGAGAAGCACTCTAATGAAGGGTCCTCTGAGATCAGCCCTGCCCTCGAGCCTGCTTCCACAGCAGGAAGCAGATATACTGATGGTGGAAGAGTTGGCTCTAATGCTGGCTTTGTTCCAGATGGCTGGGTTATCCCAGGTGTAAAGAGAACTGAGGTAATATCCTGTCTCCAAAGTTAAACCTCAGTGGAGACCAAACCTTCTGCCAGTGCCATGAGCAAAGCTCTGAAGTTATTCCCCTTTCGTCTCTGTCCCCAGCTCAGCTGGGATTTGAACTATCAGCCTGCGAGGGGCCACCCTACGACTGCCTCTGCCAGTGCCAACAGTTTCCTCTCATGGTTTTTGGTCCAGTACAGGGCATTCTGTTCTCCTGGTAGAGCATTCAATATTTGGATAAGCAGAGCCTCCTTCCTCCAGTGAGCTGCGGCTGAGAGCCAGAACCTCAAGAGGTACCGTCCCACACATTTTACTCATTAGCTGAAAATCTCTTAGTGTTCTCCATGCTCCTTCCAATGAGTCATCAGATGAATGGAGTCCCTGCTCAAAACTTGATCAGAACCATGCAGGATTTTATGGTTTGAACAAAAGAAGATATGTAAGGACTGGTGTCAAGGCCGATCTGTATGTCCACAGCTAGATGACAAGAGGGGGTGACGACCTTGAAAGGCGTCCCATGTTAGTCTCTTAGCTTTTATGTCAGGACACCAAACACACGAGCATGCGCGCACACACACACACACACACACACACACACACACACACACACACACACGGAGGGAGGGAAGAAGGGAGGACGAGAGAGAGGGAAAGAGAGAGACAAAAGAAATGAAAGCAGCAGAGATGGGGTTAATTAACCTAAATTTCCGAGTTCCTCAGCCCACTTTTCAGGGGACCCCGTCGCTTTCCCACCTAAGGGGTCATTGTTTTCACTCTTCTATGAGAGTTTTTCATACCCACTATTCCCTTTGAGGAGTGGGACCTGTGATCACACACAACTCTTCCGTGACCGTCAAGTCCTGAGTTGTGTGGAACCCACCTAAAGGCCCTCTTACCACCCCAATCTCCCCAGGCCTTAGGAATCTACTCTGGTTTTCCTTTTAGGTATGAAAGTGGCCCAAGAATATCACACTGAAAGACAGCGTCCATTTACTTCAGGAGAGGACTCCTTTTGAGCTACCAATGGGAGCATGGCACACAGCAACAAAAGAAGGGAGCTTGAGGCTAGGGAGATGATGTTTCAGTTGAGTGCCTGCTGTACAAACACGAAGACCTGAGTTCAAATCCCCAGCATCTATGTAAATGCTGGCCACTATGGCACTTATGTGGTGGGTTTACATCCCTAGTGATAGGTGGAAATCAGAAGCAGGCAGATCTCCGGTGCTTGCTGGCCACTTAGTCTAGACAACTGAGTTTCAAGAGAGAGCCTAGCTCAACAAATAAGATGAAGAAAAATTGAAGATGCCTGTAGTTGTTCTTTCTCTTTTTGTACACACAAACACACACACACACACACACACACACACACACACACACACACACACGCACACTGGAGAGTTTAAGATCCCTGGAGAGATGGAAGAAAGAAAACTTTCCTTTCAACCAAGATCCTAGAACACTCGAAAATAAATTACAATTCAGTCTCTGCTTCTTGTGACTGACAAGGAAGCTACTGTAGTTGCCAATACAGTGAAAGGAATGAACAGAAATGGCACCTTGCTCTCCCGACAGGCATTTAGTGGTGACATTGCCAGCTCTGGGTGTCTATACTAGGCTAAATATTTTGCTTTTTCTATTTAAGATAGGAAGCTTATTTATCCAAGATTTTAATTAATTGACTTATTTGTTAAATACTGACATTAATTATTTTTTCTTATTGCTGAGACAAAATACCCTAGGAAAACAACTTAGGCTTAAGGTTCTGGTCCACCACGGAAGGGAGGGCATGGTGACAGGAGCTCAGGCAGCTGACCGCATTGCAGCTGCAGTCAGGATGCAGAGAGAGAGGAATGCCGTGCTTAGCTTGCTTTCTCTTTTTCCTCCAGTCTAGGGCCTCTGCCCACTGATGCAGATCACAGTTAGGAGCTGGGCCTTCTTAATTCAACTAACCTGATCTTGAGATTATCTCACAAATATGCCGAAAGCTTGTTGCCATGATGACTCTATATTCTGTCACGCATACAGTCATTATTCATCATCACAACACCTATTCATCAAATGACTCCCAGGTCCCAGGTCTGGTGTTCATGTTTCACACAAAATGATAAACCAGGCACATGAGTCTTACACAGTAGCAGCAGCAGGAAGGGCACACAAGCCAGTGGATCCATCAGCTCATGGGAAACTTATTAAGTGCTATGAGGTACTGCCGGGCTGCCAGCCCAGAGGGCGAGTCTTCATGAACTGCAGGCTAAACATAGAAATAAAAGCAAGTTGCATTTTTTACAGCTTACTTTTATTTCTGACTTAGGAAATGGTTTTTGAGAGTCACAGCAAGATTTTTAGAAACGCGATTGCTTGTCCCTGAGTTAGGACATTAGCAACATCCATGACCTCATGAAGGCAGCTCACATCTCCTAAAATGCTCTTCAAATGATGTAGCTTTGCCTCTCTGAAAAAAAATAAATCAAAGGGCTGGCCCAACCGCCCCAGAACTGCCATCTACCCAACAGCTGTTTTCACTTGTGCCGTCCTCCTTTTCAGGGGCTTGTAATGTCTAGGAATGCCTCTGTGACATAGTTGAGAAAATAGTTTAAAATTCACTTTGGGGCTCTTGTTTGTGGGAAAAATAGATCACACCTTCCCCTCAAGAGGGATGATGTACTGTGGTCCACAGACAACATGGGCTGATCCTTGTCCGTCCTAAGCTGCTTTCACAGGCTGACAAAATGCAGCCCGGACCAGAATCTTATGATTTGACAGCTTGTCTAATTGGATTACAAGTCACAAATCTTACGTGGCAGCTCAGACATGTGGTCATTTTCCTGGCCTTTTGGGAATTTCTGACTGATACTCCTACAGCAGAAACTCATGTATTTACCCATCTTCCTAATCTGACCTCACATGGTCAGGCAGAGTTGTAAGTGTGACAATACACCTCTTCATTGTAGCTGCACCAGTTGGACATGGACACCCCATGGTCTGTGTGCTGAGAATGGTTGTTGATCTTCTTCTTCTCCTTCTCCTTCTCCTTCTCCTTCTCCTTCTCCTTCTCCTTCTCCTTCTCCTCTTCTCTCCTTCTCCTTCTTCCTCCTCCTCCTCCTCCTCCTCCTCCTCCTCCTCCTCCTCCTCCTCCTCCTCCTCCTCCTCCTCCTCCTCCTCCTCCTCCTCCTTCTTCTTCTTCTTCTCCTTCTCCTTCTCCTCCTCCTCCTCCTCCTCCTCCTCCTCCTCCTCCTCCTTCTTCTTCTTCTTCTTCTTCAGACTGAGAGCTACATTTACCAGTGTGTACATAAAAGTCATGCTAAATGGACTCAGTAGTTGTGATTATGCATGGACATATACATATATATTTAGTAGAATTATAGAAGATGTCCCAAACTTACTAGGGAGTAGGGGGAACACAGGAGGAGTTGGGGGAGAGGGAGGAATAGATATGAAGTACATACAGTCCTTGGGTTTAAAATAGTCAAAATAAAAGAGAGAATTTAAATTAGAAAAATCTCTTCAAAGACGTCATCTGAACTTAACCTCACTTAGATTGATAGCAAGTCTATACACTGTCTCTGTGGAACCTTTAAGCTGATTTTATGGCAAACCAGGGTAAGAAAGCCAAGAAACCCAAACTGAAGCTTGCTTTTGCTAGAGGAGGAGACTGGTCTCTGAGCATCACCACACACACACACACACACACACACACACACACACACACACACACACACACAGACACACACACACACACACACACACACAGAGACACAGACACACACAGAGACACACACACACAGACACACACACACACACACAGACACAGACACACACACAATGTGCTGAATTTCGTGTTTTCAGTTGGCTTCTGTTTGAGTTGCGCATCCACCTGACTGCAGCCACAGGTGTCTTTGGTTCACCCAGGCTTGCTGTTCTGCTGTGACTCACGTTCCCTCGCTTTGGCTCCTCACTTTCTCTCTCAGTGAAAGCCTGACACCCCATCTTGACCCTGCCTGACTCAGATCCTGCCAACCTGGAACTTGCTGACCTGCTGTACCTTTTCCCCTTTCTCTAAGTCACCTCTGCAAATGTGAATAGCACATGTGGTACTTTCTCATGCAAACTCATCACACAAAGTATGATGGGGTACCACAGGGGCAGTATGATGTTAGAAAGCCAGGCCCTGCCTTGGTATGTTTTATGTTGCTATCTTAGTGTGTTTTCTGTGGACACCTGACAAGAGGAGTATCCAAAGAGAAGTTGTTTACTTATGAAATTTCCAGATACTGAAAAGCTTAATGTTGAGGACCGAGGACCCCTATCTGTTAAGAGTCTTCCTACTGTTGGGGAATATCTACTGAATTCTAGAAGATACAAGGTATTACATACACTTAGCTCAGTGGTAGACAGAGCAATTGGGTTCGGTCCCAGCTCCCAGACAAAAAAAAAAAAAAAAAAAAAACAAACAAACAAGGTATTACATAGCATGACAGAGCAATTGCTCAATCAATCATATATATATATATATATATATATATATATATATATATATATATAGTGTGTGTGTGTGTGTGTGTGTGTGTGTGTGTGTGGAGAGAGAGCTTACTTTGACTGCAAAGCCACATACTCTATTAATCTGCTAATCCATTAATCCATGGATGGATTAATCTCCATGGCAGAGTCCTTGTGACTCATTCACCTCCAAAACACAATTAGCAAGGGAGATTGGGAACTGACTTTTCAGCAACCCACGTTCAGTTCTCAGCCCTACATTGAGCAGCTGGAAACAAGCTGTCACTCTAGTTTTAGGGGCTCTAATGTTCTCTCTGGCTTCTATGGCACCTGCATACCTATGGTGCACATGTATGCATTCAGGCTCCTATACACACACATAAATTAAAAAACAACTTTTAAAAAAGAACTCTCTTTTTTGACCAGGATAAGGTCAAGAAGGTTAAAAAAAAACTGATAAGAATAAGAAAAATGATAAGAAAACTGAGAACTATAAAAAACGATGGACCATGTAATAACTTTAAACCTGACACAAAAACAGTGAATTCTGAGACATGATGTTTCTTACAATAGAGTCAGAATAATTCCAGAGAATCAAGTGCATATTTATGCTTCTGAGAAGCTGTAGCAAATATATCTTTCTTCATTCATTCTATCATGTGCACCTGAGGACCCTGGACATCACTTATAGAATAGAAAGCAAGGGATTCCAGGGAGATAGGGGACTTTGGGACCCATGGAATAAAACACAGTATAGCACCTCAGACTTCTCTTTGCCTCAATAATTATGGGAATAAAGGTGCTAGAAACCTATGAGCACAGACTAAAATCACCACAGCAACATTCTCTAGTCAGAAAATCAGGGAGTGTGGAGCCTATCAAGATGGGAAACTTTTAGACTATAATTTCTTGATCTGTCAAAAGACCACAGAAAAAAGTTGTGTTGCATTAACTAATGCAAGGGGAGGCCTAACCAGGAGTGCTAGAGGGAGAGATTCAGAGCCTTTTTAATAATTGAAAACCAGTTTGTACAATCTATAACATCAACAATCTAGTGAAGAAAAACCATGCATGGATAAACGATAAAAAGCATTTGGGAGTGAATAGCATCTACTTATGGTTAACAACTCTCAGAGAAAGGCCAATGTAGCAGGGAACATCTCCAACTTGGTAAATGAACATCTACAGGGAGATCCTACAGTTAATAATTCAGCTGCTGACAAAACTGAATGTTTTGCTTTGTAATTTAGGAGCCAGGAGTGGTTCCCCTTTTATTCAAAACCATCCTTATAAAATACTACAAATTCTCACCAGGGTATTAAAGCAAGAAGAGACAACACTGACATTCCCATAAGAGAGGGAGAAATCTCTTTATTTCTTATGGCATTAATGTCAGTATTAAAATGTTAAGAAATCTAAAAAAGTTTCTTAGGATAGATGAATCCTAGCAACTCATAGAACATAGGATCAATATAGGGAAATTAATGTCTGATTATTAAAATAAAAATGCAGTATTATTTATAGTCATTTAAAATGTATTTAGGTATGATCCCAATAAACTGTGTCCAGGATTGGCTGTTTAAAACTCCAAAACACTGATAGAAGACAAATAAGTGCAGTGACAGCCAAACCGTGGACTGGAACATAAAACACAATAAATAGGCCAGTTCTTTGCAAATTAACATACAGGTTTAACAGAAAGCCAGTCAAAATTTCTGTAAGACATATTGTAAATATAGACAGAATATAAGTTCTAAAGCTTATATTGAAACCTAAATAAATTTAAAAGGTCCTTTAAAAGAATAAAAAGTAGCTGAAATCATTCTGCCCCATTCCAAGCTGTTTAATAATCCAGTAGTCAAGGCTGATTCCAGCAGAAGGACACACACAGATCAAAGTAAGGGCTCAGAACTCATGTGCAAACCTACACAGTGTTTCGCCTGTACATATGTATATGTATCACACGTACACGGGGTGCCTCCAGAGCTCAGGAGAGGGTGCCAGATACCCTGGAGCTGTAGTACCTGTGGTTGTGAGCTGCCACAGAGGTTGTAGGAACCCAGCCCAGGTCATCTGCCAAAGCCTGTAAGTGTCCTGCAATTTTTCAGATGTTTTCTTAGGCAAGTACAGAGTTTCAATATAGAGATACAATGGGTACTGGAAATTATAACACAGAAAAATAAATTTCTAAAAGGGAGAAAAGGCTCTAAGATTAAAGAGCGAGCTGCATTCAAAGTAATATTTAGCTCCTAAAACCTTGAGTTGCATTTAAGTCTTGAGAGAATTAATTATCCCATTAAATAAAAGATATGTAGGATGAGGTGGTCGAGGTGACCCAGAGCAAATGCCTGTGTCAATCAACAGTTTTAAAGGTTTCAGTTGTGCGGGTTCCAAAAATGGTTTCTTTTTCTAATTTAAAATCGCATTTTGTAAATTTATTCATTAGGTTTCCAAGTAATCTTTGTCCTTGTGAATAAATGAATATAGGCACATTGTGTGTGTGTGTGTGTGTGTGTGTGTGTGTGTGTGTGTGTAAAATCTGTTTTGCATTTTCACACCATCACAAAGCCTTTCATATAATTACTATTAAAAAGCAGGCTTTTCAATTTATGTTAGCTTTTCTGCTACTGAACCACTTCAATTGTAGCCCCAAAGCCATGTCCCAGATGCCTTTTGTTTAGTTCTGCATATTATTTTAGTCATGTGAGAAATAGTCTCTCTCAATTCATAGCTGTCACAAGGCAAACCATCTCTCACATAGGTGGGTGGTCTGACTGGCTTTTCTGCAAAGGGATCACATCAGCAGGGATAGACAGAGGGTCCCATGTAGAGACAGCCAAAGCAGGGGCAACTTCCAAACTGGGTATTGGCCACTAAGTCTGGACCCAAGGTGATACATGCACAACAAGGGGAGGGGTGGATCCCAGTGATAATGACGGAAGCAAAGACATGCCTTACTTGGGTGTGATCTACCTCAAGCCTTGATGTCCTACTTCAGAGGTTGGGACTGCTGAGCTTAGGACCAAACTGTCAGGACAGCAGAACAGAATTGGTGTCTGATGGGAACATGAAGAACCTGCCAACATCATATCAAGTAAAAACTCTGCGGCTCCTCTTCACCAAGAAGCCCTCCTTTATATGTAGGGGGAATCATTCAGCAGAGAGGGTAAGGTTACAGAATCACTTAAAACGTGAGGTAGCAAACTCTGGCCTATGTTAGTAAAGGCAGTTCTATGAGTATATATGGCTTGTACTAGTTACTATTATATTGCTGTGGTGAACTACCATGACCAGAGCAACTTATAGAAGGAAGATTTTACTGGGACTTATGGTTCCAGAGTGATAAAAATCCATCAAAACTATGGTGGGGAGCATGGCAGCAGGCAGGCAGGCAGCAGGCAGGCAGGCAGGCAAGCAGGCAGCAGGCAGGCAGGCAGGCAGGCAGGCAGCAGCAGGCAGGCAGGCAGGCAGGCAGGCAGGCAGCAGGCAGGCAGGCAGGCAGGCAGGCAGGCAGGCAGGCAGGCAGGCAGGCAGGCAGGCAGGCAGGCAGGGCAGCAGGCAGGCAGGCAGGCAGGCAGGCAGGCAGCAGGCAGGCAGCAGGCAGGCAGGCAGCAAGCAGGCAGGCAGGAGGGAGGCAGGCAGGCAGGCAGGCAGGCGGCAGGCAGGCAGGCAGGCAGGCGGGCATCAAGCAGGCAGGCAGGCGGGCGGCGGCAGGCGGCAGGCGGGCAGGGCAGGCGGCGGCAGGCAGGCAGGCATCAGGCATCAAACCAGGCAGGCAGATGGGCAGCAAGCAGGGCGGGCAGGCGGGCAGGCAAGCAGGCAGGCAGGCAGGCAGGGCGGGCAGGCGGGCGGGCAGGCGGGAGCAGGCAGGCAGGCAGGCAGGCAGGGCAGCGGGCAGCAGGCAGCAGGCAGGCAGGCGGGCAGCAGGCAGGCGGGCAGGCAGCAGGCAGGCAGGCAGCAAGCAGGCAGCAAGCAGGCGGAGGCAGGCGGGCAGGCAGGCCCGAGGCGGCAGGCGGGCAGGCGGCAGGCGGGCAGGCAGGCAGGCGGGCAGGGAGCGGGCAGGCAGCAAACGGGCAGGCAGGCAGGGCGGCAGGCGGCGGGCAGGCAGGGCAGGCAGGCAGGCAGGCGGGCAGCAGGCAGGGCAGGCAGGCAGGCAGCAGGTGGGCAGGCCCGGCAGGCAGGCAGGCAGGCAGCAGGCAGGCAGCAGGCAGGGAGCAGGGAGCCCGCAGGCAGGCATGCAGGCAGGCAGGCAGGCAGGCAGCAGGCAGCAGGCAGCAGGCAGCAGGCAGCAGGCAACAGGCAGCAGGCAGCAGGCAGCAGGCAGGACAGGCAGGCAGCAAGCAGGCAGGCAGGCAGGCAGCAGGCAGGCAGGCAGGCAGGCAGACATGGCTTTGGAGCAGTAACTAAGAACACACATCTTGATCTACAAGGAAGCAGAGAGGACACAGTGGAAATGGTGTAAGTCTAGTGCAAGTTTTATTAAACCACTAAACCAACTTCTAATGACACACTCCTAATTCTTCCCAAATAGTCCTAGAAACTGGAGGCCACATACTGAATAGATGAGCTTATGGGGGCCATTCTCATTCAAGCCATTACATGTCTCTTCGTATTCCACAAGTGGCAGAATTGGATACTTGTGACTGGTGTTGAATGGCTTCCAAAACCAAAATTGTAGCCCGCCTGGCATACAGATAATGTTTGGAGATCGCCATCCTAGATGATGGTGATTTGGAGGTCAGCGTTGCAGTCTCAGGTATGTGTTTGTATTAGAGACGCACCCAGAGCATGAACTTAGAAGCAAGGAGAGGAGTAGAAAGATCCAGGTGGCGTGCCAATACCACAGCTGAATGGCACAAAGTACAGAGTCCTAAGTATACTCTGAGACCCAAACAAAAGAGTAATTGTATTGAAAGGAAAAACATCTCATGGATTAAAGACGAAGACTCCATAGGTAAGTGGGAGTCACACTTGTCTTGTCATGAAGTGCACTAAGGCAATGACAGCAAGTCCAATTTCAGTGATTTTCTGGTGAGCTTGAGCCAGTGGTCAGTTTCAAGAACTCAGAGGTATTCAGGTTCTCTACCAAGAGAGAGAGAGAGAGAGAGAGAGAGAGAGAGAGAGAGAGAGAGAGAGAGAGAGAGAGAGAGAGTTAGTATGCTCAAATAAATTGCATCTTTCTGTAAACTCAGAGACAGGCAGATACACTGTAATTCCTATGTGATGTAGTCACATCACCCTGTCAGCCATTGATAATGTGATTAAAATATTTCCCGGGTAGGGAAATGTTACCAGATTAATAAAAAATATAAACTCCTAGTAAAAGTTAAATTTTAGATAAACAACAACAATAACAACAACAACAACAAAATACCTGAAATATTTCATTGGATGTTATTGTACTAAAACAATAGTTTTTAAGTGAAATTCAAATCCCACTGGAAGCTCTGCTTTTCGTCTCTCTGAATTAATCCCAGGAGATTATGATTAAATCAACAATGTTTTAACTTCCGAGGATGCAAGGAATTTCTAGACCTCTGGGACTTTTTGTTCTTTCACTCTGGCTACCACATTTCTCACCTAGTCTATGTGTTTGTGTACCTGCAAGTGTGTGTTTGTGCATGTGTGCAAGTGTGAGTGTGGTTGCACATGTACATATGTAACCATGCTCGCGGAGGCCAGAGGTCAACCTTAGGGGTTGTTTCTCAGTAGTTTTCTACTTGTGTTTTGAGGCAGGATCTCTCATTGGCCTGGAGTTCACCAAGCAGGTTAGGATGGCTGTCCTGCAAGCCTCAGGGACCTGCCTCTCTCAGTCTTCTCAGTGTTGGGATAACAAATGTGCCTCCATGGCCAACCCTTTTAATGTGGATTTTGGGAATCTCCTGTTTGATCCTCCTGTTTGTGGGGCTAGCAATTTACCACCTGAGTTATCCCTTATTGCTTCAGCTAATTTTGTCTCCTGTCTCCTATTTCCACTCTAGACTGTCGTGCAGAGACCCAGTATTACCTATTGACACCTCTCAGAATTGTAATATGGCTTGAACTATTACCGATTGAGGCAAAGAAAGGCTGAAAACAGAAAGAAGAAGTTGCGATTTTTAAAGTGACTCACAGGAAGGAAACCTGGCGAGCAGACAGTTGGATGATCAGCCTCTGACTCACTGGAGATTTCTTTGCTAGAGGCCTGTCACCGTTAGTGATACTGACATTAGTTAGTGTGCTATCGACAAACCACCGACTTTCCTTGGCAGCACATAGAACACCTTGGTTAGACCCAGGCTTAGACTAAACTGCAGGCTAGACGTGTTGGTTCCTAACAATGAATTAAAACTGACATTTGCGTGGGTGGGGGGAGTAGAAAGCTTCTTAGACAAAAATGTGTAAGACCCTGTGTAGACCATGTTCATTTGAAGCATTATACTAGCACTCTATTCTGTCACCTTGGTCTTGGGTATTACTCAAGTAAAATCTGGGTCACTTGTTCTATGCTGTGGCTGCAGAGGAAATACCTCACCTGGTGTTCAGAGGATGTGGGCTAAGATTATGTTCAGCAATATAGGGCACACGTAAACCTATTAGAAAACACAAAATCAGTTCCTCCAATCCATCAGACGTCAGAAGCCTCCACAACAGCCTCAACGCCTGTTTGATCTGCTTGAAAAAGTAACTCGTAGTTATACGGACTGTGACCAGCTTATAGGCTCCAGCCGTGGCATTGGAGCATGTCTCTGGTTTCAAAGCTGAGTACATCTCAGTCTCCCAGACACCCGCTAGACAATGGCAGAACATGCTGGAGCATGGGCATTTCTTTAAATCACAAACTTCTTGAGTTTCTGATGGCAAGCAGTCTTTGTTCTGGAATTCCCCCACTGGGATAGCCACAACTTTTTCAGATCACTGTGACCCAAGGTTCTAATTAGTCCCATTTCCTTCCCTCTGTATCTTTATAACTTATACCCCAATGCAGTGACTGGATGTCTGTTGCCACAGGGTTCTTGCGTTGAAATTTACCTCTCAAGGTTAATAGTTTTAGGAAGCAGGCCTTTGGGAGGTTACCAAGTCAACGGTGAAGTCTGAGATTAGAGTCCCCAAAGAGGCCTCTCTCTCTTTCTGCTACACAGGGTACAATGAACAACCAGAGCCGGCAAGTAGCAGACAAGCTAGGCTAGCCTGCCCATATTGAACTTGTAGTCACCCAAATCAGGGCAAACAAACTTGTCAGTTAATCCTTCTTGCCTACAGTAGTTTGTATAAAAGCCCAAACAAAGGAAGGCATCCCATAAACCTCTTGAATTCTTAATTCTCCTTCAGTATCTATATAGAGTTGAAGACATATTGGGCACACCAAGGAACTGACCAAGTCAGGTTATATTCTATCAAGGGAAAAGATATCTTGAGGAGAGAGTAATGGGAAGGGTTTAGGACAAATCTATTCCTTCTTTTCCTTGAAGGAATGACAATGGTAAGTGAGTTAGAGGAAGAATGAAGCCTTCAAATGCCAGGCCTTGCCTTCCTCGCCCCTTAGGGTCAGGCTTTCTCTGGAGAGGGAATTGGGGAAGTATAGAAGGATATTGATAAACTGAGAACACAGCCTGGAGGTGACTGAGAACATCCAGGAGAAGCCCCACGTGTATTCTGGCACAGTGTCCATGCGTAATATAGTACAGCATGGCCAGAGGGACCTTCACAGACAGAAGCATGCTATATCTCTATGTGACCATGGACCCTGGCTAAGGTCAAGGTGATCAGTAGAAATGCCTGAGTCTCGGAAGGGACAGCCTCTGAAATGAAGCATTTTGACTAGTGGCAAGATATTGTCAGTGTTTCCTGGCTATGAACACTACTGCATGCCAAGGGACAATCTGGACCAGAAGAACCTTGGGAGACATTAGCACAGAACCCAATTCAACCTCAGAGAGGTGCCTACAAGGACTGTAGGTCACCGCATTGATTTCCATACCCACAGTTACGTGTCAATGCCACTCTTGCTAATAACAGATGCAGGAACAGATCCAGGGAGCAGAGCATACTGGCTGATAGCAACACATGCTGATTGATCATGTAAGTCTATTCATCTCTTCAAAACTCCATAAGAAGGGGTCACAAGAGAGACTTGGTCAACTGTAGGAAACAAAGTTGCACATTTTTTCTATATCTGAAAGGGATGTGAATCTACTGATTATCTCAGAAAGCTTGCATAAAACATTTTCATTTTGACTTTTAGTGGAAGCTGTAGCCTAAGAGCAAGGAATGTCAAGCTTGGCGTCCCTTATTTCATCTGAATCACAGCTGCCTGCAGAAAACCTCCAATGGCTGAGTAAGTAGAGTTTCTACAAGTGGTGAAAGTCTGGCTTCTCTCGAGAACACATTTTCCAAAGGGCAGGGAGATGCTAATAAAAACCAAGGAGATTTCAGGTAGTATGTGGGTACCATTCATTATCCCCGAGTCACCATCTTTTTCACATCCAAACAGTTTGGTGGCATTCTGATATGTTCTAGTTCTCCTTGGAACAGTAGAAGATTCTAGAGACAGCATCAAGTTCACCCTTATCCTTTCACAGCACCCCCAATTGATCCTCAAGAGAAATCAAGGCACTTGTCCACTTGAGACAATGGCTTTGCAATGGCCATTGTTTAACACTGAAGAAAAGCCCAGCTTGCTCAAAGGCCCCTTGAGTTTATGTTCTACACTCCAGCCTCACCTCCACTGCCGGCCCCTCATTTCCTTTTTCAGCCATGGTGGTCCTTATGGAATTTTCTTTCCCTGGGTTCCAGCACAACAGATGTTGACCCTGACAGCACCTGGCAGTGATCACCTGGCTGTCCTCTATAGAATTACCAATCCCCTTCTTGCTCTGTGTATGTGTGAGGTGCAATACAGTTTACTTATTTGTAAACCTGTTGTACTATTTAAAATACAAATGTGTACTTTTTAAATCATTTATGACTCTCATGAAAATGTAGGTTCTTTCCATGAGCTCAGAAACTTCTGCCTATTTTGTCCACTGTGGAACCCAACACTTAAAACAGGATCTAGCGGGCAGTGGATACTTACACCACATTTAGTAATTAAATGCATGAGGTTCCAGATTCCCATGAGCCCCTTCAAGTTGTTATCAATGAGGCTTCCTTTCCTCTGACTCCCTTTAACTTTCTTTCTTTGTATCAAAGCAAATACAAGAACAAAACGCTTGCTAAATGCAGTGACATCCCCTTTTCTCAAGTTATGGAAATTTAAATATAAACATGTTGTTTTTTTCCTTCTAGATGGACAATGGAGTGTGGACACAACAGCATCTGGGCTGGGATTCTTGACCTAGCTGGGCTCTTCCAGATACCATTCAGCCTCCTTCCCCTCCTGAAGCCTCCAGACTCACACTCCTGTCTAGTGAGTTCCAGTTAACTCCTCAGTGAAGTGGGTGAGCTTGGGTTGGTCTAGGAAGAACCTACAGGCCCTCCCCTGCCCACCCTGAAACACCATGCTCACTGACTACCTCACTCCAGAAACACATGCACTGGGCTACTTCCCAGGGCCATGATACAGATTCTATTAGTTCAAAGAGTAAACCACGAGCACAAATCTAGAACTCTGGAATGAAAAGTGGTATGCGGAGGCCCGGCCCAGACCGCTGGAAGAATTCTCAGTAGGATTTCCTCCTGTCTCCGGGGAAGGAACATTCCTAAGAGACCTCTGCTGAGTTGGGGTGGAGGCTGACAGGGGGTGAGGCTGGAAGCCAACACCCTAATCCTTGGCACTGCCCTTCCTCCCACACCCCAAAAGAAGCCACAAGAGGAGTTGGACTGAGGGTACTGCCTTTGAAATTCAACCCCAGGCTTGCCAACACCCACTCTGGGGTCCTCTGCACCTCTTTCAGGTCAGTGCTGCTTGAGTCACTGAGGATTGGATCAGGGTTTGTTTTGTTGTTGGTTGCCCCTCTCCTTCACCCCACTTGGGCTCAGAAAAGACGGATGGGTGAGTGATTCTGACCTATTTGAAGGTAAGGCTGCCTGCACTTTGGATTGCCTCAGGCCATGGCAAAAGGAGAGGAGACAAGAGCAAAGCCCTAGGATCTGGATCCCTCCTGTAGGCTCTCTTGCCTTCAGTAGAACAAAAGCACAGCACACACAAGGAAGTTAAGAAGTAGCCTCCATGCCCTATAACCGCTAACTCCAAAAACCGACTGCCACTTTCCACAAGTCAGTGCCCAGATGAGACCATGGCCTGACAAGCCTTTGGGAGTATTCAGTAATTACTCAGTGTTCCTAAACACACCCATGCATTCATCTCTACTGAGCCTGTCAAGTCCCATCTCACTCTCCTTCCCACATGTGTCTCTCGTATACCCCACACAAAGCAGGCTCACTTTCCCCTGCTTTCCAAATGAGAAGATAAAGCCTGGGGGAGATGGAGTTAAAAAAAAAGAATGCCAAGAAAGTAGCCAGAAGGCATTTCAAATCTAAGTCTCATGGCTGCAATATAGGGCTTTTCTCCATCCGTGGTAGACAAGTTCCTCAAAAACGAGCTGTGCACGAGTCTGGGGCATGAAACCACAGGGCCTACTGAAGAGGTTGCAAACTGTAGCTCAAAACCGTCAGGGAAAAAGTCGAGAAGAAGAGGAACCACACCGCAGGAGGATCTCGTTGTGTCTCACGCATGCCGAATGTTTACATGTGTTCCCTATTTAGTCTCCATAGCAACTGGCAGAGATGCAAAAATTCCTCCTCAGTGTGTGTAAGAGGGTGAGAGGAGGGGCCTCCAAGATCCTCTTTCTCCCAGCGGGCAGGGCTATTTCTATCTGCAGGCTGCATGACTTCTCACTATAGCTATTTTGGCACGGAGGCTTCAAATAGTGAATACCCTAGATAGGTATTTGAACTGCACATAACGGCAAGGCCTCATCGCCTGCTGCTGTTCCCAAGTAATTATTCATAGAACCAGGAAAGGATTTTCTTATTGAGCAGTAAAGGACAGAGAGGCTGTGGTTTCTAGCTTTTTTAACCACAACGTCGAAGGCGTGTCTCCGTTTTTCTTATAATTTCCAAGCATATGTATTACCTAATTCTCCCCGAAGAATCAAAATTGCTCTATGATGTACTCGTATCAGGGATGAGAACTGAGGTTCTGAGCCAGCGAATGTCTTTCTCAGAAACATCTCACTTTAATCCTTCTTCCCACATGGGCCTTGAAGTGGTCCCTCCTATCAGAGGCCCTCAAATGCTGCATGGGAATTTTGCTTAGAAGTAAAGTTTTCATTGCCACCCAATTCAAACTGTGACATACAGGCAACCAAAATGGTTTCAGTCTCGGCATCTAAGTTTGTGTCTTACACTGGGATAGATGATGTGTGTGGTGGGCGTTAATGCATTCCGGGTTCAAAAGAGCTAAAATGCTTTGGGGGGAAGCAAGAGTAGAAGCAGTTCTTCCTCTCTCTCAACACTGAGCTTTTACAACCTGTGAACAAACCTTTCCTAGAGTCAACCTGTGAATACAGTATACACATGATGGACACAGATGCCAAAGCCCATTTGAAAAACTCCCGTGCAAGTGTCTCGCTGAGACTGGATTTGGGACACACAGAGAAGGCAGCTCACCAATATACTGAATGGAATCAGAATTTTCAAAAACAACTGTCCAATGCGACCCACCCCAAGCTCTTATATGCATTTTTTAATGGAAAATCATTCATAAAGTAAAATGTCTGTCATCGCTGTGCTTGATGGGGAAATTTTGTTTAGAGACTCTCATTGATTGAGGCTTTGTTCTCAAATTTCCAGCCAGCATTTTATGTGGTAAAATATTCAAATTGGATGGTAGTTTCTTTTTTCAACCTTCATACCGACTTTGGAAAAGAAGAATCACAAATAGCAAAATCTGAGCTCCCCTCATCCAAACTTAGATAAGTAAACACCTTATAAACGTCCCTCTCCTTTTCGCTCAGTAGCTAGGGAGCTTGGTGGAAGCTATCCCACATTTGCTAGGCATCTGCTATGAATATGAAAATTGTAGAAATGAAGTAGACTGCCCCTGCCTTTAGACATATGTAAGACTCTCACCTGGGAAAGATATACACTTATAGCTCTTAGGAGCCAGCCCCAGCTGTCAGATCTCACTCAGTAGCTTATTCCCCTGAGTCCCTCACTGTCAGCAGAAGACTGACCATCCTGTTTGACTGTGAACCAGGCCGATAACTTCCATCCACTGGGAGTTGCTGTCCACAGCCTGAAACATAAGAGACTTGCTTTCTGTTCTTTCTTTAGAAGTTACTTTAGGGGAAAATACCATTTTACAAACCAATATAAATATTGTACTTGTGGTAGACCTTAGAAATATTATTGTAACAAACATGAGATCTTGCAGCATGCAGAGTACAGATGTGTCTTGTTAGAGTTCAGTCATAAAGCTGTTCTACTCACGACATCATGGTACATTTAAAAGAAGAAGATATGTAAGAAAATGACTCAGGTGTATGCAGAAATGAAATACAGGAAGGCAACCATCAGAATTAAGTTGAGTCTTGGCTCTTTGACCTCAGCTAGCTCATTGACTTTGATCAAGTCCCATGACTTCTCTGACCTTTGCTATCTTGAATTGTGACACAGGGTTGTGACTGGGAGAAGAGAAGCTGTCTGCATGTTCTCCAAGTTGCATTTCTCTTTAAAAATCCCCTGACTTTTTGAACTCTCTAGAAATAATCTGTACTCTGCAGGCAAGAGTCTTTTTGCTTGTGTATGCATTCCCCACAGATGCCGAAGCGAAGTGCCACAGTGTCCGATGGCAGAAATCTATTACCAAGCCGTACTGAAAGTTATAAAGCTGCAGATCTAAGTGACAGAAGTTTGGTTTCTTCAGAGGGCAGGAAGGAGGATCATTCATGTGTGTCCCCAGATTTTTGCTGTCTCTGACAGTCCTTGTCTTGGAGAACTCTGACTTTGTGTTCATGTTTTCTTCTTTGTACCTGAATACGAATTTCTTTTTCTAATGAGACATCACTTGGGTTTGGGGTCTTCCCTGTTTCCAAAACTGCGTCCTATCTGTATCACATAACTATCTCCATTAACAAAAACTTAAGTTTTCCTAAATCAGTTTCATATTCTGAGGTATTTATTTATTTATTTGTTTGTTTGTTTCAAAATTTGGGAGAAGCACAATTTAACAGCAACAAGCTTTACTCACCCCTGAGGCTATTCTGATCCAAGATAGTAGATAATATTTGCTCTTTTCAGTTGTCAGTTCTAACCAATTGGCGGGATTAGATAGGACACTGTAAACAGAGGAAGATGAGATGACTTCTGGAGTTATAAAGATGATTGATATTTTATCTTGTCCTTTGTATGGGATCCAGAGAACAGGGCTTGTCAGCCCATCTGGGGAACAGAGTCCATATAACCCCCATTGGTCATTCTGGAAGTAGGTCATCTCACCAAACAATGTGAGGACCATAACATAACCACCTTCTTTTCGGATCTATCCAACGAGATGATCACCCAGAGGCCCAGATGGCCCTCTACCACTGCAACAGCTCTGTTTCCATCTGAGAGCATCAAATCTCAGAGGACTCAGCAGGTTCAAGGTAAGAGGGATGTGGGGAGAACTGTACCCTTTAGAAGGAGCAGTTCCCTGGACTTTCTGTGACTTATCTCTTCGGAGGTGGTTTATGAGTGCTTGCTTCTAATGGAGCTGCAGAGCTGGCTAAGTCACAGCTGGCTGGGTCACAGCTGGAGGCAGACAGAAAGTGAGATTCCGGAAGCACACAGAACAAATTCCTGCTCCACTCTGGGCACGTTTCAGTGTGAAACTACCAGGCGATAACAGCTGCTGTGGAAGTAAAGGCAAGTGGAGGTGTGTCTACCTTCAGCTAGAGAAGGGGCTACCAGCATGGGGAAGCAGCTATCTGTGCCAATGGATACGAAGGAAATACTTTCATGGCATTTAGCAAGGAATGCCCAGAAATAGTAGAGGTAACTTGGGCTAGTCAGAGACATTTTTCATGGTTTTGTCCTCCGCTGGAGCTGTTGAGGGCAGCTTGGGTGACTGGATAAGGATCGATTGTCCCTTAGGAGAGGAAATTCGGCAGAGCCTTCTCATCTCACAGTGTTTATCTGAGGGATAAATATCACCGACTTGGTACTTTCCTTATCATAAGAGTGGGCTTGGGTGGGATCCAGCTCTCCTTCGTAGTTTTTCCAGTGTTGAAGCTACACTATTTCCATTGTGGAGTCGGTAGGATGCATGTGATCCTAGCTTTTTAATATCCCCCGAAACCTCTCCCTTTGGTAGAACCTTCCTCCACCGATTTCTCTGCTAGGCAACTTGCTTTGACGCCAGAAAAGGCTTCAGAAAGTTTTTTCCTTCTTAACCTTTGCCTTCCCTGAGACCTTACGTGCCTGAGCTGGTCCTGCTGAATGTAAGTCAGTGATACATGGAAAGAGCCCAGTCATCAAGACCCAGCCGTCCTACACCAGTTAGTTACCCCAGTCACCTAACAAATTAACCACAAGCACATGCGCAAGTCCCGCTGACGTCAGTCAAGCCACACCCAGATTAGCAGCACCTCCTGGTGACCAGTAGAATCATGAGGAATAATTATGAGGAAAAAAGAACGGTTGCTGCTTACATCGCTTAATTTGGGGGTGGTTTCTTATACAACACTAATTATACAGCCCTCTCCATCTTGCCGGGGTAAAGAGGCGGAGAACCTGAGAGTGAACTGATGCGGTGTTTACTGTTGGAACTCAGTTAGGAGTAACAAACTGAGGAACTGAGGAGGCGGGTCTGCTAAAA
This sequence comes from Rattus rattus, assembly GCF_011064425.1. Classification (NCBI taxonomy): domain Eukaryota; kingdom Metazoa; phylum Chordata; class Mammalia; order Rodentia; family Muridae; genus Rattus; species Rattus rattus. Next base: position 80,780,426 of record NC_046158.1, on the reverse strand, counting down.
GGCTGTTTACATCCAGGGATAGAATTTATCTAAAGAGAAGACTAAGTCAAATAAAGAAGGCCGGGAACAAAGGCATGGTCATCGAGAAAGTCCAGCACAGCACTGAGTACCCGGGGGCTCTCTGGCTAAGGCACAGTAGATTCTCATTTGACTCCCATAGTTGCTGGTACAAGAAAGAGAGAGGCAGGAAGGCTTACTTCCATGATAACTTGCGGGACACTGTGTCTCAGGCACCATAGCTTTAGAATTAACTGGAGCCAGAGAAATAACCCAGCGAGTAAAAGCACTTTCCCTGACGTCTCATGACCTGAGTTCAATCCCCAGAACGCCCTTAAGAAGCCAGGTGCCATAGTGTTTATTTGTAATTTACTCCGTGAGACGGGAGTCAGAGACAGAATTATCCAGAAGCTTGAAAAACAGCTGACCTGAATGACTCAGCTTAGCAACAGAAACGGGGTGGGGGGGGGGAGCGTGGAGGAGGGAGGAGGTTCTTAACAGAGTAGAAGGCAAGAATGACTCTCAAAAGATTCTCTCTGACTTTTACACAAATGCAATGGCATAAGCACATATAAACAAATGAAATAATTATAAGATAAAATTAGTATAAAATGTTGTTAAGCCAATTCACCGTAAAAGGATCTTTGGTGAGCGAAGTTTGGCATCCTAGAATATTCTTGTGTCTTAGTCAAATTACTTGGAAGGAGAAAGTAGTACCAAGAGAGAAAGACACATTACATCTGTGTAAATAACTATATCAAGTCATCGTTTGTTTATTCTGATTGCATTCTGTTAGACTGCGTGGAGGGAAGACAGATGCACTGTGAGGTAGGAGCCTGTCACAGATGGGTGCGCATTAGGAAATATGGATATTTTATATCTTCAGGACGGGTACCTGCTACTGCACTCATGAACTCACAGCAGCAGTGGTCCCCTTGCACAAGATGTGCACAAGACCAAGCCAATCAACATGCCAGTACAGAGTGGGGAGGGGCTATCTGAGGAGCTGTAGACAGTTGGTGGTTTCTAGAGTTGGGAGAGTCAGTTTTCTTTAAGGATGTGGTCCCTGGTAGGTCACCGGTGCTCCAGGGGATGGCCCACACCCTTGAGTATATGAATAGAATAAATTACATTCTGAGTTTAAAAACAAAACAAAACAGGAAGTTGGGATGGAGATGGTGAAGTAGGGTGTGGGGTCTAGAGAGGGAGTGAAAACGCATTAATCACTTATGAAATTTGCAAAGAATTAATATTATATTAAAATATTATATTAAAAAATGAGCACTAGAGTGGGACCAGCTCACACTGACATAGGGCCATGGCAGTGAAGTAAAATTCAAGCAGTCAGATTTCTTATATTTAACTCCCAGAATTTGGTAAATCTGTTGATTGTCTTAGAAATCCATGAAACTGGAAACTGATGGCAAGAACTCCCAGTAGCATTGAATAAACACTGAATGGCTCTACAGGAGCCTTGATAGCACTCAGTCAGCCATGTGGGAAATCAGTCTACCAAAGAAGAATGGCTAAGGAAACTTCAGTACATATATACAACTGAGTATTGTTCAACCAAAACAGAAGAATGAAATTCTGCTATTTATAGCAAAATAAATGAAATTGGAGAATATTATGTTAGGTAAAATGGACAAATAGGCAGAAATTACATATTTACTACTAATACGTGAAATGGTTAGGAGGGATAATGGAAGTGGGCATAGAGGAAGATTGGGGTCGGGTTCTAAATGCAATTGGCAGGATTATGCTCTCATGTTCTATACCAGTGGGTTGATCATAGCTCACAAAAACATTATATAGTTTACAAACAGAGGAACTTGAATAATCTAAATAGGAAGAGATTACAAGAAGCAAATGCTAATTACCTTGACTAATTAAGGAATGCTATATGTATGTGCTGAAATAACAAATTACATTAACATATAATTATTGTATCAATAAAAATAAAAGATAAATAATAAAAATACTTCACACTTACTGTATGTGGTGGTTTGAATATGCTTGGCCTTGAGAGTGACACTATGAGGAGGTGTGACTTTGTTGGATGAAGTGTGTCACTGTGGGGATGAGCTACACAAATACACATCATGCACACAAGACACATACACAAACCACACACAAGCCACACTATATTTGTATATCATATGACATTCACATATATACAATGCATACAGACAAGCACCATATACACATACCACACACATATTACACCATATATTTGCATGCATACACACACATACAGCACACCCATGCACACGCATACCTCACACAGATACCTCATACACACAACACATTCAAATGCATACACACAGAGACAGATGCACCAATACACACACACACATGCAGCACACACTTCCAGATCATATATCATATCACATATACACACTACACATTCATACACACATACATATAACATACATATATCTGTACCATACATAAACACATTCACCATTTCCACTCACACATACACACATCACACAATTTACCACCCCCCACAGTTTTACACAACACACAAACCACATATATACATAGCACACACATTACACCATGTGCATACACCTACAAAAAAATACCAGTTGGAACTTATTTCAGACTTCTTAGGCTTTAGCACTAAGGGAAATGAATTTCTGCTATTGATAAGCTCCCCAAATAATGGTCAACTCTTTTGGCAGCCTGAGAGACAAAGACAGCTGGACCGTAACTTCTCTTGGTAGGAAGTCTGGCCAGGTTCTAAGTGGCTCTGCCGCCCTGTGAGTTCAGACCATGGGGGTGAGGCACAATCTTAGAAATGGAGAACTGTTTTCTCAGCAGTCTGCCTCCCATTCTCAGGCTACTCTTGGCATGTGTCACTGCCAGCCATGCCCAGTGCGTATGTGAGATCCATGTCATCGTGTCACTGAACAGTGAGAGGGCAGGGTTGGGGAAAGGGGCCTGCTCCAGCCAAAGCCAACAGCCCCAGGGAAGCCAGAGGCTCTGGCCAAAGGCTACTTCTACTGCTGTGGACTCTGCTGTCCAGGGGAGGAGGACGCTGATCCCTGAGCCAGAGCGACAGCTGTCAGAGTCTGTCAGGGCTGCATGTGTGAGGCTGGTGGGGCAGGGTGGAGGTAGGGAGCTAAGAGAAACTTCACTGGGCAGAGCAGCAGGTGAGCTCTGGTTTTTGCTCTCTGAGCTTTTGTTTCCTTTACTTTTCAGGAAGAAGAAACCCAGAGGACAGAGCCAGAGCCTGTGTCCCACTATGGGACAAAGGCGGGGAAAGGAGCAGACACTTGGCAGAGATTTACCCTCTGTTGCACATTTACCCTCTGTTGCATTTCACCTTCGTGCTCTTGGCCACTTGTGTGAACCCTCTGAGCAAACTCAGATTCCACAACGTCCACACGAGGATCAGAGAAGTGAATGAGTACCTTGGCCTCTGAGAGCAGGAGAAGCAGGAAGTTTTGTGCACACAGATTTCAATCACTTGTTCACCTTCTCTCCTTTTTTCTTTCCTTCATCCCACTTGCTCTCTGCCCTTCATCCTTCCTTCCTTCCTTCCTTCCTTCCTTCCTCCTCCTCCTTCTTCCTTCCTTCCTTCCTTCCTTCCTTCCTTCCTTCCTTTCCTCTTCCTCCTCCTCCTCCTCCTCCTCCTCCCCTCCTCCCCTCCCCCTCCCCCCTCCCCCTCCTCCCCCTCCTCCCCTCCCCCCCTCCCACCCATCATTTTTCCCCCCTCGCCTGTACCTTGTTGACCAGGAATTTTCAAATCTCTCCACAAAATGCCTCTGACAGTTGAGAAAAGAATGAAATGCCTCAGACTCTAGTGCCCAACACAGATATGAGATTCCATTGCCGCCTCATATTTAACTTCTGAGATCCACGTGACCCTGGATTTTTATCATATATCCATATAAGTCAGTTCCAGTTCTTGACTGTAAATGAGATCCATTCTGGCTATTCACACAGAACCATGGATTCTTCAGAAGATGGAGTATGCTGAGCCCTCTGGGTATCAGAAACACAACAAAACCACCTCTTCTGGGTCCGACCCAGAGACCACCAGCGGGACGGCCCTTGATTTTAGCACTCCAGCTCCACTACAACACAACTGCTTGCTTTGACCCCACTAAGGACCTGAAATAAAGATGTGTCTCCATGTGGAAATGAATGGCTCTGCCACATTGCCTCAGGCCAGTTGAAGTATTGAGTGGTTGTGTGTGTAGGGAACACCCTAGATTCAGCCATAATGTTGCTACAACGGAAGCCTAAAGAGTAAATTCCAGCTTCTATATATGGATGCAGGACTCAGAAGATAGACTAGGTCTTGAAAAAAGAGACTTTCAGAACACACCAAGTGGTTGGCAATGGGCCTAAGCTATCCATTATCTATCTGAACATTATTTTTTAGCCACCGGTTTGCAAAGGAAGTCAATGTTTTATAAACAGACTTCCTGTTCTCTCAAGCTTTATCTCCTTTGGGTAGTCCATGCACTCCCAGGAATGCAACTGTTCTCTCCCTAGACTCTGGTCATTCTTATAGCCTAGACCTGGGACTAATGAGTGACTCATCCTAAAAGGTGAGCAATTCCCACTTCTAGGAGATGAATTGTGTCCAGTACATAATTCATGTTTAGGTCTTTGTAGGAGCCCAAGTCCTACTGTGAAGACCACATTCCAGGGTCTCTTGTGGTTGCTTTTTGTATCTTTCTTTCTCTGCACCATGGATGTAGATTCTATCTAGTAAAAGTGATTTGAATTCATGTACAACTTTGAACGTTGTTCACAGTGAAAGATTAGGCTATTCTTTTGTCATGGTTAACAATTCCTATTAAAGGCTGGGGCAATGGCTCAGTCAGTAAAGTTCTTGTCCTGAAAGCCCTGAGCTTTGAGTCTCCAGACCCATGTAAAAAGCCAGGCATGGTGGTGTATGCTTGTAATACCAATACTGGGGAAACAGAGACAGGCGGATCCTTGGGAGTCACATGGGAATGATGCCTGAAATCTACCTCTGACTTTAGCATCATGTGTATATATGTACATACATGAACACACATAAACACATATACACACATAAAAAAGTCACAATTTCTGTCAGAAGTGAAACTCACCAGGAGGCAGTCTTGAGGGGCCCTCACTCACTTGGGACTTGGAGTTACTTTATTTATAGATGTCCTGAAGTTCCATCCTTTCAATGAGCAGAAGGCCCCAAGGCTATAATTGAATATTCTAGAAAAACAACACATGACTCAAATTTCCCTGTGGCTGAAGGTGGTGGGATCATTAACCATGGAGGTTAATGCCTCTCTGGGAAATGCAAAGTGACATTCACCCAGAAACATGGCTCTGTCATTGTTTGGAATGATTCTCCTGCAAATTCTCTCCAGGGAGTGGATTTGCAAGCCACTGGACAGATTTCAAATATGTACATACTGAATGAGAGATCCTTTTTCAATTGGTCACCAGAAGTGAAACTCATATAGGAGGCTTGAGGTTGGTAAATTATACCATTGCAATTTTTTCTTCTGTAGTTAGAATCATAGCTTTGCTGTTGAAGAGGTAATCAGGGTCCTGTTCAGGGAGTAGAAAGTCACTCAACTTCCTGAAGCTCATATTTCCTGTTTAAAGAGAGGCCCCATCTCTTGACATCTGATTTCACATCCTTGAATGAGGTCTTTCTGCTTCCGAGACCAGCTATATTCCATATTAATGGTGTGACTCTCCATCCTGCTCAGACCAGTAGGCTAGGTTTCCCAAGCTTGCTTTAGGCACACCCTTGGAGTCACTAATAATATTTGTACTTCTCTAAGAATAATCAGTGTCTTGGACAAGGCAGCGGATGAACACTCAAGGAGGTGCCTCTTGCTCATGCTGAATGCACAAGGACATGGGTCCAAATATCTACATATAAACTTGAAATATGACTTGCTTATCCCTACAACACATGGGTCAGAGTTACAAAGATTGGATACAGCTGGCAGTTATAAGCCTCTGGTTCTACTTGCTGTCATATACATCAGCTCTTCTCAACTATCCCTCCTGTATACCTAAGTATTCCTAGGGATATGCCAAGTATTCTCAAGCAACCCCTTGTCATTCCTATTTTGTGTCTCATTATTTCTTCTCTGTCTTTATCAAAGGTAACTTCCTAGGCCCATGGTTCTTCAGCTAGTGGAAGAATGCTGACACCCAAGACTCCTACATATTTAAGGTCTTTGCTGAGTTTCATATTCTGGAATTCTTGGCTACTCAAGTTTTTCTCACATCCTGTCTTCAACTAAAACACTCACAATAAGAACAATATGGGGTTGGTCGCTATATGAATGCAACTATGATATCAACCACATTGGATCCACAATCATTCCATCATTTTTTGCACATCAGATAGATGGCTTCTTGTCAGGTCCAACATCTTTGTTGAAATTTTCTTTCTTGATGAGGTTTCAGTCCTATTCCACTGCCACATTGCTAAGTGATCTTGGGGAAAATATTTAATTTCTCTTTATTTCAACATACTGATGTATAAATTATGTACTAGATAGCAGCTATGTTTTCTCCTGTTCTAGGACTTGACCCTTTGGAAGCATAGCACATTGTCATCCAGCACAGAAGAAGGCATTCACTACTGCTGTGTCAAGGGTTGGAAAGAGGAAAATAACAATTTATAAATAAAAGATTGTTGTTTTTTTCCTCTTTCTAACAAGTAATGGGTCTCTCTGACCATCAGTCTTTTTAGCATCCTCCAGCAACTTCCCATCATACTTTGTAGAAACTTCAAGATGCAGTGGCATCCTACTCTTGTGACATTACCTCACACTTACTTAATATGTTCTTCTTTCTGTCTCTGGAATGGGCTGAGCCCCATTATCTCAAGGTTGTTTTGTTTTGTTTTGTCCTACCAGGGATTCTCATCTCCAAGGCAACCTCTGATTGTTCCTTTCCCTTTGTGTATATCCTCGGGATGCCTTGTGTGCTATTCTCCCCACTTTTATCTACTGTGTTCTATTATAGCTCATGGGTGAAATCTATTGTCTATAGATTCTTTTGTGCTGCAAGAGCAGGCTGAGTATTATGTATGATGCATATGGAACAGAGACTACACAGTCTACAAGTCATCATCTGGCTTATACAGGAAAAGATTTTTAACTCCCTTATCCCATAGCATCATTTACATTACTCACACCAGTACTTTAAATGTTAAACCAAACTACTTCCCACTTTGTTTGCTTTTAACTTTTTTCTCCTGACTGAAATGTAAATGTCGCCAAGTTGAGGGACTCATCTGTTTTGATCTGGGTGGTTTTATTAGCCTGACATAAAGCCAATAAATAAAGGTAGACCAGATTGACCAGGCCTATTTCCTTTTGCTCAACAGAAGCAACAAAAGGTTTAGCATTCATCATAAAATAAATCCCTCCACCTCCTGACTTTTACAACAGTTCCATGATCCACTGCCAAGCTCTTCTCTGCTTCTGCCTTTAACTCTCATTATGTTAATTTTTTCTGTGTGCTGACACTCCTGACTGCCAGTACCTTCTTGTCTTTCACAGTGCCAACTATCTGGCCCAACCCTTGGCCCTCAGTAAAACTTATAGCCCTCAAGGGAGAAACTGATTGCTAGGATGCCAATCAAGGGCAATTCTGCCTAGCTTTTAGATATTTTAAGGAACTCTAAATTGTAATGAACTCAGACAAAAATTTCAGGGAGTTTTACAGTTATACCTCTCTTTGGGTGGGGGTTTGTGTCAAAAGAATAAATCTAGTTTCTCATGAAATAGACCTTAAGGTGCAGAAGTTTTAATCTATAACATCCAGATATGAGTCATAGAGGAGCTCTTGTAGCCACCTTGGCAGATCTCAATGTCATACATTCAAGTATGAGGGAAATATGTCTAAAGTGTGGAAGGTTAAATTTCTATAGCTTCCTTTATTAGAGTATCAATCTCTTCATCTGTTCAAGGAGAAACCAGGTTGGACCCTGGGTTTGCTGTCTGTCTTACTAGGAGTGGAAATGGACTCAATACTTACACTATACCTTCATAATTTTTCACTTTAATAAATTGTTAGAATATTGTGCTGGTTTCAACTTGACATAAACCAAACTAAAGGACTGCATATGTGAAATTGATACATAGGAAGGTCTGTGGAGTGTTGTCTTTATTACTGTTCGATGCATGAGGGCCCAGCTTTGCATAGCACTGCCCCTGGACAGGTGATCCCAGCTTATATATGAAAGCAGGCCAAGCAAACCATGAGGAGCAACCCAGCAAGCAGCACTCCTCCACAGCCTCTGCTTCAGTTTCTACCCTTCAAACTGGACTATAGACTATAAGCTGACATAAACCTTTTCCTTCCAAATTGCTTTTGGTCATGGTGTTTATCACAGTAGAAAGCAAATAGAACAAGCATCATATTTTATTTCATAATGTTTTTAAGAAGTAGTTTTTATTAAGAGGTGCAGCTATTGCAACCTCACCTTTATAATGTTGAAGTCAACATCATGGTCTGTATCCATCTTCTGTATACTTCTACCTGTGCTGACATTTCTAGTAATCTAGTAAGATGGATAGCAAACTCGGGGTCCAAGCTGGTTTCTTCCTAAACAGATGAAGAACTTGACACTCTAATAAAGGAAGCTTTAGAAATGTAACCGTCCACCCTTTAGATGTACTTCACTCACACTTTCTTTGGAAGATCAACTTCTCTTCAGTGGAACAAGAAATGCACTGAGTGGTCTTTATTTGCTCCTCCCACTCTACCTTTCACTTAAGCCACACTGCTCAAAGCTGTAAAGCTGCTATCCCTTGCCTGCCTCTCTTACCTTCTAGCTTCTGGTAGGGTTTGGCTGGTGATAGACAAGGAAACAAGTTGGAGGATATCATGAGAGTAAGGTCAGAGTGTTCATTTCCCTAATGTCCTCCCTGCCAGGCCTCAACTTGGCAGTCTCCATTCTCCTTGACAAAGACAGGTTGTGTTCTCCAGCTGAAGGTGTTCTGGGTTCTTGGAGTACCTCCATTCTCTTGTCCTTTCAGCCTCAGCATGGTTATGGCTAATTCAGCTACCATTTCCACAGTGTTTTACTATTCCAGTTACATTTTTATACATATGACTTACTAAACTCTCTTCAATTCTTCATGTCAATGTTATTATTTGTCTTCATTCATGACCCAAACAACAAATGGTACCAGAAACTGAGAAAGCAGTCTAAAAGTGGGATTCTAGGCTTGGGCTCTCCCTATGTTTACTTAGCTCACATGGGTGATCATGTGTGCAATACTGGTTGTTATGGTTTATAACGGCCTCATGATTATGAAATCATTAGTTGTAGCAAGGGATGGAATGGAAAGCACACAAAAAGTACAAACTTTGTAGTCAGTGGCCTTGCTGGCTCTTTAGTCACTCTAGTGACAATGGTGAAACAGTGACAGAAGCTGTAATGACCTGGCTACCTACCGTAATGAATACATATAGCACGAAGAGCAAATGGAAGTGTTGCATGTCCAACCAAGATCACAAGTAGAGAATCAGAAAGCCTCTGAGGTCTTCAAGACAAAGTCTGGGTAATTGGCTCAAGGTCACTTGTTCCTCCTACCTGAAGGCTTCCTTAGAGTTTATGATGGTTAGTTTAAGAAAAAAAAATGACATTACAAGTCAATTTATAGTTGGGTCTACAGAATATTCTGTAATCAAATGGGAATGCTATTCTTTTTCTGCAGCTTTGCTCAGTAGTGACCCTAAACAGATAGTGGGATGGCCACTATCTCCAAGTGGGTAGAGCTTTTCAAAGCTTTGAATAAGAACCACTGAAAAACTGGTGACAAGGAAGTCTGGAGAGTAATATAGGGATACAGTTTTGGACCTAGGCATTGAGTCTGAAGATATTGAGGTGATAATATTTATCTCTGTGTCTGTAATTGTCCTGACACAAATACATTCATAGATATTCTAAAAGACACTTGTGTCTCTCAATCTGATATATCAGACTACTGAAACAATAGACCTCCCCAAACTGGGAATTTCCACAGAAGTCTCATGCTTGGAGAAGGGTAATCTCCAGAAAGAAATTTCACACAGTACTGACAATTAGTCATACCACCTTATAGGGTAAGACAGAAGCCCAGAAATGATGGGTTAGTGGTAGTGTGGGACCTCATATTGACTTGGACTGCTGAAGTATTCATATCTTTGGCCTTCTATTTAGACTTGGTGTGGGATGTCTTTTTTGTCTGTCTTCCCAATGTAGTCACATTGGGAATCTCCTTTTTCTGTTTTCCATTGTAGTGAGAATTTTGGTTTCTTTTAAAATACAGAAATGTTATGTGAATATGTTATGGTTTTAATCCCGGGTGTGGGATATGGGGCTGCTTCAGATTGTTCAAAGCAGCTGACTATGATTTGCCTTGTGCTCTGGTAGGGGCATGATTTTGCCAGCTGAAGATAGTTTACATTTGGAGTTCTAAGGATTCTTCAGAGGGTATGTAAATGCCAGAGCCCTAAGAGAGGTGGAAATTGCTGCTGCCACACTTGTTGCTGTTGGTCCTGCTGATGCTGCTGGTGCTGATGCTGTTGGTGCTGATGCTGTTGGTGCTGATGCTTCTGGTAGCTGCTTGTTGTTTGCTGTTTGGTGGTTGGTGGTTGGTGATATCCTGACAATGCAGACCAAACTTTCCCAAGGAACTCAGCTCCCTTAATCAGCAGGAAGTAGTCTAATGAGATTGCCACCCCATTTTCTCTCTAACCTTTCTCTCCTATATAGCATTGTGGGTTGGAAAAGATAGGGGTGGTATAGGAAGGTAGGACAAAGAATCCAGTAAAGTAGCCAAAAGTCTGGTTACATTCTATTTTAAATTTGGTCCTTTCAACTGGCTATGGAGGCCAGGTGGCCAGACTTTTCTTGGGACACAGTCTGTGATCCCCCAAGTCTGATAACAAGGGCACTTGCTGCAGATAAAGTGCCAATCAGATGGGCAGGCTTATCTGTCTGAGTGATATTGGTCTCTCTTTTTAGTACATATGCCACTGAAGTGAACACTGTACAGGTCTTTTTCAGTTAACTTTGTACGTGATCTCTGTATGGTTACAGAAACAAGGATAAAGTGTATACATGTGTTCAATAAAGATGGCGCCCCCTCACCAAGACTGAACTGACCATCACCATTACCAAGACTGTCCTGGACAAAAAGCCAACATAAACCTCTAATGGAGGATCATTCCTTAAAAGACCTTCAACTCCATGATGCAGTATGCTTACCACGGTCCTTTCCTGCTATGGAAAAGGAAAGGTTTGTCTTTACAGGAAAAGATGCCTATTTTGTTCATTGAATCGCTTACCTTACAATGCTCCAATCAATACTATCATTTGGGACTCTATGGACAATATTACCTAGTCTCCTGCTGTTTTATGCACCACTGGCTGTAATTTGTCATTTTGTAACAACAGCAGGAGCATGGCATGGGGCTCAAGGCTAAAGAATTTTCTAGTATGCTCTCTCATTCAAAAGGAGCTGTCTGGAAGCACGGTGGTGTAACCAATATCCCCAAACTTAGAATTTTAACACAATAAACAGTATTTGCAGGTTTCTGTGGGCCAGAAACCTGAACATGGCTCAGCTGAGAACTTTTGCTTAGGATCTTCTTCAAGGCCTCGAGCTAGCATTGGCCAAGGCTACAAACATCTCAAGACTTGTCTCCCAGGAATAACTACTCCCACTCATATGGCTATTGGCAGAAGATGACAGCTTTTTGCCATGCAGATCTCCCCTGAGAGCAACTCACAACAAAGCAGCCGGGTTCCCTGAGAGCAAGCAAACAAAAGAGTGAAAGAAAACAAACAAGACACAACTTTTCTTCAGCCTAGTCTCAGACAGAGACATCGCCTCATTGTGCCATGTGCTATTCATTAGCAGCAAGGCAGTAGGTCTAGCACATATTCAAGGGGAAAGAACACACAGAACCAAGAATGCCTGGAAGCAGGGTGGTTGGGAGCTATTATAACTCCAGAAACAACAGTAAGATGATCTACTGAAGCATCAGGTTGGCTAGAAGGCAGCAGCCTGTGAGGGCAGAGTGCTATTCAGGTGCATGCAGAATATGGCTAGAAGTACTGAGTCCACCACGCAGAGAAGGAATAGTTCTGGAAAAATGAGTAGAGGTAAGAGTACCCACAGACATACACTTCACTAATCAAGAAATAACCTGATTTGGAGATGGTGCCTCTCTTCCTTGTATTCTCAAGCTCAGCAGGTTTAAAGGTTCTAATGCCCAAGGAGGGAAATGTTTCCCCTAGGCATCACAGCTATGGGGAGAAACACAAAAGAGAGAGAAGAAACAGGTCATCGATTTTTTAAGGTACAATGGGAATACCCACTATACAATGGAGGCAAGGAGATTTATGTTTGACACTGGGGGATTTCAAGGCAAGGGTGGGAGATCAGAACAATGGTGGTTCCTGCTAACTGTCAATGTGACTGGATATTTGAATAATGTAAGAGTTTGGTGAGGCATACTTATGGCTGTGCCTATGAGGCTGTTTTCAGTGAGGATTGACCAGGACTGACTTACGCTGAATGTGGAAGCAGAATCCTATGAAGCAGAGGCTCAGATAGATAAAACGGGGAAGGGGAAAGCTGGTGGGGAGCCATCATTCCCCTTGATGGTGCATCATGTCATGAGCCATTCTGTTCTGCCTCATCCTTCCTACCCAGACGGACTGAGCAAAATGAACCTTTCCTCCCTTAAGTTGTTTTCGTCAGGTATTTTGTCAGAGAAATACAGCAGTAACTAGGACGGGATCCTGACCAAAGAATACTCTTTGTTTTGGAGTCCTGATTGTGTGGTCTCCAAATGGAGGAAGATATTGCCAGTGAATATTTTGGTAAAGGGGAACATGGAATTGGGTAACAGAAGGTAACAATAATTATCATTTTAGGCCAAAGGACTAGGTAGAGAAACGGGGTCTGCAGAGGCTGTAATTTGGGATAATTTGTGTCTTGGGCTCTGTTTTTCTCCCACTGCTTTCTAAGAAGAGCACATGTGACTGAATGTTATTTCAAGTGAGAGTATAAACCACCTCCCCAACATGACCCAGTAGTGAAGAGACTGTGACAAGGCAAAGGAGTGAAAAGGGCAGGCAGGGACGAGAGGCTGTCACTTGCTCATGTTCATCACCCCGGCCCTTTACTACCTAGGTGCTCCAGGAGGTTGATATTTACAGGCCACAGGAAATGGGTATTGAAGCAAACCGGGCAAGACTCCAGGTGGTGGAGATAAAGTTTGTTAGTCTCCTTGCTTCTGTCATGTATTAGAAGTGATTGTTTTTCTGTCAAAGGCTGGTATCTGTGACTAACTGTGGGCCCTTTGGAAGGCAGTTTCTGAGAAAAAAAAATATTGAATTGGGGTGGCTGGGGAAACTGACTCCAAGAAGCAGAAGGGAGGAAAAACCTATAGAAGGTTTATTAACAATCCACATGTCCTCGTGGCACCTGACGTGTAATCACCTGGGGACTCTAGAACAGTTTCACAAAGCCTAAAAATATTGGGGCATTTACCTACAGTCTTCTTATCCATAACCCACTGAGCCTATATCTGGAGAAACCAACTCAATTCAGTTTTCTGCTATACTTCTAAAATGTCTTTCTACAGCTTTAGAGAAAGCCTGGAGAAACGAGGTTGAGAGGCATCTTGAGTAGCCTCCCTGTGTCCTTGATACAAGACAAGGGAAAAGTGCAAGGTCCGCCCATCAATATTACCTTAAGGTCAGGTGGACTGCAGGTCCATAAGGATGTATCAGGAGAAGCAGATGGGCCTCAGAAGCACCCTCTCACTCTTATAGACAGGAGTCCCTGGTCTGCCTTTTCCATTTGACCCACAGCAAGGCTTCCTGTTCTTATTGACCACATAGTACCTTGTTGTTCCTTGTTTATTTTCATTAAGGAGATGAAATTTTTATAAACAGTTTCTCTCTCAACTCTTGGATCGTTCTGATTAGTCTTGTGCCTAAACTCTCACAGATATTGAGCATTACAATTTATGGAATGTACAGCTTTCATGATAATTATAGCTCCTTGGAATCAAGGCTTTTTCTTCTGTTTCCAACTTAATAGCATTTATTTTTGAGGTTCTGAGGAGTAAACCCAGAACCTTGTGCATGCTAAGCAAGTGCTGATCACTGACCCCATATCCCCAGCCCCTACCTATGACTCTAAATGGGAAGGAAAGATCACTTCCAAGACTCTCTTGCAACAAGGTCATTTACATGTGATCTGGGCTCTACCAATCAGATATCATATACCAGAAAGTGACCAAGGACTTCTGAGGCCCATCTGGTTCTGATACATCCTTATGGACCCGCAGTCCACCTGACCTTAAGGTAATATTGATGGGTGGACTTTGCACTTTTCCCTTGCACCCAAGCATAGGGAAGCAAACTCAAGAATTCTGGTAGCAAAACAATGGCAGCGGGGATAGCTTCATATAATACCCTGAAGCTACCAAATCACAATTATAGTATATATTCCGTGCCCAGGAAAATGCTTATCTTGGCATTAGAAATCCCAAGGTATGAGTTTGGGTGTCATCGCTGGCTGTGCAGATGGCAATCTGAGTTCAGCCACCCTTGCAGTTCTATAAGGGAATCGATGTCTTCCAAGAGAACCCCCTCTCTCAGGTTTTCTGCTATAATAACGAGAATCTGTCTCTGTATTTTTACAAAGCATCTAATAAATAGGGCAAAGTGCTTTCTGAGTATGCACTATCAAATTAATTGGTGGATTTAGAAGTGGAATCAATGACTGAAATAAAGTCACATAAACTATGCTAAATGTAAAGTACTAAATTTGAATGGGTTGTTGCCAAGGGAGGAATCATATCTCTATCTATCTATCTATCTATCTATCTATCTATCTATCTATCTATCTATCTATCTATCTATCTATCTATCTATTCCTGCCTTCCCTTTTCACCTCCATGAACATTCTATCATATATATGATATACAATATATGTGTATATATATATATATCATAATACCAAATATATTAGGTAGATTATTCTGGGTACAGAGCTTGTCTGTGTTTGGGAAGCTATATGCTATATGGTATGGAAAGTGAAAGTCACATGCGAACTTTAACTCAGAGCTCCAAGTGGAGTTGTATTCTGCTTGGGAGATAGAGGAAATCTAGTTGGTCAGGTGGCTACAAAAGTGTTATAGCTGCATCGTTAGCTGCTTTGATCCCCCATCTACCATGATTCTATGTCTCCTTGAGGTGCCAAATCCAACTGTAGTTTCTCTACAAATCTCTCTCTCTCTCTCTCTCTCTCTCTCTCTCTCTCTCTCTCTCTCTCTCTCGTGTGTGTGTGTGTGTGTGTGTGTGTGTGTGTGTGTGTGTGTGTTAGCTTTTACTACTCTTTCTAAAACTTTTTTGTTACCTCCATTTCACTAAGTTTTCCTGGTTAGAGTCTCGGGCACCTGCAATTCTTTTTCTTCTAGAACTTCCCCTTAGCGGGCCGTAAAAGCAGAGATTGACTGTATGATGATATGCCTATGCAAAGTGCTCAGTAAATATTTGCTTCCACATGTCAGCTCAAAGTAACACATTTTTTCTTGCCTATTGTCTCTTCTTCCTGTTCTTCTAGAATGTCTTGGCTAGACAGCCCAGCTAAGTAAACTCAAACTGAACTTGTGCCTTATTAGGTATGTGTTCCTTTGTGCCTTTCTGTTTAACTCAGCCATCCACTGAACTATTGTGACTAATGCTATCATTTTTGTCATTGTGAGGGATACAAAGATCTAGAAAATGTTTTCAAATTTTGGCTCCTGAACCAATAGCATAGTACTCAAGTAGGAATGAGGAAATTCTCAAGCTGTACCATAGCTGTTCAGAGTATGTAGGGACAAGACCAAAAGGCTGGTCCAAGAAGTCCCTCAAATGCTTTCATGTGCACTTAGTTCAAGGAACCCTGCTTGAAACAAATGGCCCTTAACCTTGGCAGTCCTCTGTAGGAATTAGCTGTGGAATCCAATTTGTTTTTAATTTTACTACTACTACTACTACTACTACTACTACTACTACTACTACTACTACTATTGTTATTACGTGTAGAGACGTTTTGCCTAAAAGTATGTCTTTGTAGTACACAGAAGCCAGAAGAGGAACCGAACCCAAGTCCTGTACAAGAGCCACTGATGCTCTTAAGGTTTGACCCATCTCTCCAGCCTCTAGCACTCCTTTTTAATTAGCCAAGATGTGGTTTCCTCATCACCCAATCGAACCAGATGCTCCAACAGCGAAGTCCAAGGATTCCTAGTTTCTCATAGCTCCCAGATGCTCTCTATTGTGAAGCTGGGGCTGACACCGACCAAATTAAACACACTCAATAGTCAAGAGTTTCAGTGGCTGTAGTGGGAAGCAAACACTGCAGCGTTCTAGAAGAGAAACACCACGGCACTGCTTTGACCTGTCAATAATGCTACGTGCTGTCACAAGCTTCCAAAACACCGGGAAATTAAAACCCTCAGGTTAATTCTCACTCCAGTTAGAGCTTAGTACAGTCACAAACCACTACTCCATGCAGTCATTCTGAAGATCCAAGTTCCTTCTCTTGTGGTTCCATCTTCCTCTATATGCTTGGCATCTTCCGTGTGCTTCTGGTAGATGAAAAGACAGCAAAGATCTGAGCCCACATGGTTTCACCTAATTCCAGGGAAGGCTAAGAGTGTAGTTCTGATGTGAACCCTCAAGAAAGAGACTGTGAGACATTATCAGGCGGCCCTAGCATGCTACTTGTGATTTTTCCCCAAATGACTGCCAACAGTCACCTTGACAGATGAACTCTGGGTTTGTGTTAGTCACAGCCTGGGCATTCTCATTAGTAATGTGTTGAGTCCCCATGATTTTCAAAATGGATATAAATGAAGTTACACTGGCTGTCCCCAAAACTGTGAACCACTCTGGGATATTCTAAAGACTACACAGTTCCAGGAAAAAGTTCCAGAAAAGCAAGGAAGAAGAGGTGGTTTTTAGAACCATTCAGAAGCCATGGAGGAAGCAATTTATAAGTCTGATTAAGATAGGGAAATGACCAGACAGCTATGGACATGCGTGCTAGCTACATTTATGCACTTATGCATGATCAATTGAACTCTCCCTGTGTGGGATGTGCCATACCTCAGTGCACCTGGCAGTGGAATCTGCCAAGTGTTTGCCTGCATCTTGCCTGTAGCAGGTTGGAGGGAATAATTGACTGTATCATTCTGTGGGAGGTCAGCAGAATTATTCACAAAGCTTGTGCACCCTGACTTTTGTGTCTTTTCGGTGACTCTCTTTAGTAGTTGGTCTTTTCGTGTATTAACAGTGGTTTCAAAAACAGCCAAATGATGGTCCCTAAAATCAGAGTGCAGAGTTTTTTATTTGTGGTTTCAAGGAAATCAGTGAGAGAAGCCAGAATTTACCAGAAAGAGTGCTACCTTTGAGGATGCAACAGAACTCTCACAGTATGTGTGGTTGCTGTAGACTCAGCCTACAGCCGGGTGGGAATGTGTATGGATGATTGGCTCTTACGGTATAGAGTGGCGAGCTCTTTAGTGAGCATAGAGCCCAAGTTGAAGGTAAGGAAGCCTTTGCAGGGAAAGGGCTGTAGTTTATAGTTGTGCTTATCTGCATATAACAGATTCTACCCTAATCTTCACCTCCTCCAACATAAACAGCAACTGCAACAAGCAGGAATTCTAATTTTCAGGAGGAAGGCGGTTTATGGCTGTGTGGCACAGCTCAAACCTGCCAAAGGGAGCCTTTGTACACTTACAGCAGATGGCATTCATTCTCATGGTCACAAAACAGTTCTTAAATTTCCATCAATCAATTCTTCCTTCCAGTCAGGAACAAGAGGAAGAACAAATGACAAAAATTATAGCTGAACCTGTCAGCTTTTTCAGAATCTCAATCCAAAGTAGTCTTATTTGAGGAGTTCCAACTGTGTCCTGGTTGGTACTCTGGATGCTGGGGTGATGGGAAATGTAGTGTTGACTGTTAAATTTTACCAAAACAGAATAAACTGAATTTTTGCTCACTGGAAAGATGGGGAAATGGCTCCAGGGGGGATAATGTTAAATCACCCAGAGGTGAGAGGATCTAAAGGAAGCTTCAAGCTCCTCTGTACCCTACTATTGCTCAGATGACTCCTTTTGTAACTGTAGACTCAGCCTCTGTCATTTTAGGTGACTATAAGGCTGGGGCAGAATCTGGGTCCACTGAAGCATAGAAATCATATCTTGTTGTCAGCAGCTCCACACCATCTCTGGCGACAACATGAGGAGGGTGTTCCCTTAGTCTTTGAGGATCTTGATCTCACGTGAAGCCAGATTCCTGTCTTTAAAAAGAAATGAATTTCGAGGTGAGCCAAGAAGAAGCAGAGTTGGAGTTTAACTGCAAACAGGAAGGAGGTGATCAGGGAAAGAGTAATGCCTGAGAACATGATGTGCACTTCTCAAAGAGGAGCCCCACAGTCGTGTCTCGGCAGTAGACTATGTCATTTTGGTTGTTTTCAACTTACATTTCCAAGCCCCCTCCCCCTATTTTTCTATGAATGAGATAATAAGGTGTGCCTGGAGACGTCTTATTGGCTGTTATTATGATGCGATAAGACCACTGAGTCACAAGCAATGCACAGAGACTTGGGGCATGTCTTTCACTGTCAATGTGGTGTCTGGTGAGGTTGCTAGAAAATTGCAGGCTTGCAACTAGGAAGGCAAAGGAGAAAAAACTGTATGTAGGCCTTAAGCATAGCTTAAGTTTCTGTTAAAACATTTTTATTTGAAATGCCTTTCTACAAAAAATACTGTCTTTGTGTTATTGTCTTTACAGTAGATGTCAGGATTATTATTTGATTAATTTTAGTTTACATGTGTGGGCGGTTTGCCTGAATGTATGCCTGTGAACCACATGCATGCCTGGTGCCAGCAGAGGACAGGAGGAGGCATCGGATCTCCTGCAACGAGAGCTACAATGGACTGCTGTGTGGGGGATGGGG
Organism: Rattus rattus; assembly: GCF_011064425.1. Classification (NCBI taxonomy): domain Eukaryota; kingdom Metazoa; phylum Chordata; class Mammalia; order Rodentia; family Muridae; genus Rattus; species Rattus rattus. The sequence goes on along the minus strand of NC_046158.1, from coordinate 80,761,419 downwards.
ATCGAACTCCAGTCCTCTAGAAGAGCAATCAGTGCTCTTAACCGCTAAGTTCTCTCTCCAATCCTGAGTTAGAATTCTTGACCCTAATCAAGCACACTCTGGGCTGTGAGATCTTTGTGTCCTTCCTTCCTGTGTCTCATAACTTTCTCTTTCTATCTGCATTACTCTCACTTCCACAATTTTCGGCAAACCACCTGTAAACATCCTAAGGATGTATGCTCGATGTTAACATGCAACAGTGAACTATGCCAAGGAGTCCTCACCCCATACAACTCCTATTTAGTGGGGAAGCCACAAGTGACACCCTGCTCACACCATAGCTTTCCCTCTCAGCAATGATTAGGGAGAGAAAGTGTGATGTCCCATTGTATGGACAGGGATATGGAGGCCTAGAGAGAGTGAAACATGTCTAATTCATATTGCCAGCCATAGAACAAGATTCAGTGAGGACCCCAGCCTTCTCCTCCTAAGGTTCAGTCCTTTCTCCTTTGTTTCCAGCTCTGGGTGCTCCCTAAAGAGGAAACAGAGCTGCAGCATTGGGCAGAACTGGATTGAAAACCCAGTGCGGTAATCCCAGACACCAGAATAGCCATCATTGGCTTTGCCTCCAAGGTCTGTCTGAGTGTTTGTAGTCCTGGGTGTGTGCTGAAAGAGGAAATCATGGCTCTTTCTTACAATCAGAGACTAGAGGGAAAGCTTTACCCCACAGCACTTCCCTGAAATGCTACTCTTTCTTCTCCAGGCCAGTCTTGACCACTGTACTTCCTCTACACAGGGACCGGAAAGGTTGGTCATAGGCTAGACCCTTTTTGCTCTTCACTCACACAGGGCTTTGCATGGGGGAGGGGCAGGGCATTTTCCAGCAGACTCTGATCTGCCCTATGTCAGGTAAGGCCCTTTGCCCTGTCCAGTCATCTGTTCTTTCCCTCCCCCATGCATTTTTCCTAACATTCATCCAGCTCCCCTTCTTCCCTGTTCTGGGCAATCGCTGCCCTTAATGTTCAATGTTAAAATAAATTTACCGGCTTCTCCCATCTGTAGTGCCAGGGCATGAGCTCAGTAAGTACTGTTAAGTTGGGACTTCACACCAAACAATGACTATACAGATGTTCTGTTCTGTAGTTTACCATGCCCTTCATGTTCTGGCTTGCCCAAGGAGCCCTAAAGAGGACTGGGGTCTCTGTGCAGACTTATCTCTGCTTCCTATCCCACCTCCAGCCTCCCAGGAATGGAGCATCCCTCCTGTGATGCACAGGTTCCCAAGCTCTCAATCTCTGGCTCTGGGCTCCACGTCTTTGGATATACTTTTCTTCTCTCTCCTGTCTGAGGTCCTTGCACACTCACAATATCCAAACTGAAGCTCCTTGGTTCCTATCGGAACTGAGCTATTGCTTTTCTTCTGTATTAGTTGCTTTCTTCATCGTTGCCACGAAGTGCGTGTCAAAGGCAACTTGAGGAAGGATGAGTTTATTTGGCTCTCATTTCCAGGGGGAGCGCATTGTGGAGGAGGAGGCATGACATCAGCACACCACACATGCTGGTGTAGGACATTAGGCAAGGCTGTGGAGAAAGCTTTGCCACATTCTAGAAACCCTCTAAGCCAAGATATTTATTCAAAGATATAGAAGTAATAATAGCTTATCTGTGTTGAATATGTATTACGTTTAAACATGGGACAGGCACTGTTATAGGTTCTTTGTGTACTGTCTCTCTGAATTCTCATAACTTCACAGGGAAAATAATGCTTTCTTCAGAGGCCCAGAAGGCCTAATTAATTTTCTCAACATCCTGCAGTTATTTCAGAGGGCAAGCTATTAATCAAATGTCACACATGTCTCCCAACTTTCCCATCCACGTAGGAGCTCATAGCATACACAAGATACTGCCTTGTGGATCAGTTACACAAAAGGGCAAGACAGTGCCTGCCCCAGCCCTTAACATTCAATTATCATCCATGTGTGAACATGGGAGTGAGAAGCTGGGAAAAAGTGCTGAGCCTGATGCAGGTACAGAAAGGACTGACCAGAGAGGGTGGGTTTTGTCCGACCTGAGAGATGCAGGCCCGGGATCTGCAAATGTGTAGACAGTGGAAAGGAAGTGGACAGCATTTGTCAGGTTTCTTCCAGTATGTCTAGAGTGTCCTGGCTGGACTTAGCTCAGGACAATTCAGAAAGGAAACTACTAGAAGAACTTGGTCCTAATTAAGGTAGGAAGCACATAGAGCTGACACCATAGAGTGGAAGAGGAGGAGCTACTTTTTAGCCATCTCTCCAGGGGAGGGCAGGAAACAGTGAAAGGAGAGTCTATACCTGGAGGGAAGGTAGCCATTAGCTTCCAATCAGTGGGGAGGAAGAAATAAAGAAGCCACTGAGAACAGGACATAAGAGGATTCCTGTGGCTTTGTAAATGGACAGAGATTTCCAAGTAAAGCTGGATGTTACCCTATGTGTGTTCTCTCCCCATTCAGGTACTAGTACTGTAAGAACATTATTCCAAAAGATTCAGATACTTTATACCTTCCTTTTCCTCTTCCTCACAATGTACTTAAATAGATTATTAAATTAAATAGCTGTCAAAAAAGTGTAAAAATGTCTAAAATATGGAATACAGATTTTCCTTAAAATGAAATAGTAAAACTATCATATGATCCAGCAACCTTACTGTTGGGTATATACCTAAATCACATGAAGTATGTCAAAAGAGACATCTACAGTCTACGGTCACTGCCATGTTAATCACAATAACCAAATTCTAGAGTGAAGCTGTGTTTGTCAATGGGTAAATGGATAGAGTAAACAACAACAACAACAACAACACAAACACACACACACACACACACACACGCGCGCGCACACACCATGAGATAGACAGACAGAAAGACAGACAGACAGATATATTGATAGATAGATAGAATATAACTTAGCCTTGGCTATATCAAAAGATGTGTTATAATGAGCAAAACAAACCAATAATCTATGCTTTGGAAAGGTAAGTACTGTGCAATCTCACTTATTTTGAAAAGCCAAATTCACCGAGTAGAGAGAAGAAACCGGTTCCTGGTTATGATTCTTTGGATGATTTTAGTAAGCTTGGATTACACAAACTGATTCTGGCTAATTCTCAATGTACTTTCTCCGATAACAACAGTGAAAATTTGACTCGTAGAAACAAACTCAACTGATCATTGCCAGAAATGAGGAGTCAAAGGCCTAGGCCAGATGATACAAATTTCCATCAAGAAGAACAAGATCAAAACAGCTATGTTACAACATCAGGGCTATCAATCATAAAAATTTTATATAACTGAAAATTGCTGCTAAAGAGATTTTAAGTATTCTTACCTTAAAAAATATATGGTAATGCACATGGTAAATAGCTTAATTTATCCATTCTATAAAGTATGCATATATCAAAACACACTTGAAGCTGGGTATGGTGGTGCACATAATCCCAGCATTCAGGAGATTAATGCAGGAGAACATGTGTTTGAGGCTAGCCTGGGCCTTGACTTCTTGATTGTTGTCAGAAGTAGAGTAATGGAATAAGTTACCTCATAGGACTGCAGAGGTTAAATAGGTTACAAGGTGTGACTGGAACACTGTCTAGCTTCAACATGTGGAACATGAACATTAGCTATGATCAAAATCCCAATTTATAGATGAGGGACACTGAGACTTAGAGAGGCAAAAGGATTTTCTCCAGGCCGCATGACCAGTTAGCAGCAGAATGATTTTCTCTCTACAACTTGATCCCACTTCAAACCTAAGGATAATGGATGCTCCTGGGCACACACACTTCTCCCCGCTCTCCACAACAGGGATGATGTTTGTCACCATTCTGTGCACGAGACAAGCTAAAAAGGCACCCAGTGGGCAGAACTTGAGAAAAGGTGATCAGAGTCATAGGAAAAGGGAAGAAACCTTTGTTGACACTTTTACTGTGATACAGAGTAGGTCAGGACTCAGCATATCTTTTGTATAAAGGGCCACACAGTAAATAGCTCGCACTCTGTATGACGTGGCCACCACTCAGCTGTCCTCGCAATAAAGCAGCCATAGGCAATAAACACTCAGTCACTGCTGCATTCAATATAACTTTATTATGGACACTGAAGTTTGAATTACACAAGATTATACTTTCTATATTGCAAACTATTGCTCTTGTCCTGATTTTTTTCCAGCCATTTAAAAATATAAAATCTAGGAAAGGGGATGTCTAAACATTTATCTAATATGCCTCAGGCCCTGGGCTTGATCCCTAGAAACACACACACACACACACACACACACACACACACACACACACACAGAGAGAGAGAGAGAGAGAGAGAGAGAGAGAGAGAGAGAGAGAGAGAGAGAGAGAGAGTATAGCGTGTGGAATCTACAAAGAAGCAGCAAGAGGGCTTCAGGTCACCAATACTGTTAAAGAGGTTTAGATCCATTGACGTTCTATCAGAATCCCTAAGACTCACTTTACATGCAGGGCTATGGAGGTTCAAGTGTTGTCACTGGCCTGAGAACACAGCTTACTGAGAAGAGGAGCTAAGATTTAAGTCCTCTGCCTACCTGCCCCATGATGCTCTTGGATCTAGGTACACTAGTTCCCTCTGTAGCTGTGTGGGAGAAGGGAAGCTGCTCCAATGGACAGGCCCCTTCTGATGTGACATGGTGTCTCTGTAGGCAGGTCTATAGGGAACAGCATCTATTCCCCAGGATTCCTAGCTCCAGGAAATAATAGATCCCAGATGGAGTCTGAGGCAGGCATCCCTGCAGGAAAGACTTGGTCTGTGGCTTGGGGAGATAGTCCTGCCTAAACAAACTTCTGGTCTCCATGGCAATCTGGCAAGATCCACCATTCCTCAGTGCGTTCTTCAGCTTCTATTACTGTCTCACAAACCCAGGGCAGTCAACTTAGGGAGAGGAAAGGTTGATTTTGGATTATGGTTTTGGAGATTCTACTTGGTGATTGGTTCTGGGTTTATTGTTGCTTTTAGGCTTTTGGAGAACAGGTGGCTGAAAACACCATCAAGAGAGTACATTGTTAAGCAAAACTGTTCCGTTCATGGTGGGGGCACACACACACACACAGAGAGAGAGAGAGAGAGAGAGAGAGAGAGAGAGAGAGAGAGAGAGAGAGAGAGAGAAGCAGCAGCAGCAACAACAGAAACAAAAACAAAAGCAAAGCAAAGCAAAACAAACAAACAAAAACCAAGCAAACAAAAAAGCCAAGCAGCAGTGTCATTACTCCACCAAGGCCATGCCCTCAACAAGTTAAAGACCTCCTAAAAGAGCCCACCTCCCCATAGTGTCAAGCTGAAGACTGGAACTTTACAAAGGGAACTTTGAGGAACATTGAAGACCCAAAATCTAGCATCTCACCTTTGGTCAGCAAGGAGCAGAAGGCTCCTACAGAGGAGTAGCCTCCATGGGCTAGGCAGAAAGGTTAGGGCCAGTCTTGAGGCTCTTGGCATTGTATTGGGCAAGTGGTGAGGAAATATGAATAAGGCGTGTGTGTGTGTGTGTGTGTGTGTGTGTGTGTGTGTGTGTGTTTTTGAGAGAGAGAGAGAGAGATCACATTTGGCCATTAAGTTTCTTGATGGCACAGCTGGGGACTTGGAGAGGTTTCACTCCCTCTTCCCATCTCCTGACTCTCAAACCTCAGCCTTGGCTTCTGCCCCCAACTCATCACTCTCAGCTGAGCAGGTGTTGATACCGGGGCCTGGGATGCAACCTTTTCCTGCCCTGGAGGACACTATAGACCAAGGAGTGCTCCAGACTGGAACTACAGCTCCCAGGCTTCGGCAAAATTAATGTGGCTTCCTGCTCTCAGGTCTGAGCTTGTTCACTCTGCACTGGAAAGGAAAACACTCCCACGTCCTGCAATGGGCACTAGGTCATGCAAGCTGCAGCAAGCCAAGCCCGTCTTAGTGGCTGAGAGGGTGACAATGGACCCAGGCGTGCTTGCCTACTTATTATGTATTCTTTTAAAATTGTTTCCAATCAGGCGGTCTCGAAGTGGAAAATAAATGTAAGAAAGGGTGAGGGGAAGGCTTCTCATAATCCTGCCTTCTAGTAGCAAATGTTATTCCTTCTGTCTCTTTTTTTCTATGCACTCTTTATCCAAGTGATGCCTCAGGATGACTTCTACCTGGGGCGTTTGCTTCTCTTTTCACACTTGGACTCACATCTTTCTACATCAGTGCACATTTTTGCTTGACCATCCTTTTATCCAGCTGGTTTCTGGCAGGCCCTCTGTCAAGGGTGTACAGCACTGGAAAATTTCCGCCGTGTTCTAGGCTCCCAGGCTTCAGGTAGATCACATAGTAGTTCCACACTAGTGAGACTTTTGTGGTGGGCTCTGCTTTTGCCAAATGCAACAGCCCCAGGCTCACTGTCTACAATAAGATATCCCTGCCCAGCCCTTCCTGACTCATGTACTATCCTTACCTAGTCATCTCATCCCTCAGGGCCTCAGTTTCTTTACCTGTGAAATGGAATGTTTTGATTAAAGTCTTTGCCAGCTCCATGCTCCATGACTAAGCACCTGCAAACTCACAGGCAGATTCTAGGAGCAGGTAAGAGTCTTGACGGCTGAGGGGAGTCTGTGATTCCAGGTGAACGATGGTATATATCTTGATGTGGAAATTTGAACACCACCTTGGCAGTCAGCACCTCATGCAAGCTGTGGGTCCCTGGGCTCTGCAGATGGCTAAGCTGTCTCCAGCTTCCTGTCCCCCTAACTGAGAGAGGGAGGTGGCTGTTTCAGTGCAAGCCCTGAGCTCAGTGACCTTCTGCTTCTCAGTCATGGTATTAATAGTCAGAACCAGTGGCTAACAGCTGCGGGTTTCAGCCTTAGATACAGAACACATGACTAACGGGTACCTAGGAAACTAGGGCCTGGAGTGGGTTGGTGGGAAGGTAGAGGGGAGTTGATTCGGGCTCTGGGAAAGTCCTGAGGAAAACTTTCTTCTCTGCCTCCCTTTTTCTTTTCTCCTTTGCTTCAGGGACAGCAGCAGGCTGTGGTCAAGGTGCTTTGAACGGCCCATTGTGAGGCTAAGGCAGCTGCTGCTAGAGGCCTCAGGGAGGGAGGAGTGCCAAAAGCATGAACAGCAGATGTCTGTCCCGGAGCTGGGTGGCTAGCCTTACTTTCTCCTGTGAAGACAGGGATACTAGCAGCGACAGCAAGAGCAGAAAAGCCACCAGGCTACCGGGCCACCAGCACTCAAGCCACACTAGACAATGAGCCAGATCCTGACATGGTCTCCTGGAAAGAGCTCAGAAAGTGGCATCAATATCGTGTCACAGATAAGGGAACTGAAGCTCCAGTGGGAGAAGCTACTTGTTCAAAATTCTCCACCCAAGGAGCTGCAGGACTACAACAAGGGCTGGGCACCAAGGAGCTTCAGGGCTATGTCTGAGCTTGAGCTCGCTCTCGTGAGCAAGCTCCTTGAATCGCTGCTTCTCAGTCTCTCAGGAGTGGAGAGTCTCTCACTGCAGCAGCACTGTCCTCTTACACATAAATAATCCCAGCAGCTCTGGCTGTCCCCAGGCATCTATGTGCTCAAGGACCCTTCTCAGTAACAACACAGGCAAAATGTTGACCTGGTCCCCAAAACAGAAACTTAATATTTCAGGGATGAGACAAATGACACAGATCCTGTGGGCTTGGCATGCATTAATTATGGCCTCTAGGAAAGGCCCCACCTCTGCCATTTACCAGTTGTATGGCTCTGGTACCCGTGTCTCATTCCTCATTTCAACAAAAATAATGCTATCTCTTTCATAGAGCAACTTTTAAAGGTTGAAGAGCTAGTTAAAGGTTAAAATGCTATTGCACAGTATATGCCTAGTCATTTTGGCAACTATTTTGAAATCTGGTCAATGAGGCACTGGCCAAATGGCTTGAATTTTATTCTATTTTCTCTAGTAACCAGTTGTATGACTTCAAATGGCTTCCTTTTCTGATTCTATTCCCAAAATGAGAACAGTGTTGTGGTAAGGAGTAAATAAAATGATATAACAAAAACCTACTGTGTTCCTCATCTCCATTACCATATTAACTGTGAGAATGGTGGAGCATCTTTACATGTTTGTTGGCCTAATGCGATTCACTTTTAAAAAAATCTGTCTGTGTCGCTCTCTGTCTGTCTATCTCTGTCCCCGTTCCCCGTTCAGCGCTGTCTCTCATAGATGTGTGTGTGTGTGTGTGTGTGTGTGTGTGTGTGTTTGTGTGTGTGTATGAAGGGCAAAGATTGATGTCCAATGTCTTCCTCGATCACTCTTCACCTTACTCTTCTGGAGACAAGGTCTCTCAGTGATCCTGGACCCCTTTGACTAGGCTGACTGACCCAGAATCTGCCCTTCTCCAACCCTTGAGTTCTTGGTTTACAGATACATAGCACCAGCCCCTGAGTTCTATGTGGCAGTTAGGGGGTCCAAACTTAGGTCCTCAGTGCAGTAAACCCTTTATGGGGAGGCTTCCAGTTTCCATGCAAGGATTTCTGCTTCAAGTCTGAAGTGCACCTTCTTTGGACCTGACAGGGCAAGCTCGCGTGCTGCCCATCATGTCCTTCAGGTGCATGGATGACACTATACTCTTTACACTCATTATCTCAGTCATGGAAGCATCATCCTTCACTGACCTCGTTTGTAGAAGGCAGGTGAGGAAACTGGAGTTCAGAGATCGGAAAACACAGAAAGAAGGACATCTTCCAGATCATGAGCTGTAAAATATGTGTTGTGGTAAATATTAAATGGCACATGTGCCAGGCAGTCACTTTCTCACTAGTTCCGGCTCCAACAGGCCATAGGAACTGGTGCTAATTTTACTAGCCCCCAAGTGCTCTCAGACCCGGGCAGTCTGTGAGCCATTCCTGTACAGTACCCTGCCATTCTGTTTTGCTTTCACTCACAGTTCCCTTGGTAGGATGTTACCACACCAGGCATACACATCCCAATTCTGTGGTGGGCTTGGTGTGTCCCACCACCGCACCTTCTCTTGAACTCAATTAAGTCGCCACATGAAAGAACACACCACACAATAACCTCTGATCCAATTGATAAGATATAATTTGCCCATCTAGACAGCACAAAATCCTGTATACACCCATCCCTTAAAAATATTCATAATAACCTGTATCTATGCACAGAGAAGAACCTTATCATCTGCCGCCATGTTCTCCCAGACACCCCTCCTCCTCTGCTTCTCTCTTTCCTTCTAAAACCTCTGTTCCTGCCTCCCTTCTCATCCAAGGACAGGCCCCATTTTATCTTGTCTGCCTTCACCTGCATAATGACATCAACCTACAAATATGTGCTTCGTGGTGTCCAACAGAAGTGACTGCTTTCCCACCTAGCATCGGCTTCCCTTTTCTCTCCTTCAGAGTCTTGGTTTTGTTAGAGCATCTGTCCTGTCCATCCTAACTCCTTGAGTGTGTCTGAGACAGCAATGATGGTTATACCCCTACTGAGAGACTGACTCTTGATACGTGTGTGTGTGTGTGTGTGTGTGTGTGTGTGTGTGTGTGTGTGTGTGTTACACAAGTACCAGTGTGTCCAGAAGTCATTCTCAGGTGTCATTCCTGGGGAAGCCATCAACCTTGTTCTTTGAAACAAAGTCTGCCATGGGATCTGGGGCTCTTATGCTTAGACCAGATGCCTGCCCAGAGAGCTGCAGGGCACTGTCTGTCTCTGCCTCTCCAGAGCTGGGACTCCAAGTTTGTGCCTCCCTACCTAGCTTTGGGAATTTGGCTCTTGTACCGACTTTATAGGCTGTGTAGTTGTAACTGTTCATCCACTATCCCCATCCTTATCAGCTGTCTGAGAGGATAATCTAAACGAGGCTCAAAGCTGCATGCATAAATATTTCTATTAAAGTTTCCCAGACCATCATAGCCCAAGGAAGCAACGTCAGTGTACATCCTCTGGGATCTATTTAAATGAATTATGCAATATTTAGTCCATAGGAGGCTAGATACAAATAAAAATGGTAATTATGAGATTTGCATTGAAAGCTAAGCAATGAAGAATAGAAATAAACTGAGTGATAACTCTTGCCTGTAATCTCGGGAGGCTGCGGCAGGAGGATTATTCCAACTAGTTTGAGAAATAGTGTGATACCTTGTCCTGGTTTTTGTTGTTGTTGTTGTTGTTGTTGTTGTTGTTTAGATTTGACACAAAGTAGGTCCCTCTGAGATGAGGGACCCTGGGCTTTCCATCATGGGCTGTATAAGAAAGCAAGCTGATTAAGCCATGAGGTGCAAGCCAGTAAGCAGCACTTCTTCGGCTTCTGATTCAGTTCCTGCCTGTGAGGTCCTGTCAGGAGTTCCTGGCCTGACAGCCTTTGATGGTGGGCTGTGACATGAAACTGTAAACTGAATAAACCCTTCCTTCCCCAACTTGCTTTCAGTCCTGGTGCTTTGTCACAGCAATGGAAATCCTAGCTAGGACGGACCTGCCTTGGAAAGACAAACACAGATTCCAAGCGAAGCAAACAAAAAGACTCTAAATAAAGATAAACAGGAAAGGAGACAATCTGTATACCTTGTGGCTACCAGGCAAAAGCATCTTCCCACATGTAATTGAAAACCAGAAGGAGGTTCACAAAAGCAAAGTTCTAACCTTTAACAGTAAGGGGATCTCTGATAAAGGTGGTTCATCCCACCAGAGGGATTCAGCATCCCAGAGGCATGAAGTTGTTCAGAAGAGAAGTAGAGGCATGCTGGAGGCACTGTGATCAGAAGCTGGTGTGTGTGTGTGTGTGTGTGTGTGTGTGTGTGTGTGTGTGTGTGTGCGCGCTCGCGCGCGCGCGCGCACACCCACATGTATATGTTTATGTTTGTAAATGTTTGTGTGTATATGTAGTTGTATATATGCGCATCTGTGGTTTTGTTCATGTTTGTGTGTATGTTTGTACATATATGTACATGTATGTTTATGTGTGTGTATACATACACATGCATGCCTATGTGTATACCAGTTATCTCAGTGGTGGAAGAAGGGAAACTGTGTTTGTGAGGGAGGCTAGTTATTCCTTGACACAGCTCATCCTCATCAGACATGCAGATCATCACCTGATTTTCAAGAAGTCTGAACTCTAGACAGCTTCTCTCTATCTCTCCCCCACTTTCCTCTTTTGGACTAGCTCACTTTTCAACTTGAATCAGACAGTGGAGCTCTGAGGACAGGTTCCCATAGCATGACAGAAAGGGAAATCTTGACCCTGATTCTGGATCACTTAGGTCCTGAAGTTTCCACAAGGATTTCTGGAGCTTGACCAGGTCATTGTCAGCATCCTGGAGGTGCAGGCAGAAACATGCAGGGGACAGGATGGAGAAAAGGCACAGACACACACCACAAACCCTTCTCTAGAGGAAATGAAATACAAGTGAGTAACGAACAGGATGAGAGGCAAATATGGAGGTGAGAAGGAGAGAACTTCTCGGATGACAGAAAAGGTGGCACAGTTACTTTGTCCTCCCCTGTCCGCCGTCCATAGGGGCTAGCATCACAATGTCAAGAGCGAGGCTTTTTGGTGAGATCACATTCAGTGGCTTTCCTTCTATGTGAGTGTGGGCCATCCACTTAACCTTTCTGATATTCTGATTCTTTAAGTGGCATTAGCCAATCCTCTAACACAGAATTAATGGAGATATCCTGAGAGAGCTCTTCTCTGGGTGTCTGGCTGATAGCATCCATAATGAACTCCGTGCTCTGTGTTACTTGAGGCCCTGTGAAACCACTCACCGTTTAGCCTGTCCCAGAATGTGAGGCATTACCAGCATTTAGTCTTAACCCTACCATTATTTCTTCCTGATCAGCATGGGCCAAGAGAAGCTTGCTTATTTTTCCCAAGGGAGTGGCGTGAAGGGGCTGTCCTAAGCCTGAACCAGAGCCACCCATCTAGTCAGCAGGCTGCATGTAGTGAGAATAGAGACACATCTGGGGCCTAAATGAGGCCACCAGGAGCTGACTCTGTGGGTGGGGAAAGAGAAAGGGACAAACCCAGGCTGATGAAGTAGCAGGCTGTGCAGCACGAGCCCAGATGCAGCAGAAAGGGCGAGTTTCAAGCCCCCCAAAATAGTCACACGCAGTCTGTAACTCATGGGAGGGGGTCGAAGTCCAGAGACAGGGCTGCAGGGGAAGTGAGAAGCTAAGGGATGGTGGTGAAAATCGGGGATGGGTGGGAAAAGGGGATACGATAGATTATTCTGATCATCATTTTGGCAGGATCCAGAAGTACCTTGGAAACAAATCTTTGGTCATTCTTTGAGGGAGTTTATAGTTTGGGTAAGTTGAGGTAGAAAGACTCACTCTAACTGTGGGTGATACCATTTCACGGGTCAGAGCCCCCGACAGAATAAGAACAAGAAACCATGCTGAGAGTTAACATTTATCTCTGACTACACATGTAAAGTGACCACTGGTCTGTGCTTTCACTCCTTGGTAACACACCGTCCCAGCCACAATGGGCTGAATACACAAACCGTAGGCCAGAGTGAACACTTTCTTCCTAAAGATGCTGTTGTCACCTGTGTTGTCATGATAACAAGAAAAGTAAGAAAGGGAGAAGAGATTGGGCATGTGACAGAGGAGCAATTTCTGGGAGAATGAGACCACTCCGGTTTTTTCCTGCCACCCACAGGTGCCCCATTGATTGGTGCTCAGTACAGGCGTTTTGGTGGTTTCTTCATGGGGTGAAGCAAAGGTATTTTGGGCTCATTTGTCTGAAAAGGTATAGGACCTCCCCTCCCCCATCCTGGGTGTTCCTGCTTTACAGCACTAGAGCAGAATAAAGTAAACTTTCTATTCCCAAACAAGGATAGGCAGGGAAAGGGCATAGCCTTCTAGAGCTGGAGACAGGATAGAAGCTGTTACTGAGAAGGCCTGGCTTGGGTATCATAACCGTGAAAGCCGATTTCGTTCTTATGTGGATTTTCCCTCCAATTTCTCCTAGTTCTTTTGTTCTCGTCACGGACAAGGAAAGATTAGCTAAACTTCCTGACCCATAGGCAGCAAGGACTCTGGTCTTCTTTAGGCACAGATGAAACACCAAGGTACCAGCTAACAAAAAATGACCAGCGGAATGCTCTCAGAAGGACAGCATAGGTAGTAGCCCTTTTCCATAATGGTCTATCTATGTTTATGTTACTTACATGAAACCTCTAGCTGAAAAAAATTAAAATAATAAGAATATACAAGATCAAAATGTATGATGTATGTATAAATTATCAAAGAATGAACTTTTCCATGAGTAAGAAGTAGAACGACCAATGATGTGATGATGAGATGGTGGTTATGTTATTTTAAGTAGCCTGTGTCTCATAGAGACACATCCTGAAATATTTACAGATTGAAAGATGTGATGTTTGTGAAGCATTTCAAAACAATCCAGCTGTGAGGAAGGAAACAAAAGACACTCACTGGTAAAACAGGCAAAATGTCCATCATCGTGAAGCTGGCAGGTGACACTCTGGAACTCATATAAATTTCTGTCTAACTGTGTAGTCATTGAACTTTTTCATACTTAGGTAGGAACTTTTATTTTCCATTCCCACCTTCCTTTGGTGTTCTCTTCCATTAAGCTTTCATTTATCTAAGGGAAAATTTCATCCATAATCTCACACTATCTTCTTTCAGTTTCCTGCTCACCTGCCCCTCCCACCTGTCCTCCTTTCCCTCCTTCCTTCTTCTCCTTTCAGAGATCAACCCCCAGCTTGTGGAAGGTTGTAGCTCTGACCAATGATATGTATATGGAAGTGATGGTCTCACCAACAGACATAGCTCATGGAAGCTTCACAAAGAGGAGTTCCATGTTCCTTTCCTTCTACCACAAGTGGAAATGACCCAGCAAACTTAGAAGTCATGTCGTAATTTGCAGAGACATCAGCAACCCAAGCTTACCTTCCCAGATACTCAGGAGTGGTGACAGGTTTAAGGTGACCCCAACATAAAATATCCATGCGCTAAAGCCATTGTACATTTTTAAATCAAACTTCATTGATACCAAAATTATATCCACCACACAAAAAGAGAAATCCATCTGGAAGCGAGATGAGAGATGGGACAGAGAAGTACATAGAAAGACACAAAAAGATTAAGTTTGGAGAAAGAATATGTCAGAAATACCCACTATTTTTGGACCCTGTTATAGTAGATTGAATATACACATTCTACATTGTGTTCTTTGACACTCACGAATGGGCTTAAAAAACTTTGTATAAGGAACTTAAGCTCAAATGCAGAGAGTAAACAGCCAAGGTCATTAAGTAAATGATGTTGGGAGTTAGTTGACATGTTGAGAATAATGCGTCTTAAGAGACTGTTAAGGGGACTTACTGAATGAGGATGGGGTGAGATCAGGAAAGGAGAAGGGGGAAGAAAGAGGATAGGGAGATGAAGGATGAGTAGTCAAACTATTCAGACATCAGAACCTAAGATCCATTCTCAGAATCATCATCCTTGGATGATGATTATTCTTCTTCTTCTTCTTCTTCTTCTTCTTCTTCTTCTTCTTCTTCTTCTTCTTCTTCTTCTTCTTCTTCTTCTTCTTCCTCTTCCTCTTCCTCTTCCTCTTCCTCTTCCTTCTTCTTCTTCTTCTCCTTCTCCTCCTCCTCCTCCTCCTTCTCCTCCTCCTTCCCCTTCCCCTTCTCCTTTCTCCTCCTCCTCCTCCTTCTTCTTCTTAAGTTGTGTGTGTGTGAGAGAGAAAGAGACACACACACAGACAGACAGACAGAGACAGACAGAGACAGAAACAGAGAGGTATAAATATGTGCATGTGTGTGTATGTGTGGTATGTGTGTATGTGAGATGTCTGTGTGTGTGAAGTATATGTATATGTATACATGTGTGTATGAGGTATTTATGTATGTAGTATGTTACCACATACCATGTATGTGTGTAGTGTGAACGTATATGTGTGCATGTGTGTAGTAATTTGTGTGAGATATGTATGTGTATGTGTGTTTGTATGTGTGAGGTATTTGTGTAAGTGTGTATGTGTGTGTGGAATGTGTATGTGTCTGTGTGTTTGTGTGTGTTACAAATACCACAGTACCTGTGGGGAGGTCAGAGGACAACTTACAGGAGACTGTCCTCTCCTTCCACCATTAGGGTCTGGGAGATTGAACCCAGGTTGTTATGCTTGGCGGCAAGCACCCTTACTCACTGAGCCATCTCCCTGGCCCTATACACAGTTTCTCATCTAGTACATTGCAAACCTGCCTTGAAATATTATTGGACTTTCCTAATGTGCCATAGTTTAGACCCTTGCTTGCCTTAGGTTCTTGACTACTTTATGCTAATGTGATGCTAATGATTTCCTAGTCTACATGTAAGTCACAATTGCCTTAGCAGGAATCATCTTTGGTCACACTGTTAAATCACTGAAATTTTATTGTTGCTATTGAGGCATTACCAAGGTCATTCTAATTAATACAATTTAATCCCCTCTCATGATCAGATTACTCATTGTGCTCAAGATTTAGCTCGTGATATTGTGCATGCCAGGTAACGGCTATACTACTGAGCTACCTGCCTAGCCCTTGTGTTACCATTTTTGCATCCTGCAAACCTAATGCACATAATTAATCCTCCAAGGGAACTTTTGCCCATTGTGTGGTAAAGTCTTGGTGTACTTCTTATAACTGTGACCTAAGAGGTCACCATGAACTTTTAGGTCTCATCCATTTAGTCTTTCCATTGCAACCATCATTGACTCCAAACCTCCCACCATGGCCTGCAAAACTGGGAAAGTTCATGTCCTAGTGTTTGTTTCCTCTGCTCCAGCCACATGAGCTTTGTCTGCCTCCAAACCAGCTACAACCCTCACAGCAAGCCTTTGCATTTGCAGTGAACTCGGACAAAATTTTCTCTCATCTCTATGCAAGTGTGGTCCAAGCATTACCTCTTCAGACCAACCTTACCCAGACAATGATTAGTTATCCTGGGCCCACTTCCTCAACAACAAAGAGAAACCAGCCTGTCTAGGAGCTGTTGGAACACAAGTGTCTAGAGCAGGGCCTGGAATACAGAGGTGACTTGCAAACACTCTTGACCTAATGAAGGTCCCTGGCATGCCAGCCTGGATCTCAGCCACTCCTGGAGGAGAGAAGGCAGGCTTCTTTCTTCTTTGTCTCTCAGTGCTTAGTCTGTGCACTGCACACAGATGCACCCTGGTTGGTGATGGGATCTGTCACATTCTTAGTTGATGATTGCAAAGCTCTATTTTCCTTCACATCATGGTGATTTTATCCCTGCCTTTTATCCTCTACCTTCTTATACAATCACAATCACACTCACCAGAGATATCTTTCTTCCTCTCTCCTCCCCCCTCCCTGCCCACATCCTTTCCTGATTGAGCTTAGTTCAACAAATCTCATTGTCGGCCATGCAGCAGCATCTAGATTCAGGCTTTTATGGTCAGGGAATGGTATCCAGTGATACAGGCTTTGGCCTGGCTTCTCCTAGTCCCAGAAACTCTTCTTTTTCCATAAGTATTGATGTTAAGCCACATTAAGACTTGTCTGGAGGCTCATGCCTCTGCATGGGAGCCCAGAAGTTCTACCCTTTGGGTGTTTCTAAGAGAAGCTGTTACTGTCTGCCAGGTGGAAGGCTTTGCCTTTGAAATAGATTATTAGGCATGTCCAGGCACAGAGAGGCTCTCTGACAAAGGTTTTGGAAGACAGACGATCTGCTACTCATTTGGATCAGCTTGCAACTGTAGGCAAATCACTCTGGAATCTAGTTTCTGTCACAGTATAGTGAGTCAATGAGATTTTGGGGTAGAATGTGACATTGTTAGAAGAGCGAGAGGGAGCCAAGTCACAAAAGGAACAAGAGAAGACCTAAGACATACAGTCAAATCCTGAAGTTCAGACCCAGCAATGGGCAGCTCTACAATGTCCTTTAACCTTTTTACCATTCTGTAGGTGGAGTGATAGTCTTCTATTCATTAAGTCTTTCTGGTTGTAAGCAACAGAAACTAATGTGGACTAACAGAGGCAGAATGAAAGGAATTAGTGATAAGGGTTTGGGTGCCCCACAGTAGTCAAGGAACCTGCAAAGTGTCAGAACTGAGGACATATTTTCTGCTTGTCCCCTACTCTCTGCCTTCTGTTTTCTCTGCTTCTCTATAAGCATGGGTGGAGGAATATACCTGTCCCACAGCCTTTAAGTTGTAATGTATGTTCAGCTACATTGTGTTTCTGAATTTCACAAACAGCTCTAACATGGCTGGACTTGGATCAGGCTGCCTCTGGGATCATTCGACCATGCTCATGGAAAATAGGGAGTCACAACATAAAATTATAGAGTCGGGAATTATTTTCAGGATCAGAGAAGGAACTGTGTCTTGTTGATTGAACAACAGTAACAACAGCAACAAAAAGAAAAAAGAAACCAAAGAATATCCTGCAAGGAGTGCAGGAACTGACTAAACACTCAGGCATAAGAAAGGGAAGGGTGTTCATGTCTAGTCTGAGCACACAGCTATCTTGCGATGATTCAACAGGGGAAAAGATAGCACTCCCCAACTTCAGATTGTCTGATGAGCAGTCAACGTCTGAGTCTCTGCTATTCAATAAGCCTTTCTCATTTTAAGAAAACTGTGAGAATCACCATGTGCCACTCTCTGTCTAACACCAGTCTACCTCCCGATGTGACATTTTCTAATTAAAATTTCCCTCCCCCAACTCCTCCCTGCCTCCCCACTGACCCAACTCCATGCCTTTATTTCTCTTTAGATCTCTCTTTAGAAAACAAACAGGCACTCTTTCCAGCCAGCGCCGAGCGATTGGCATCTCTCAGGACTTGCACAAGCGCCGCAAGACTGGAGGTAAGAGAAAACCCTACCACAAGAAGCAGAAGTACGAGCTGGGAAGGCCGGCCGCCAACACTAAGATTGGCCCTCGCTGCATACACACAGTCCGAGTTCGAGTTCGAGGAGGCAATAAGAAGTACCGTGCTCTGAGATTGGATGTGGGAATTTTTCCTGGGGTTCTGAGTGTTGTACTCGCAAAACAAGGATCATTGACGTTGTCTACAATGCATCCAATAACGAGCTCGTCCGCACCAAGACCCTGGTGAAGAACTGCATTGTGCTTATTGACAGCACACCTTACCAACAATGATATGAGTCCCACTATGCACTGCCCCTGGGCCGCAAGAAGGGGACCGAGCTGACTCCTGAGGAGGAAGAGATTTTAAACAAAAAACAATCAAAGAAAATTCAAAAGAAATATGATGAAAGGAAAAAGAATGCCAAAATCAGCAATCTTCTGGAGGAGCAGTTCCAGCAGGGCAAGCTTCTCACCTGTATTGCCTCAAGACCAGGCCAGTGTGGCAGAGCAGATGGCTATGTGCTCGAAGGCAAGGAGCTGGAGTTTTATCTGCGGAAGATCAAAGCCCGGAAAGGCAAATAAACTGTCATAGCTCGTGGAAAAAAAAAGAAAACAAACAGGCAAACAAAACAACAAACAAAGCATAATAAGGAAAGAGAGAGAGAGAGAGAGAGAGAGAGAGAGAGAGAGAGAGAGAGAGGAGAGAACATGAAGCAATATGAGACAAAATTATACAGCAACCATTGAGCTAGTTTTGTTTTGGCCATCTACTGCTGGGCATGGGGCTTGGCCTTCAGAGAGGGTTATATATCTAGTGAGACTCCACTACAGCTTTTATCTTTCTTAAATGAAACTGAGTAGAATAAAGGTAAAGTGAATACTAATCTGGACTCCATTGGTGTAGTGGTTTTCCCAGATCAATAATTAGGAAGAAACAAAATATTTCTGTCTTTATATTTCTTAATGATGGGAAATGTTGTTAAGTAAAATAAAGGTGTGGTTTTGAATTAGTTACCTGCCCTTCCAAGATTCAAGGAATTTTGTTTGTTTAAATCTGTAAAGTGATAATTAGCTGTCAATAGGGTTTCTGTGACAACAAGACAGCATTGGATTGGCTGTGGTAAGACTAACTTTTACAAGCCTGACAATACGGGAGTTTATGGAGACAGAAAGTGGTGGTGATGATAGCAGTGATAGCGGCCGTGATGTTGTCCATGACAGTAATGACAATGTATATGGTGGTTGCGATGTTAGCTTTGTCAACTTGATACAACCTCGAACGACCTGAGAAGAGTCTCGATTAGGGGTTGTCTATGTGGATTTGCTCTATAGCATGTCTATAAAGGATTGTCTTAATAACTCAGTTGATATGAGAAAGACCCAGCCCACTGTGAGTGACACCATTCCCTAGTCAGGGAGCACTGAACTTTGTAAGAGTGGAGAAATCAAGCGAAGCAAGAGCATGCAAGCAAGAAGGCAAATGATCATGTGCTCATTCATTTCCCTCTGCTCTCGTCTGTGGATATGACGCAACTTGCTGTTTGAAGTTTCTACCTTCTCCATAGTGATGGACTATGACTCAGAAGTGTAAGTGGAAATGAGTCCCTTCCTCCCCCAGTTGCTTTTTATCAGGGTATTTTATCACAGCGACAGAGACAAAAGTAGGTCAGTGGTAATGATGATAGGGATAGTCATGATGGGAATGATGCTGATGATAGGACTGGTGCTGGTAGGGCTGCTGGTGGTGGTGGAGGAGGAATTGTTATGGCTAATTATTTAAAAACCCAGAGTGTAAAATGTGCCCACTCTTTAGTAGCTGTACAATACATGCATGAATGAATGAATGAATTAAAAGAATAAACAATTCAAATTCTATACTCAAACATTCCCATTTCTAAGTTTGTTACTAAGCAGCTTTGGGGTTGGGTACTATTTTCTTAGTCCCAAACGTTCTATGTGAAAGCCACTTGGTGACTGATATGGCCAATTTAGAATCTAGGTTCCTCTATCCCCGTAGCATTCTCAGAGTACTATAGTTACAGCAACTACTTAATTTGTCATAATTTGAAAGTTTTATTAATCCTAAAGGCCCAGCTCTGTGATCACTTCTAGCTGAATAATAGCCACTCAAAGTTATTTATTTATCATAAAGTTTCACTCATTCCTAGCTACCGGCTTTTTCGACTCCACTAATGATTATTTCATGAGAGTTTCTCGCTATTGCTCATTTGCATGTGTAGAACTCAGCTTGTGACTGTGAACTAAGAATGAATTCCATCGAGAGTTCAATATTAACCGGAATAGTACTTTTACCTTTACCTTGGCTGATCAATTCTTATCTCTGAAATGGTGTTCCATGTTTGTACCATTCCACGATCCATCTCTGGGTCTCCCAGCCTTGCCCTTCATACTTCATTCACATTTGGTCTAGCGTTTTATTTTTCTTTGCTTAAGAAGAGGAGCTCTATGATCACTCATCAGAAGCCATCAGGCTCTGGCGTTTCTGTCAGAGCGTCTCATCTGTGTGATGTGAACAGGCTCCTCGGTAGGCTGCTGAACTGGCCACTTTACAGAGCGCGCTGCCTGAATTGTTCAGCAGCCCTCAAGTTGCCTGGATCTACCTATGAGCTCATGTAGCTTCTGAAACACCCCATAAGCTGTGATGGGAAAAAAGAAAGCAGCAATCACTCGTGCATTTGTACAGTGCTCATTTATAGATCATGATAGATAAAGCCAGAGACTAGAATACGTCAGCTACTGCAATTGATATACAATCATGTCCCTGGACACTGGCAGCTCATAGGATGATAAGTGATTGCTCTCTCCACTCAAGTGGGCACCCCAGTGGCGGATCCTTGTATCTTATTTTTCTCAGTATTCCTAAACTATGAAAATGGTCTCCTTACCCTCGTTTTGAACCCGAATTTCCCAGAGGTGAAGTTGCTGATGCTCAGATTTGGGCTTTCTCAGCCCAAAGCTGATGACTGTATTCTGGCTTCTTTCCAAACCCTGTGATTTCATGACAAGCCCCACCAATTCGAGCTCCCTGTTTCAGTTTCCCACATCCACGTTTTGGCACACAAAAGATGACTGATGGGATGCACAGCTGACACCAAAGGTCTAAAGCAAATCATTTTAAGGATTTTCACTTTCATAGAGGTGCAAAGGAGAAGATGGGAAGGACCTGGTGGCCCATGGTGAGAGCGAGGTGTTTAAAAAGGGGGGTGACTGGAGACCCAGAGATAATCCAGGAATTCCCAAGGACTAGCCTGTCTTAGTCTATTATCGAAACTGAGTCATTTGTGGCACCAGGGCAAGCTGTCTCAGCCCCTCGCTGAACTATCGGGAAGAGACAGCAAGCCCTTCCCCTCTGGGAGAAAAATCCTAATAATAATTTCTAGAGAATTTGCATGTCTCTCTCCAGCTCACAAAGCATTTTCAGTCAGCTCCCCCTCGCCTTCCACCACACACCTTTGGGCAGTATTGTTTACTGAACAAACGCAAAACACACCAACAAAGCAGTGTCTGAGGTTGGATTTTGTTTTTTGTTTTTTGTTTTTTGTTTTTCTGGTTTGTTTGTTTTTTAGAATCTTTTGTCAAAATGAATGCTCTCATGATATTCTGATATCTAAAACTGTCTGCAGCCATACCATCCTGAGTGTGCCCAATCTCCTCTGATATATAAAGCTGACCATGTCATGTAGGCTGAGAGACAAGGGAAGAACACAGCTCACTTTGAACCCTCAGCTCTGGCCTCTATGTCCTTTACTGAAGGGCTCCCAAAGGAACCCCGGGTTCCACAAAAAATCATTCCTGGTAATTACCTATTTCCCTCTCCTCCACCAAAGAGAATCAGACAAAAATCTTGAACAGAAATGTTCAAGATTATTCCTCATCCATAGTTTGCCAAACCCACTAGGATGTTTACCCCAAGAAGTGGAGACCTTTATAATTTGAAATAAATGGTCTCTAGGTCTGAAACAACAGAGTGCCCAGCTCTCTCCACCTACTGGCAAATTCTAAAGTGCTTTGTATTCGGATAAGGCCGAGAGGTGCCTTCTCCATCTCAGAACGGTAGGTCCTTGTGTCATGCTGCCCTGCCAGGCACAGACTGGCTAGGTAGTTGTTCAGCAATTTCACAACCCTGTCACTGCTGTCAATGTCTCTAAAATTGTCCCTAATTGAAAAACCCACAATGAAGTTGTGAAGGGTCCGTAATACTGTGAATTAACTAAATGCCACTTAATTGCGCTTGTGTGACAGCCAGTTTATATGTGTTTTCACACAAAAGTCATGTTTAAAACTCACAATGGCTCTTGGTTTTCTACAGGACCAAGTTCAAAGTTCCTTGAAGTTTACAACCTGGTCTCTGCAGAGTTCTCTAGTCTTCATTCTTACTGTGAGCATTCAGTCGCATCATCTGATCTAATATTCAAGTCTTTATAGGACACACACACACACACACACACACACACACAGAGAGAGAGAGAGAGAGAGAGAGAGAGAGAGAGAGAGAGAGAGAGAGAGAGAGAGAGAAACAGAGAGAGGGGGGTAGGGGGAGAAAGATCCCTTATCAACAGATCACTTCCAGAAAACCCAAGCTTCATCTGAAACTTTCAGAAGATAAATTCTCTTGCATAAAATGGCTCAGTATTTGCATGCAGCACACACATGTTCTTCTAGTCACGGCTAGATACTTGTAATACCTAGCAAAATGAAATGTAGAGTTATATATTAATATATATATTTATGTATGTGATACGTAGTGGTTGAGCTGTGTGGTTCACAAAGTGATGAAAAGCAAAAAGCTTGTAGACACTCAGAACAAATGCAATTCTTATGAATATTTTTAGCCTATAGATACATGAAGCTGGCTGAATTATCTTTAATCATTTTAACAGTTACTGATTATGTGTATATGTCTGTGCTCCAACGTGCACACGTGCACATGCATGCATTTGCACCATGACACACATAGGCATGCCCGTGAAAGGCAAAGGACAATTTGCCTAATTCACCCTGTGGGTTCCAAGGTTCTAACCTGGGACATGTGCTTGATAGCAAGCTCTTTATCACTGAGCCATCGTCCCAGTCCTAGTTGTGGTTTTGCAGTATATTTTATATTGCAGGCAGCAGCTGGCTTGTGACTGAGCTAGTTCCAGGAGACAAACCAGGCCTTGCCTCTCTTGATACCCTTGGGCACTCATTACACGCTTGATGAATAAATGGATGGGCAGGTGACTGGGTGCCTTTCTCTTGTTTTTTCAGTTTTTTTCAGTAAATCCCAAAATATCACTTTCCCTCAGGATTTCTGGCACGATTCATTCTGGGTCCTGCCATAGCCATGTCTTCTGTGTCTCTCATTCGGCAAGAAGTCCACTCAGATTTAGTTCACATTAAAAATAACAGAGCTTTTGATATCCAAATTGCAACATAAATCGTATTAGAAAAGACAGGGAAATGTGATTTTAAATATGATTTCCCCTGGATTTTCAGCCTGGAAATATCTCCCTTGAAGAAAATGGCAATGTACACCCCTCTTTGAAATTTATCAAGAAATAAAGAGGAATGTATTAAAGCTTGCAGCAAAGGGAGTATAAAATGCAAACAAGAAAGAGTTAATTTGTGAGTGGATATGAGGATGGGTAGAGTGAGAGATGACGGGAAATGTGTACATGCATCGAGATGGGTGGGAAGTATGATGAACGAATATAGGACGGGTGTAAAAAAGGTTTATGGAAGGGTGGATGAAAAGTTGTACAGGTGGGTGAATACAAGAACTGGTGGGTAGATGGAGTATGGTAGATTAGTGCATTAGGAGGAAGATGGGTGGACACAGGAATGGATGGGTGGATGTGTGAGTCCTAGAAGGATTTAAGGAATTGGTAGGTATGTGAGAACATGAATGAAATGGGTTGGCATCCCTGGGTTTTCCGGAGCAAAGATCTGCTGAGCGGTTTGGACTTCTCTCAGAGAGAAAGAGGAAACTCCCACAAGTTCCCTACTTTTCAATTCCCACCCTGGCCAGGAAGGCATTTTCCAGCGGGGGGATAGATTTCTCTAATTTTTTCTCAGCTCCTCCCTAAGATTAAGACCAGCTTCCTGGGAAACCCATTCTTTCCCTAGCCAGGTTCCCAGAAGTTTAGTGGCAAAGGAGAAACTGGAGGATTTAACTCAGAGGGGCGAGGTCCTAGGACTCTTGTCCCAGGCAGCGCTCCTCATAGGCTGGCGGGCTGAGCCGGGGTTGGACGCCTGTGGAGTGGCCCTGGGGGGCGTGGGCGCATGGGGGCAGCAGCCTTTCTCTTTTGCGGGGAAGAGCAGGGCTGGGGCGCAGGGGCAGCAGTGAAAGCTGGTTGGTGTATCTTTAAACTTCCGTTGGCTGCTTAGTCACAGCCCCCTCTCTTTGGGTGTGTCCTTCGCGCGCTCCCTCCCTCTTAGGTCACTCTTTCAAAGCCTGGAATAAAAACCACGGCCAACTTCCGAGGCGGTCTCATTGCCCAGCAGCCCCCAGCCAGTGACAGGTTCCATTCACCCTCTTTGCCCCTTTCCCCGCGACCCTTTTCCAGAGGCTACTAGATCCTTCGGTTTCATCCTGCACATCATGGACAAGGGTTGGTGGCACACAGCTTGGGGACTACTTTGCCTCTTACAGTTGAGCCTGGCACAGCAGCAGCAGATCGGTGAGTAGCCCGCCAGCCTGGGCTGTGGGATGCGTTCAGCGAAGCGCCTTAGGACTCCAGCTGGATGCCTCTGGGTTGAATTGCCCGGAGAGGGACTGTAGTGAATTGGGCTAGCAAAGCAAAGCTGGGATTGGGGCTACGCTATTGGAAAGAGTTTGCTCTTGGGAAGTGCTGCTTTGGTAAAAGGAAAAGAGAAAGGGAGAAGAAAGTTTGCTGGGCAGGTTGCCCGCTGCAAATTTTGGGCGAGGTCCCCCACGCTTGCTGAAGCACATGGCTCAAAAGTAACTGTACTCTTGGATGTGCACAGCCTCTGTCCTGACTAACAGGTTCTGGTGCTCAAGGGTTCCCTAAGCCTGGCTGGTTGTGGCTAGCAGGTTAGAGCCACAGACTGGGGCAGCAAGGACCTGGAGAGCACTCCCCAAGGTGTTCACATAGCTGTAGGCCAGTTATTTGGCAATGGGCTTTTCGGAAAGGAGCCTCAGAAAGCTGAAGAGAGCGGGTCCTGGCTTAGACTAGTTTTCGGGGCTCTTAGAGTCCGCTTTGATCACCGACTGCCTTATTTTAGCTTGTGGGAGTTTGAACTGGTTCTGTGTGAGGCTCTGAGTACCCAAAAGGTTCCAGCATGGGCCAAGGAGGACACAAGACAGGAACATAATTGGACCAGCCTCCAGTGCTTGCAGTCTCCTGGGTTTGCCAGTCTAGGCAAAGTCAAACAGCAACAGGGTTCATATTCGCTGCCTGGCAGCTTCAGGGCAGGAGGGGACCTGCATTAGGATAACACGTGAACTTTAGCGCGGAGTCCCTAATATCCCATTTAAACGAGGTTGGTGGCTTCGGTGGCTGTGGAAGGGAGGAGCTGGGGCCAGGTATTCAGTATGGCTCAATTCTAAGAGTTTCCCCTCTTTTATCTATATACGAACAGATAATTACACGAAGGCTTTGTTTATCATCAGCATAGTTAATTTTTCTTTTAAGAAGTGCCAGTCAGGTCACTAAGCCAGCTCAGACTACAGGGGGTTCCTCTCAGCAAGAATTTATTAAACCCAGTTCTGGGGCGTAAGGGGTGTCAAACTGGGTTTTTGTAGGCACGGTAGGTAGGGATTAGAAAATTGCACCTCCGTTGCCGGATGTTAAAATTTGAGTACGGATGCAGGTGTAATGCAGATGATTTTAGCAGCACAGCACCATTGGCCATTTTTTGTGCCCCTTTGCTGTGTTAGGCTCTATGTGAGGTCCTTCATTTCTCATTTTATCCTCATGGTGATTTGGTGAGGAATGCACACACCAACCCCTTTACCAGTAGGGAAACAGAGGTTCAGAGAGGTTAGGTGACTTCTCCTATGGGGTGGCGCTGGGCGTGAACTCGGGTTCATTAGCTCAGACTGCCATGGGATATCTAAATGTGAGTGCTAGACAAAATCGAAAACCTTCAGGAAAGCGGCATCTAGCCAGCAGAGACTACAGTGGAGGCTTCCGTAGAGAACCAGAGCTCCAAGGGACCCTTGGAAGGCAGAAACATTCAGGATGGATGAGGAAAGGGCAGAGAGTCCTGAACTTGCCTCAGGAGGAAGGTTAGCACACTACTCCCACCTTTGTTGGGACTGAAGGGCTGAACTCCCACATTTTCCTGGCCTATGTCCCAGCTATTCTAAAAGCCCTACTACCTGCTGCCCTTCCGAACCCCCTGGAGTCAGGTCCCAAGGCCAGCAGGCTCTCTTCTACCTTGGGGTTCCTATCTTCCTGCTGTACAGTGTGGCTCCAGGACAAGTAGGGTGAGTGCCAGTAGCAGCAGCTACCTAGACCCTGGCTTTCACTCCCTTGTCGGAAAGGAACTGAGACCAGAAATGAGATGTGACTTAGCAAAGAATCTGGGCTGGCAGAGGGGAAGGAGAAGGCGGAGAGAGAAGAGAGGCATCATGGTTGCCCCATTCTGGTTTGGGAAGATGGTGAGGAAGCACTGAGACTGGGCGAAGTTGGGTGGGGGTAGCAGGAAAAACCATCCAATGCTGCGTCAGAAGTCAAGCAGTAGAGAAGTGGTAGAGGCCAAGCAACTTCTCTCCTAGGGGAGGAAGTGGCCCTAGGTTGAAGGCGGAGGGGACAAGTGTCCACTTGCATATGCCCTCTCCCTTTCCAACGCTCATGGCTAGAAAATTGCACCTCCATTGTTGGTAAAGAGGGAGTCACATGAGAGTCTTGGGACTTGGGGGAAGCAGGCATTGTTCTGCTTCCTCTGAGCATTCTGTAGGCCTCTGTTGCTTTGCATTGGCCATCAGAATTCAGGCTAAGTCTTCCCATGTGAAGAAGTAAGGAAGCAAGCCCCATCTGTGCCAAAGTGTCTCTGTTTATTCCTGGGCACACACAGGACATTTACTTCCTTCTAAAGCACAGTGAGGAGTTGATGTGTTGGGAGACCCTGGCAGCTGAGGGGGGAAACTTCTATTTTCTGCCAACTTCCCCTTACGCAGGAGGAGATGCTGGACCACATGAAATTCCTGGTTTATGACAGATCTTCTTCCATTCATTCCCTAAAAATTTCCTGATTCATTGTCATAGATTCAAAAATGGGAACTTTAAAGATCACTTAGGGAAAAAAAAAAAAACCCTGCTTTTCCCCAAGAGGAAGCAGACCATGGGAGACAGGGATTGGTGAGTTCCCTGCTCTGTTAGGGTGTAAGGACAACTTGTTAGACCAGCAGTCTCTGGAGTACCACCTTTTCCTCTGAAGTGGTGAGGAGAAAGGTGTGGCTAATCTGGGGTGTGGCATAACATTTTTAATCCCTTCAGTACTACCTTACATACTCATCACACGTTTGTATTTTATGGCCCAAAATACTCAGTTTAAGAGTAATGATCACCATATCGTATGCTAATGGAAAATGGTACCCAAGACAGACATGTTTTGTTTCATATGACTTTTGAGCATCACTGAAAAATTAGAAGTACCCTATTTTTTCATTTATTTCTCTTCATTCATTCACTCGTTCATTCACTTTATATCCCAATTGCAGCATCCTCTCTCCTCTCAGTCTCCTTTCACCTACTTCCTCCCCCTTCCCCCCTTCCCCTTCTCTGAGAAGGGGAGCCCCACCCTGGCACATCAAGTCACTGCAGGACTAGGCACATCCTCTCCCTCTGAGGTCAGATAAAGCTGCCCAGTTAGGGGAATGGGATCCACAGGCAGACAGCAGATAAACAGAGCCCTGCTCCGGTTGTTTAGGGACCCATGTGAAGGCTAAGCTACATACGTGGGAGTCCAGCTCATGTTCGCTGGTTTGTGGTTCAGTCTCTGGGAGCCCCTCTGGGTCCAGGTTAGCTGACTCTGTTAGACTTCTTTTGGAGTCCCTATACCAGAAGAACCCTATTTTTAAAATCCTGGCATGTTGCTCTTGCCACTCAGCATCCAAAACCTTTAAGAATAAGTGCTACTCACTGCTCAGATTCAGTTTAATCGATGGTTTTCTTACATAGCCATGCAATGACCACACACATGAAGATTTTCCTAGCACCATTTTCTTGATAAAGAAATCAAGGCTCCGAGGACACAAGAGTAGAGTTGAGGTGCCCCACCATCTAACATCATCCCATCACGACCTTTGGAGGATTCAGGAGCATGTAGTCTCCACTGCTCCTGCCCCCTGTACTCAGCAGAGTGATCATGGATGGCCTCTCTTGCCTCCCTCCAGAAGGACGTAGGCTCCTGGCTGCCCTGCTTTGCCCTCCCTGTCTCATCTTTCCCAGGGCTCAACCACAGCTGTTAGAAATGCCAACCTAGATATTTACTGCTAAAATAAGGCCCGTTTCCTTATCAGAGTCCAGTTGCCCCTTTAGACATGCTCTCATTTGTAGGCTTGGCAAAAAGGGAGAGGCTGCTCCTTGCCTAAGAGACAAGTCAGGGCAATGCCCTTTGCCTACAAATTAAGAAAGGCCCCACAGACACTCCTATGCTGCTCTCCTAGGCATTTTGGATGCAGTGACCCATAGAGAACTGCTGGTATAAACTCTTCGAATGATTATATATACCCGCCCCATCGGAGGGGAAGTCTTGAAATCCCAGGCAGTGGGTTGACATGGCTTTCTACAGAAGTCAAAGCTCTTGAACCAAAATCCAGTGAGGACCTCTAGGATACACCCAACCAGGTAGACTCAGTTCCACTATAAAACAGGAGACTTATGTGGGTGGGTGGGGGAGAGGGGTCGCTTTCTCAACAGCCTGACCTGAGGTTTCGGACAAGATATGACCTACAGTGGTGTTTCATAAAGACCTCCATTTTAGCAACTCTAACCAGAATGTGAGCGAGAAATGATTCTTGTGAAAGCATAAGCTAAAAGCAGGTGGCAGCTGCGTGCTGGCCCTGTGGAATTTTCAAAGGGGATCTTCTCTACTTCGGAGAGAGATTCTTGGAGTTTGCACAAGAAGCTGATGACTCCGTTTACTTTATGACTCTGCTTGAATGAGGACTCAGCATTTTTTAAGGAGGGCCTTAAATTTGAACCCAAATTTTCACTCACTTAGCGGTCTCACATTTTTGTTAAATATATACTTCTGGGACTAGGGTGGAATTCAGTGACAGAGTGTTTACCTAGCATGTATGAAATCCTGGGTTCAACTCCATAACTGGGGAAACAAACAAGCCAACAAAAACACCAAAGCAAACAACAAGAACAAAAACCAAAACCAAACCAGAACCCAACAAGCTCCAAACTGGCCAGCAAGGATTTGGGGACCAGGACCATTAGTGAGAAATGGAAAATGTGTCTCTGCTACCTGCCTTCTGCAGCCTCATGGGACGCCCTGAGGAATTCCAGCTAATGAGGATTAGATCTCACCCAGTTTTGTGGTCTTAGACCCCAATGCAGGCCCACAATGAGGACCAGAATTGTTGTACTTAAAAGAGTATCTCAAACAGAGAAGTAAGAATTTTCATATACAGAGGCAGGCTGGCTGACACACTGAGGGTACAAATATGTTTATGTGTGTGTGACAGCATGCTGATAGCGTTGTCATTTTGCACAGGGTGGGGAGAAGGCTTGGCTGGTCGACTGCTTACCCGGGGGCTTCTATGTCCTCTTCCCAAGCAGAGGGTTTGTCGCTCTGTGGTTTTGGTGGCTGCTGGCTATGGGGCCGGTCTAAGGATAGCTGGGAAGGGGTTGGTAACACCAAACTCACACTTAAACCTCAAATGAAACTGGCCAACCAAGGTTGGCTTTCTGAGACGAGGAGTCCTTGAAGCTCACCGACCCTCTGACACACTTGGTTCTGGTAGGTGGAAGCAGCAGGGAGTGATGCAGAAACCCTTCCCAGAAGATTCTGATATCTTCCATGGCCTGCTATTCAAATGACTCTACATATCCCAAAAGTGCCTAATCTGCAGGAAGCCTGGCAGCTAACAGGGCACCCACCAGCTTCCTCTGCAGTGAGCTTGCCCAGTACAAAGTAGCTCAAGCCTAGGGTAGGTCCTGCATTCCCTTGGATCACTCGTCTACCAATGCTCAGAGACAATGGAACACAGGAAGAGGGGGCTATTGTGGGGTCTAGACTCACAGAGCCAGAACGCCATGAAGTTGGGGTGCACCAGCTGCCTGCCTGGGTGTACCCGCCTGGTGCAAGCGTCCCTCCTTTGTGCAAGTGTGGGCAGACAGACTCAAAGTGGGTGGGGAGGGCTTGAGTCACCAAGGATGTGATTTGCAAAACTCAGGTCCCAAGAACTTTCCTCAAGTCTTCAGCTTTTGAAAGTAAAGGTTAATTGCAAAACCCCAGGGAGGAAGGGAAAGGTCACACGGGCAGATGAGCGGTGATTTTGAACATCTGTACCCTCGGCGATGGCTGGAAGTTAGTGCATTTTAGAGTTCGTACACCGTTTGTATTTGCCTTTTGGTGGCTAACTCTAGGTTTCTGAGCTACCATCAACAATGCTAATAATCATAAACAGAACTGGCTCTCTCTCTCTCTCTCTCTCTCTCTCTCTCTCTCTCTCTCTCTCTCTCTGTTTTCTATAAACTAACTTGTCTAAATTATGCACCAATCTTATGAAAACAGTGCTTTTATTATCCTCTTTTTACAGAGGGAACCAAGGCACAGAATTTAAGGAAATGGGCCAGGGCCACATAGTTGTAAAATAAAGGGACTTGAGATTCAGGTCATCATGTGAGCGTAGGTACAGAAAGGGTCCAGAAGAGGGTGTCAGATACCTTGGATCTGGAGTTACAGGTGACTGTGAGCTACCTGGTATAGTGCTGGGAACTGAACTCTGGGCCTCCGCAAGGACAGTGAGCACTCTTAGCCACTAAGCTATCTCTCCAGCTCACTGTCTTTCATTTTAAAACATGACATCAGAGGGGGAGACTGGACTTGCAAAAGAGAAGGGAAAAGATCATGTAATGGAAACTTTCCCCCATTCGTCCTCTGAGGGGATCACTTATAAATACCTGAGCAGGAGTCTAGTTCCTTTTCTGTGGTGAGTTTTGGGAGGCGAGTTAATGGATGGTGATGTGTGTTTTTTGTTCCTGGTTGCTTCATTTATTATTTCTCTCCTGGGTGAAGGTGGACTTTGATGACTGATGTTTTTCTGTCATCTAAGACTGTGACTTGTGATTAAAGAAAGCTGAGGGAGATATGGGACAAATAAATAAAAAACAAGTACTCCTTGTTTGCTGAAAAGTTTCTGCATCCAGGGCCTTCATTCTACAAATAGGAGTTGATGGAAAAGAAAGGGAAACTGAGACAGGAGTTGGCCAGGAGTTCGGTTTTACATTCAGGGTACAGAGAATTTAAGTTCATGACAGCCACTCTTCCCAGCTCTATAGCAAACCATGTGACCTTGAATTGGCTTGGTGTGCAGCAAGTAAATGTCACTCAGGCAATAAGATCCTTTTCTCTGGCTATCGCTGGCTGAGAAACAAGTCATTCAGGAAGAGAGGAGGTGAAGCACTTTGGGCACATATGACTCAGTCTGTAGAAAGGGCTGCTTTAATCTAGTGGCAGGAACTCATTCAGGATTTCCCATCTGTTTCAATGTCGTGTGTATCTTTACTATTAAGCAAGTCAGCAGTGCCTTCCAAAAGCATCCACAAGAGCCATGAATGAGGCAGCACCGTTCCTTATTTCATTTTTTAAAAGGATAATAGCGAAACCTCTTAGTAAATGTTCACCACCATTGGAACTAAGACGCCAGGAGAAAAGAGTGTTCGCATGCACCTGTTTCTTGCCTTTGCCTTTGATAGTCATTTTACTATAATCCAGACCCCATCTCTGTAGGCTCCAGAAACATCAAATAAGTATGTCAAGCACAAATGCTACTAACAACAACTTTACACAATCCAAAGAGCTAAGTCTAACAGATATTAGTTTCAACTTGAAGCCTAGAGAGAACTACTTGCTTTGTTTCTATAGCTACCAGAGAGCTGTAGGGGCTCCCCATGGGCAAAGGGAGGATATAGACTGAGGGAAGCCCAAAGATCAGAGGTCATGCATGCATGGATAAAGTTTGGAGCAGAAATCAGCCAGCAGTTTGTCTTGTGTTGGGTCCTCTGTTTTCATGATACCTTAGAGGTTACGCTCACTCATTTGGACACTCCTAAGAGCAATCACTCTCCTCTAGTTGTTCATGCTATTGCTGCATTGCCTGATCCTTCGTGAGAACTTCAGTTCAGGTGATGCCTCAGTCTGGAAAATGCTTGCCTTAAAAACATGAGGTCCTAAACTCAGTCCTCAGCACCCATGTAAAAACCAAACGAAAACAAAACAAAACAGGAGTGACCATGTGCACTTATAGTCCCAATTCCGGGATGTGGAGATGGGAAGACTGCTGGGGACCTCTGGGCAGCCAGCCAAGCCTATTTGATAAGTTCTAAGTCAGTGAGAGGGCCTGTCTCCCCCAGACAGGGTGGGCTACTTCTAAGAAATGACAGGAGGTATCCTCCTGCATCTGTGTACATATGCACCTGAACACACATATGCATGCATATGCATACATGGGTATACACATATACACATAAATAATCGACTTAATTATAAAGAAGTTAAAGTGATGCTCTTTGGTTGTAACTGTAGACTCCAAAGCTCCCGATGGAAAACCCATGCACTATGAAGTTTTCTGCAAACACCGTAGCTTCCAGCTATTGGCATATTTCCCCAACTATAGTAAGCTCTCATTAAATATTTAGATAGTTAACTGAATAAAACTTCTGGACTTAATCTAGAAGTAATCACCATCATTAACTGAGATTTTGGGGGGTAAGTTCTGACTATCTTATTTTTAAATCTGCCTTTTCTTTTTGGTATCCAGAAAGCATTTTCTTCCCTAGTGCTTCTTGAAGGAAATCTCAAACTTCTTGAAGTTTCTTTTCTGGGCACCCTCTTCAGTTTAAGTGGACCTTTCTTAAGGTTTAACATGTCAGGCAAGGCAAGGAGCTTAAAAGGCCCATTAGATTTTGTCCAATAGAGTAGGCTTCTTGATTTCCTTTAGATCTGGCTATGTGTGTGACTCGGTCATCTCAAAATCTGACCTTGTATAAATTCAACCCCCACCATCAAAATCCTACTTTTCGGCAACACGTTGAGATAAAGTGTTGGCTCTTTGGTTCCTACATTAAAAATGTGGGGTGGGGTGGAGAGAGTTGAGTGTCATTTCTTCCCATCAATGGTTTCCAGATCTAGGAGCTGTTCCATGTAATCAGACAGTTGGTGTGCGAATGAGGAGGTAGTTATTAGGGGAGGTCGGTGCTGAAGACTCCATGGCTGTGAAAGAAGAAAGATCCTAGCTCATTCTCTCTGTCACCCAAGAGCAGGGTGAGCTCAGGCAGTTGTTCCTAGACCAGGATTCAGCTCATGCTTTTGAAAGTCCCACAGCATACAAAAGTACTCTCAGTATAGAAACAATCCTCTATGTTTCTCTCTGTTACTAAGTCACTATATAATGCCTCACCACACCACTGTCCTCTATTTTCTCCATGTCTGAAAGGAAAGAGACTCTAGGTGATCTCTATAGTCCTTTCCAGCCCCCTGCTCTGTAAATTCACCACTCTGAGTTCACTAATACCCATGCTTCATAAAACTTTGTGGAGAAAATAACACTACTATAATACTGTAACAGAACAGTACCCAAAATGTGATGCACAGTGTGGATTTAATGTTAGCAGTGAATTTTTAATTCATGCCAGAAAGAAGCACAAAGACCCAGTTATACTTCATAAACAGCAGCAGACAAAAGTGAGTCCAAGGAACAAGGACTCTCCCTCCTTGTACACTACCAAATTCTCCCTTCTTGGAAGGGAGCAGATGTTAGCAGTCTGGGACAGAGAAGCTAACAATGTGTCTCAGCCACGCAGCTTCCACTGCAGGAAGCTAGTCCTGGGATCATGGGCAGGATTGAAATGAAACACTGCTTGTTTCAAATGATAATTCAAATAGTATTGCACCAGGAGGCCTGGAAATCCAACGTCTGTGAGAAGAAAGAACTATGTCCTTCACTCAAAGTTTCATGAGTGTGCTGGATTTCTCAATGTCCTTCAAGGAGCCTTTCCAGCATGTTAGTACAAAATGATCCATGTACTCAACCAAAGCGCCCACTATAATACATGTACTTATTGGCTACAGCAATGGCTCAGCGGTTAAGAGCACTGGCTGCTCTTCCAGAGGACCCAGGTTCTATTCCCAGCACCTACATGCTAGCTTACAACTGTCTATAGTTTCACTTCTGACCGTCTCTTCTGGTCTCTGAGCATACCCAAGTCAGGCATGGTCCATAGACATTCAGGCAAAGCACTCATACACATAAAATAAAACGATATAACATAGTACATATGATATATATTATACATGCATATGAAACATATACATATAAAACTTAAGCAGGGTACTGTACAAAGACGGACAGTAAGATGAGTTTACTCCTTTTACCAAGATTCTTGTTTTTCCAGATTCTTGTTAATTTTTTCTTCTGTAAATCCAGAAAAATTCTTGATCGGTGGCAGAAGGAAAAGAAATCATAAATGCTATGTTACCAAGGAGGTTTGCAAGGGGGGGTCAGAGTCCGAATACCCTATCTACTTCCAGCCCTCAGTCAGTGACTGAAGGTCTTCTGTCAGGTTGTAAGCCTTTCTGCTTGTCCCCACAACACAGTCACCTGGAATCCACCAACCTTTGTTTGAAATAAAATGCCAGATAGTTTCATGCATTGTGTCATACTTATGCCCCTAGTTGTTGAATCTGGTTCTGTTGTCTGTACTTCCGACCAGCTATACAGACATCATGTTACTCTGCAAGAAGTGAGAACCCACACACGGCCAGCAGACAGCCCTTTGCCTTGGTCCCAGGACGGCTGTGGGCGTGGTCCCTCATTTTATCATTACTCCTGTTTCCTCAGATATAATATGGTGACAAGCTGATCAGTTTATTATACTGAATTGTGTGATTGATGGGTAGAAAGAAGTGAGGGATGCAGAAGAGCTATTCTCGGGTATGAGATAGGTCAGTAGAAACTTGATAACTAGAAGCTACTAACTTAGTAGAAGCCATCAAGCTTCCACGTCGAAACTCTCAAGGTACCAAGTAGAAGACAGTGTATAACTGAGTGGAGATCAGAAAAAGCAAGATATGCCCCTGAGCTGCTGGTGTGTAGGAAGAGCTCAGGGAACCAGAAGATGTACTGAGTATGGGAGAAAAAAGAACCCAGGAGAAGGGAAGCAAAGGGGTACATCATGAGCAAAGCATTTAAAGGCGTGGACAAGGGTATGGCTTCATTGCAGTTAAAGGCTGGCTGCAGACAGCCATGCAGACAGTTCATGTTGAAGAGATGGATGCAACAGATTCCAGGTGACAGAATAGTAATGACATTGTCTATAGGGTCCAATTCTCCCTCAGAGACTCTGAGGAAGCCCTCAACTCTGGGAGGCAGTGCTAACACAATTTGGAACAATGTGAACTCCAACACAGTGCTGAGAACTTTAAAACTTTTACCTTGCTTGGAGAGTTGACAATTCAGGTGACTCCCAAACCAGTCTTGTGACAGCAGTTAACAGGTCGATTTCTGCTCCTGTGACATTTATTACTAATCAATAGAGGCTTCATGAGGTGCAGTGTTAAAAAGCTTAATCTTTATATTAAGAATGCTCTGATTCACTAGTGACATCTGCTAGGGACAAAATAGAGAGCATTGGGCTCCCTCCTGTCACACCAGTGACACCATACTAGAACACCAGACTCCTCCATGCCATGTTTCTGAAAGACATATGTAGAATCCTCTGGAAGTTTAGCCTTTCTTGAGTCTAGATAAGGAGCCATACTCTCCAGCCCGCCCCACTTCCAGAGCAGTATAAAAATAGTCCTTTACCCAGAGGACAGGTTCAGTCACTTGTGCCTTCTCTTCTGATTCATGCTTATTCTGTTTTCCCATCACCCCATGTCAAGTTAGATTCTTGGAGCCAGGAATCTCCTGTTTGAACCAAGGCCAGACTTACTGGCAAAGGGCCCCTTCTTCACATCACTTCTATCTGTAAACTGAGAAGACCAAAAAAAAAAAAAAAAAAAAAAAATGCGAAGCCTCACCCATGAGGGTGATAGGAGAAAGAACCAGCTAATGGGAAGAAAGCCTTTGAAGATGAAAGGGTTGTACATGCATGTTAATTACAACTTTTATCAGCCCCTGGAGTCTCTGCATTCTCAGCTGCCACTGGCCTCTCTTCTCTATGCTTCTCAAAGGTAAAACGGCAACAACATTCCACAGACTGGCCCAGCTCATAGCATCCAATCCAGAAAGCTGAATTCTAAGCTCGGGCTAGCCTGCCACTCTGAGCCACTCAAATTTCCCTGCACATCCCCAAGGGAAAAAGTAGGCTCACTACCTAGGAAGGTAAGATAAGATAGACCTGAAGTATAAACAAAAGGCTCCATGGAGAGTCTACTAGAAATAGCCCGTGGGTAAGATTAGGACATTCTGCTCTAATTCCCAACCTGTGAAAGCCTAATTGTGTGACCTTGGGCTATTGGCTTTATCTATCTAATGCTTCGATATACTGTGTGAACCACCTAGGATAATAATCCCTCTGCCTCCCCTTGACCTCTGCACCTTTGCCTGTTGGTGTGAAAGTAGGTTTGTTTTGTTCCCTGCCTCCTTCCCCGGTCGGGCTGAAGCACTGGAATGAAACTACAAGGTGCTATTATTACCTGGTCTAACTTTCACCTTTATCTGTGTCTCCTGTTGCTGGTTGACCCCAGTCGTTGAAACTATATTCTTTGGAATGCTCACCAATCTTCTCAGGGCTTCCACCCCCTTCTTATCTAGGAGGGCTTCACATTGGCTCAGGCTTCTTGGTTGTGCCATTTCCTGAAGCGTGTGAATGTGTTCAGGCTGGCAGGGGACTGAGGTGTTCTGTACAGATGGGTCTCAATAGTTTTGGTGGGATAACTCAACCACAACTCTGGAGACAGGTGGGAAGGCTATCCAATGTTATTCGACACCTTGAAAGGTGCAAGTTGAACTGGACCCCCACAGCAGCACCATAATATGGTGCATAAAATGGAGAAAGAAAGAGAAGAAAACCTAAAAGAGAAGTTACAGTGGCCAAAGAGGCTACCGAGTCAACAGGAAGAGTTGGAAAGTATATAGCACATTTGTCCTTATTGGACATCCTATTGAAACTTCAAGGCATCAGTTGACTGTCCAAGGTCACACATCTCATTAGCTATATACCCAGATCTTCTGACTCTTAGACAAATCATTTTCCATTTTCCCCCTTTGAAATAATAGAGGATAAGTTACTAAGCACTGAATTACCACTCTAAGAAGACCTTGAATATGAAAAGAGAGGGAGCCAAACAAGCAGTGTATTAGTGGCACAATGCAGAATGGTATAGGTGATTATACTCTTTGGGGACCATCGCTGTATTAGAGCTGTGCATTTTCTTACTTGTCTTATTTGGTGTTCTTTGGATCATTTTTTGCCATGTGGGGCAACTGGAGCAAAAGGCCCAGAGCAACCAAGACTGGCCTTTGGGATTCTGAGTGGAGTCAATGGTCATGTGTTTCATGGGTTGAGTCAACAAGATGTGTACAACAATAAATAGTGTCTGCTAGACACTGATGATGTAACTTGAGATGAGAAGCAGAGTCTCATTGGTGTTTCCTGGAATTAACAGTGTGTCTGGGAGCTAGACGCTAAACAAAAAAAAGATCCCTTATTTGATTGCACGTGTCCTGTGTTATGAGACACCCACAATCTTATGAAGGCATATAGTAAGGGGATTCCCATCTGTTCTAAGCCTCTTGAGCCCCGGAAGGTGACCAGCATTAACTATGTGTATAGCATTCCCTGTTCTTTGAGGTCCCTATTTGTTGAACTTCTCAGAGCTCCATCAGCTCTCTGTGGAAAAATACGGTCTAGTGGGTGTGGTCTAAGTTCCCATAGTGATATTAACCAAACTGAGCCCCCCTTTGGCTGCCTCACTCTTGGGTTGTATAAAAGAGCAAGAAATGTTAAGTTTACCAGATATTGAAGCTAGTTGACAATTATGTCTGCTTTGTGGTTGATGAGAATCATGGGAATCTATGAAGTGATGAGCTTTTAGGAGCATGTGCTGGAGTGGAAATGGAAGGCAAATTCTGGAGAAACAGAAGGTGCCAGATGGAGTGGCACTGGCAGTAAAAATGTATAGTTTACTGTCAGGTTGTGATGCTAAGCCTTGTGTAAGATTAAAACTTTTGGCTTGGATCTAGGGTCTGATGGTATGTATGTATGAATGACTTCCTGTGGTCATGCAGGTGCATCCTTTGGGGTCAGACAAGATGAGCAGCTATGCACTCTGGGATATGAATGTCAACCCATTTGGCTTCAGGGGCCTCACTGCTTTATCTTCGTGGTAACTGTTGACTCTGAAGATGATGAGAGTAGATTCTTTTAGACTAATCATGTGGATGTGGTGAGAAAACAAGCACTCAAAGTCAAATGCAGGGGATGATAAAAAAGTTTACTAAATGGTATAGGCAGTGGCTGCCCCACATGGTCTATTGTCAGCAACTATGTCTGATACAAGAAAAGTGAAGGGTAGCTGCTCCATCAGGATGATAGCATCCTTCTCATCTAGTACCTCCTTAGGTAAGATAGCGATGGAGTTACAACCATCACAGCCCACCAGGAGCTACAGCCCATGGAGGCAGCAAACCACATGCTTGTTATCTATCGCCTACACTCGGTCCACACTTGTCAGGCATCCAGCTGAGCATCTCTGTAAGCAATAGAACAATCAGCTTTCTCCAAATAACTCCTCCCACAGCAAGAAATGTGAGGGTAGTGTAGTTTTAGAATCTCAGTGATATTGCCAAGACCCATGGCTCTCTTTTTTTCTAACTTTGCATCCTGCTAATCTCATTGTCTTCTAACAAATCTTCCTCATGTTGGCCATTTGGCATCCACAGCTCCATGCATGAAAACTCTGTCAGTATCCATCAGCAGAAGAGATGCTTTATTCATAAGCATCTCTCTTAAAATAAAGAAGAGGCTTTCCCAGAGGTCTTTGATTGATTTCTCTTTTCTTTCACTGGACCAGTAGGATCACATGACTGGCAAGGAGAACTCAGGCCATAGTGATGGACTTAAGCCAATCACGATTCTTCCATTGGAGATGGAAGTGTGGCCCTCTCCTCTCCAGAACAGGTTCCAGATTTCTGTGCAAATTTGAGTTCAGTTAGATCTATATTGCCATGATAACAACATCTGCTATGATGTATAAAAACACAGAAAGTATCGATCAATCTGGTAGAGCTATGGTTTAAGACTTAATATGTGGCAAAGCCAAAAGGGCAAAGGTAGTTTCTTACGTTTCTGAGCTACATCCTCCAGCTTTCTCTGAGAAGCTGCACTTGATGGCTAGGCTTTGTGAGAGACTCATTACAATCTGAGGCTCCCTTGGTCTATGTTCTGTCTTAGTTCCAGTAGCTATAAATGTATCTTTTCCTCGCTTCCAAAAAAGAAAAAAAAAACATTGAGAAACAACCTTAAACTTGTATTAATTTATAAGAGATAGCTTCTGGGCTCATCTTTTGCATGCTTGAGCACTTCATTACTGGAAACTCATGACTTGCAGCCCATCTCCACACTGCTGGAGCTGCCCCATACATGAGGACCACTTCTCTGCAGTGATCCATTAAAAAAGAATTACCCTGACCTTGGACGAGTATCTCTTCCTGTAAGTTCTGAGATGATGACCCCCAAGGGAGATGGCTAGCTTCCCCTTTCTATTACATTTTTCCACTGGAGTGTTTTAATGTGTGTGAAGTGTTTTTAGCTCCATTATCTAATCCAGTATTCACATTATCTTCGTGGTGAGCATTATTATACTTTTTTTTCTAACTGTAGCGAAGTTTTAATGATTTTTTTTCTCCCAAGTTCACAACAAGTCAAGGTCAGAACTAATTAGTGTACTCTGAGGATTCGGATCCCAGATTATAGCTTCAAAACCCATGTCTGTGCCTTCATACAGCATTAGCTCCTTGGGGGCTGATTTAGCTTTAGGGAGCCTGGAACTGACTACTGAATCTTATAGTAATGTTGTCTGTCATGGGTGCAAGGAGCCCTTCCTTCTGGTTCCTTTGAGCTCAAAGTTCAAGTGTTCAATATATTAACCTTTTAATAAATCTGATAACAGACAAGAGGTTTTGTTTTGTTTTGTTTTGCTTTTCTGGTCTAATCCCCTCCCCAGTGCATTTAGCTGAGGAATCTAACACCCTGACTTTCAGGATTTTAAAAAATGTTATTGGCTGCTTCATATATTCATAAAGATTTTGAGTCATTTACCCTCCCAGTCTCTTTCTTTCATTCCCATTCTGTCTTTAGCCAAAGTCTTTCATCTTCCGCACGAGTTTGCTTCTTGCCCTCAAGTCTGTTTTTGTGTGTGAGTGACTGGCTTTAGGTATAGTTGCTAACATGAGCATGGTTGGAAAGTTATTTACTGGGACACCAGCCCCGAATCAGTGGCTACACCACTGAAGAAAGTGACTCCTTGTCTCTCAGCTACCACTGACTGCTGCTCGTTTCTTAGGAAGGGGTGAGGTCTCATTATCATCTCCTCTATTCACGATGAAACATTGGCAGGTCCGATCTTGTGTAAGTTACTGCAGCCATGGTGAGTTAATGAGTGTTACAGTCACGTCATGTCCAGGATGCCTTTTTGGAGCACATATGCCCATCCCCCAGCTCTTACATTCTTTCCTTCTCGTGGTGATTTTCCATTCCTCTTTGAAGGATTTATGATGCTATCCAAGGATGTTTAAAGACGGGACTCTCGGATGTGATTATTTAGTAGAAAAGAAGGAAGCCGGGGTTTTCTCTAATGATGAAGGAGCTGGAAGAAACAGATTCTAGCCAACATGACTGTTTTGAGATAAATTTCATGACTGCACACCTTGCTGGACTTCAGCTTGATTAATGAGTTCCTAACTCATTCTTCAGTTCCCAGCTGTGACCTTTCAGAGCAAAGGCTTGCTGTTAGAACAAGCTCTTGGATCCCACCACACCTTGTGCTCCTACCATGACTCATTGTGCAGTATAGTTGACTTGTCTAATGTCTGGCTTCTCCGCTGGGCCATAACCTCTATTGGCATAGTGACCCTGTGTGCCT
The DNA here is from genome assembly GCF_011064425.1 of Rattus rattus. Classification (NCBI taxonomy): domain Eukaryota; kingdom Metazoa; phylum Chordata; class Mammalia; order Rodentia; family Muridae; genus Rattus; species Rattus rattus. The sequence continues at coordinate 80,720,291 of NC_046158.1, read as the reverse complement.
TATTTAATGTCCTGACCCAGGAGCATAAACCCTGCACGTAGAATTATTGGAAGAATCCCTATTGAATAACGAGGTTGGGACTGGAATTCCTTTCTCTGAAGGCTTGTGATTTACTTTAGTAGTAGAGAGATTTGGGTGACATTATGATTAGACATAGTGAGTTTAGACTAAGTTTGAAATGGAATTTTTTTAAAAAAAACATTTCTCTCTATTATCTATCTGGCAATGAGTCTCTCTCTCTCTCTCTCTCTCTCTCTCTCTCTCTGTCTCTCTCATCTACCTGCCATACATATACTTGTATTGTTTACATTAACTTCTAAGCCTATCATTTATTAATTTATACTATCTCTTTAAATTATTTTCATATTCTCTCTTTCACTCATCCTCATGTGTGTGCGTACCACACACACACACACACACACACACACACACACACACACACACACACACGCACGCGCACGCACACACACACACGTGAAGGATGCTTATCAAACCGGCTGCATCCCTTTCCATCCTTCCTTTTTCTGGCCTGTGTCATCGCCCTGTCCTCGGTCCCTCCATGAGTGGCATCATCCACGAGATTCTCTTCTGTGTTTCCCCCAACCGGTGCCACACAGAAGCTGCATGTGTGTAGCGTCTGACCACTCAGGTAGATTGAAAGTTAGAGAAGAAGTGTTCTAAGCACAGGACTGTGGGGGTGAGGCTGGGGGAAGCAACCTGTGGATACTTCAGGCCCCTTTTGATGGAGCGAAAAGGGACGCTTCCAAAGGCTCTCTTCAGAGGTCAGTTCCTGGAGGGAACAGTTCTCTCTCTTCTTTCACACAAGCACCACTAGGTAAACGCCAGGCTTCCTTTAGCTGCTGTCTCTTCATCTGGGGAAAATGCCCATTTAAGTGTGTGAGCTTCCTGTCTCTGTTTTTGGAGTGTTACAGTCATCAGCCACTTCTGGATTCTGCATTGTTTGCATTGTTAAAAAACTTTGGAAAACTCATTTGGTTTCTTCTCCAAACAACTTTCCCAGACCTCCTGGAAGACTTCAGAAACAGGCCCCAACTTCAGACAGGCAACCAAGATGCCTCTCTCCCAGAGCCAGGCATTTTGTCTTTTTCTAAAATCTGGAACAAAAAATGTTTACTCCAGACCGCATAGTTAGGTCTGGACTGTCAGGATCATCCCGTGGCCTGCATGCTCAGAAAGCAATGTGGGCCCTGGCATCACGGCTGGATTCCAGTCGTGCCACTTGCCCGTTATACTGCCTTAAGTGGTGCACTCAGCCTCTCCGGGTCTCATTTGTCTCTTCTCTGAAACACAGTTTTAATTCCCATGGCTTAAGGACTGCTATGATGCTGTACATGAAGCCCTTGATAGAATTTCTGGCATGGAACAAGCATTCAAGAGTAATAATTATGATCATTGTTATGATCCTACGGCTCCTAGGCCTCTCTCTTCCCCACTCATCCCTCCCTGCGCTCCTGGCACATTGGAGGACCGCTTCCAACTGCCTTGGGAACATTTTTCATTTCATTTCTGAGCACAATGTTAGCCAGTGAATTCTCATTTCATTTGGTGGGTCAGTACTCCAGGGTGCTGACTCCCGCACAGGCTTACTGGAACACTTTCTGAGCAGACGCAGCAGCCTGTGCAGTTCCGGGAACCCTGGCTGTGGCTGGTGAAAGCACACTGGGAAGCACACTTTGGGTCCTGTCTTTACTTGCACAATTACAGTCAATCTCTCAGGCTGCTTGTGTCAGCAGGATCAGCCTTTCCTGCCTCCTGTTCTTCCAGTTGGTGGTGGGGTGGGAGGAGGAGTGGCTTTTGCCTGTGTGTGTGTGTGTGTGTGTGTGTGTGTGTGTGTGTGTGTGTGTGTGTGTGTGTACACATGAGGTGTGAGCATCGGCTGTGAGGTTAACATGAGGTTCAGGCCAGAGGGTGATGAGGCCTGGATGTCTTCATCTTTCTCTACCTCACTGTTTTCGTGTTTCAAGACCAGGTCTTTTCCTAAACCTGGATCTCACTTGTTTGGTAAGAGTAGCTGAACAGTGATTTTCAGAGACTCCCCCAATTCCCCCCTCCCCAACATTCAGGTTATAGGCACAGGTACCCCTCCTCACTCAGTAGATAGAGGCTAGAAGTCTGATCTCAGTTTCCAGTTTGTGTGGCAACCACTTTGCCTACTGAGCCATTGCCCCCACGCTGTAGAATCACTTCTTTATAGTGTCGCTCTGTGGCCTCTGAGCACAGAGGAGCCTTTAGGGGGTTAGTTTAATGCAATAGCTTCCTTCTGCTGAAGTTTCTCAGGGCCCACACCCTTCCCACAAGTCCCAGCTTGGGGGCCAGTTTCTGAGTACATAAAGTAAATGCCTCCCTGTCTGTCATTGGGATGTTCAATTCTTTCACCTCCAAAAATACCTGTAATTGCCTTTAACTGCTTAGTTCTGCTGTCCTCCAAAAGCCACTCCCAGCCACACCCCAAAACTGAGCAAGGCTTTTTACACCTTTTAATAGGAGCATTTGCATTTGAGTCAGCTTTCCATCCCTCTTCCTTCTATTTCATGGGAGTTTGGCTTACTTCTCATTGAATAAAGACATAATAGATTCATAAGTCATAGCTTTCCTTGGTATCTGGGGGAGTCAAGGCCAGTTGACTAAGGTTTTCTCTTCGTGTTGGAGTTGGGCATTTACTGAGCATGTACTTTGGTCTAGTTCTTTGCTGGCAATTTACATGCATTCATTGTCTCAAACTCATCTATTCTTCTGAGTAATATGTATTGAATAAGTGAGTGACAATGTTTCTTCAGAGCCACGGGAGTCAGAGAAATGGAGACTCACAAATCAGAATAATCTCTTGTTTAAGATGCCTCAGATCCTATGTGCTCGGGATAGCATTTAATTCAGAGTCTCCCTACCCAACAGGATCCCACCAATTCACCTTTGTCTGGTTAATTCTATTCTTCTGCTCTCAGGACTCAGAGGTCTAAAAAAGTCAAGGTCTCTTTCCTGTCTTTGAAGAATCTAGATTTAAATTTTTTTCCTGGATGTTTGAGTAAAAAGACCCAGTTATAACAACTCAGAATGGCTGCTAAGCAGGAAAGGAGCAGATGGGAATTTTCCCCTTTTCTTGGGGACAATGGGGGACTCGAAGACCACCAAAGTTCAGGGAGCCAGCCTAGAGGGGCAGAACCCCATTGTTCCCACTGAGCAGCTCCTCTGGCAAGGACCATCCCAGGACTGCAGAATGGGTTGAATTGGCCCCAAATACTGAAATTTACTGCAGGGCACCCTGGGGATGTTTGTGGTAATTTAGGAAGGTTCTCTCTAAGGAAATTAACAACTCTGTTGTGTTTCACTTAATTGAAACCATTCTTTGCCTGGAGCTCCATTGATGGGTGGACTCTGGGCTCTGTGCGCTGCAATTCGAGAACAGGATGCTATCCACACTTTTTGTTTTGTCTGTTCTTTCACTCTGCTGACCAGTCCACCCTGCTTGAAATATTCATTACATCCTAGCTGTCCAGATAACAGAGCAAAATGCCACCACCCAGTCCCTGGATGACTGGGAAAGTTAATCAACTTTCTCACAGACCTCTTCTAGATGCAGAGAGCTGGGTTGGGAACTAGAGATCCTCAAATCCCACTTCTTTGATGAGAATATGGGCTCTCGAGAGTTGAAGTGATGCTTTAAGTAACTCACTTACTAGTGAGGAGATGAGTGCATGGAGCTCCATGTCAACTTAGTGCTTCCCCCACTACACAAGAGATATTTTATGTCCCTCTCTCTGACACTGTAGGTGTAAAGTTGAATAAGGTTGGACCGAATTCAGGGACCCACACTGGTTGGATGGGGTAGATTTCTTCCTAGTATAATGTTTTTTATTAAAAAATTAGATCTGTCTAATCTGCCAGTTAAATTCAGTCCTATTATCCATCTATTAATCTATCTATCTATCTACACTATTCTCTATTTATATATATTCCAATTTATCACCCACAAGCTCTTACTCACAGTTTGAATTGTAAGAAGCCACATATCTGGGTAGCTAGAGGTCCAGGTTTTGATCTCTAAACATCTTGAGGGCTTGAGGTCCTTAGCATTAGTCAAGGATATAATTGATCATTAATTAAGTTAGCACAAGAGGTGCTTTACCTATAGGCTTCTTTGAAGACATCTTAATATTTGAGGTATTGGCCAATAGCTACCAAGTACCAAGCATTAGGCTAAGACTCAGGCACTTTGCCTAGTGCCTTATCAGCATTTCTTCATTTCATCCTTAAAAGCTTCCATGAGAAAAACATTACCTTCACTTTACTGTAGAAGAACCTGAGACCTAAAGGTTAAAAATGATATGACCTACCTCGCCTCACTGACAGTAGGGCCCCACTCCCCATTTGTGGACAATGGTCCAAATGATCTTGTGGGGTTAGAGCCCTAACATTTCCAAGTACCAGGAATTAAAGAAATACCAGCACAGATGACCAGAGTTACACTGTAAGGCTACTCTGGCACCTTGAATTGCCTTGAGTTTATGGCTAAGATCTGGAAGGGACACACACAGCTCTACTTCCCCCAATCCTGGAACTAGCTTATGATCCAAATGGAGCCCTTTTCCTCAAAGCCAAGGACATTCAGTAGTCATATGCTTACCTTCCAATTCTCTCTTGTCTATCTTACTGAGTCCAAATTCTAGAGGCATCTAGAGGGCATCAAAAGGAGACCTTTTGATCCCTGGAATGAAAATATGAATTCTAAATTTATTTTAATCTGGGCACGGGTAGGGTAGGGGAGAAATTTAACTTTGTCAAGTGTATTACTTATATTTTTTATAGCTGTGAGTGAATACCTGGCAGAAAGGGGGCTAAAGGAAGGAGATTTCTTTGGGCGTATGGTTAAAGAGAGTATAGTCCACTATGAAGGTTGGGGAAAGCACGAGAGAGTTTGTGGCAGTCAGAGTATGTCAGAGCAGAAGACAGGGCAGGGAATTCTGGAATTCCCTTCACCCCTCTTATATTTAGTCCAGAACCCCAGCCCATGGGATGGTGCGGGCCAGACCCAGGGTGGGCCTTCCTTCCTCTGTAAAGCTTCTCTGAAAAAACGCTCATAGGCATACCAAGGAGCGTGTTCCCCAGGTGACTCCAAATCCAGTCAAGTTGACAGAGGTGATGACTAATCACACCAGGAGTCAGATCCCACCCAAGCCCAACAAACAAACAAATAAAGAAGGACACGCACAGTTTCCTAAGAGAGTGAGCTTAAGATCACACTGGTCACCTGCCATCGCAGCTCTGGCCACTGTGTCATACAATGTCTTCTTTTGTTTTCTGAATGGCACTGTTGGTACCAGAAGCAGCCTCATTCAAAAGTTAGTGGCTTACCCATGTGCTGTTTGCTTCCTCATACACTCTTTGATGGCAGGGATTGGTCCTTATCACTTGTACCCAGGATCACAGCTGGCATACACTTCCATATTTTATGGATGACCCTGTGTGTCAACACCTTTCACCATGTCTTTACTATAGGCTAGTGAGTACTTTGGGGGAGAGGGTGTCAGATTTTTATCCCAAGTGGCACTTGTTCACACCCAAAACTTTCTAGAGCTCTCTGTAGTGAAGTGCCCTTTGGCAGGGGTGCTCCCTTGTCATTTTGAATGGCCATTTATTTTATGGGAAATTAACACCTTATTTTCTTTTGGCAACTTGATAGAGGGGTCATTTGTATCTTCCTGTGTTTCCAGACTTCTGGGTCTTTGCATGAGCTGTCTTCCCTAATAACGGGAAGTTATGCTTGGCCCATTCTGTGTGAGCATGTAACAAGTGCTAAAGATTCTTGTCCAAATCCTGTGGCTTTACTTGGATGTTAGAGCTTGTTAGAAATGCATTCTGGGATCTCGGCACTTGAGACTGGCACCGCTGTTACAGATGGAGTTGCACAGGTCAAAAGCACAAAGAGGCACGAACCACAATCCCTCTGTTCACTGGGTGATTGGAAAGTCCTAATTCTGGACATCCTTTGGCCCAGATTTTAGAAATGTCCCCCACAGTCCAGCTTCTGCTGCATCTATTTTACCCTGTTTAATTGCTCAAAGGTTTCTGCAGAGTGAACAGGAGTCAGGCTTCTGGAGGTGGCAGACACCTAGTCACTTTACCTAGTCACTAGCACACAATATGCAAAGAGAAAAATGAGAAACAAGAGATGGCAACGTGGCAATGAGACCTGACGGTTTTTGCGTCTCCAACTTCAGAAGTGGTGTGGACCTAGAACTCTGCCTAGTCATTGCAATGCTTTGTCATTGCAAAGAAATACTTTTACAGCTATGTCATGTCACTGTGTTTTGATAAACTGGAAGACGGTGAGAAAGTAATCTAAAGGCATGAATCTTGTTTTGTGTTTTTGTTTTTAGAGATGGGGGGGGTGTCTTTCTATGTAACCCAAGATGACCCAGAACTCATGATAATTCCTAACTATGCTGACTAGTTTCATGTCAATCTGACACAAGCTAGAGTTATTTGAGAGGAGTGAACCCCAACTAAGAAAAGGCTTCCATAATATCAGCCTGTAGGGAAGACTGTGATTGGTAGGGGGCCCAGCCCATTGTAGATGATGCCTGGACTCGTAGTCCTGAGTTCTGTAAGAAAGCAGGCTGAGTAGGTAGCCCTTCTCCATGGCCTCTAAATTAGCTTCTGCCTCCAGGTACCCGTAGGGTTTGGGTTTCTGCTTTGGCACCCATGAGAGAATTATGGCTCAGTATATGTAAGTCAAATAACCCCTTTTTTCCACAAGTTGCTTTTGGTCATGGTGTTTTAGCACAGCAGTAATAACCCTGATTAAGACACCAACTTAGCCTCTGGAGTTGTTCCATCCTAATCCACCTTAAGTCAGTATTGGTTACAAGGTGAGCTACAGATAAAGACCTGCTGGCAGATAAGTGTTAAGGCTTATGGGCAACTTAATTTATTACCAAACTATGTGGATAAGGCTTTTTGAGTAGTAACAGGCAGAGGCCACCAGAGATAGAAAACTATCTAGTAGCTACTAGACTATGACTAAGTGTCACCATTCCACCCAGGAACTGAAGTGATAATGTGGAGGGAGGGGCTACAAGTATCAATCTAAATAGTATCTGAACTAGAATTTGTTTGTCATGGCAGAGCTGAGGTATTGACCTGCCTGCTACTCCAGCCAAGCAGAAATCCAGTCTGTTCATTAGTATTTTTATTTTCACCTAGATCCTTAAAAGGTGCACCCTGTTTAGACTCAGAACTCAGTCCCAGTGCAGTGCAGATTTCTGTACGAAATTCTCCACCTTAAAGAGAAAAAGGAATAATCATCTCCCATCTAACAACTCTATTTGCATAGATTAAAATATTGAGTCCCTGGTCTCCAAACTGTCTCGAGAGAGACCTGACTCCACTTCTCATCTGGAAGGCAAGGTGAGAGGCATCCACATGTGCTTCCATGAGTAAAAGAAGAAGACCTTTGCTTGACACCTAATGGTACCTCCTTGGGCAGGTTGCTTAACTTCGCAGCCTCCGTGCTGTCATCTGCTCTCTGCATAAAGGCTTGTGATGGTTACAGCACTTATCTTGGATGACTTTTGTTATGAGGCAATCACTGTGCAGGGACTAGCAGATGCAAACCATAGTCCCGTTTGTGTTAACACAGCTCAGAAGCCCAGACAAGCGCTCAGTGGCTGAAATGATCAGAGGCAATGTTTCCCAGCCTGCTGTGCCCCACAGTTGGCTTGCATTTAAGTGTCCCAAACAGGCTGCTATGGCTTCCAGGAGCTGAGTCTCAGCTTACTAGCTAGGCCTCTATCTTTTGCCCCTTTCATGATAAGCGGAGCTAACTCCCTTAACTCTCAGATAAGGAAGGTCATTTACTCAACCTCTGGATGTTGTTCAGAGAGTCCCAGGATGCAGTCTTCAGGACACTTGGGTTGCCACCCACACAGAGTAGCAGCTCCGTACAAGCTGGGATATTTTCACTTCCACTCAAAAAGAGACTGAAAGAGACGGATAAAAGGAAAGGAAAAACAAAATAGGCCCTACCTTGGACTTTAGGTGGTCGCTGAGCTTTGTAGGAACTGGAGGTGTCCTTTCACATCACTCTTCTAGATGACTCCACCTTGTCCTTGAAGTAAGGACAATAAGCCTTACTTCAGTGGCTGGGTCTTGATATTTTGTCAGGCCTTCTGTTTACACAGCCACAGTCACGGTAGAATGTACAGAAAATTTGGACTTTCCTATTTCCTTTCTGCAAAGTCAGTTAATGGTGCTCTTCATGGAGGTCTCTAACTTGCAAGGTACTTTATGTTTGAAAGAAGGAGAGAAATACAAAAGTTATAATACTAGGCTTATTACTTCTAAAACATTTTCACATGATATATCTTACAGTGACACTCTTGAAGCTTCAGGGCCCTGTGCTAATTGGTTATTGTCTGTTTCCATAGACATCAGTGGAGTGGCCCATTTACCTGGCACATTCATGTTAAGACTGACCAAATGATGATTATCATTTAATGACTGGCTTCTGCCTCAGAGTTTTCCAGACTGGTTTAGATATTCCCTTAGGGCATTTTGGGAGTGCCAGGGTCACTGAAGGGGTAGGCTATGTACTGTATGAGAATGAATAAGGTGGATTCAGGCTCTAAGTCTATCTCAAAGCCCTCATTCTGGCTCCACCTCAGATAATTATGCTCTCACTTGTCCTAGCCATCCTGAATCTTCCCAGTGCATCATGGTAGCGAAAGAAGGAAGCTGAACACCACTACTGGGCTCTATGAATGCTGCTGTTGCCCCTCTTTGTCCTGGTGCCCACCCAAGGCAATGAACAACAGCACCACTGGGTATTGAGGAAATCAGTAGACCCAGATGATCTGAGGCAATATCTGTATCTATCAAACTCTCCCTGCATCTCTTGTTCTTTAAATGCTCCATCTGTAAAATGGGTTCATAGCACCCACCCTTCGAACTTCACAGGACTGTTTTTGGTATGAATGTGTTGCATATTTCATGAGATAAAGTCCTACTTAACAAGGTGATCAAGGTCTAGAGTACATGATACAGTCTGTTTTGCCAAGAGTGACACCAAAATATGTCTTTATTCCAGTGGGAATTTTAAGGGCCTTTCTGAGATTTGAATGTGCCTCACGTGTACAAACCCACACTCTGAACCCTTGAATCTCACAAGCCCTGAAGATGTCCTAGCTATGATGCTATCAATGAATTTTATTTAGATTTGAGATTACCTGTGATTAGTGAAGATACTGTTTAGTTAGTATAGTTATTTCTATTCTTTTAAAAATTATTTTCGATTTGACATGTGAATAATTGCATATTTCCATAAAAACATACAATGCCTTTTGAGCATATTCTTATTTTACTGAAGGAGGGTGAAAGACTAGATGTGTCAGGGCTCCTATTGTGAGTAGTTTAAGGTCACTTAGCTTATAGTGAGCAGGATTTGGATGTGACCAGTGCATCCTCCTCCCCGATGGAGACTGGCTCACCAGCATGCCGGGACCCACTGATCGCTTCTGAAGTGCAGATATGGACGAGTTACACGTTCCCATTCTGTCTTGTCTCTCACAAGGTCCCTCTCTTGATCTGCTACTCTTTCAAAGGGCTGCCTCTAGACTTGTGCAGTAGCTATGCTCGAATTAGATGATGTAGAAGTAATTACAGCTGCCCAGGGGGGAAAAATGTAACTGCAAGACAAAGTGGAGCTGTTGTTCTCGCCTCTCCTTCCTGCAGCAGGAAAAGCCATATGTGGCCTTCTGCTGCTTTGTCAGTCCACTTAACCACATCCTGGGTTTGTGCTAGTCAATCTGCTAAATCAATAAGATCCAAAAGTGAAAAAAACAAAGGTGTTGAGGCCAGTGGATTTCCTGGTTGCCATGGCAACACGCAAGGGCACACACTTGTGGTTTCTTGTTTCATCTGTCTTCCTGGCGGCTTGTTCCTCACAGAGGACTTGGACTTACAGAACTCTTAGGTAGTGAGGCAGCACTAGGGGCAAGCAAGCACCTTGATGGATCCAGAAGAAGGGGTGGGATCTTCAGCAAGGTCTTACTGTCCATGTCCCCAACACCGAAGCGAAAGGCAGGAAGAAGGCTTCTTCTCAAATTCTAAAAACAACTCAAGGCATTTCTAGACTATGCAATGGGTTGGCTATTTGGAGAACTTGGCAGGAATGGCTAGGGCAACAGTTTCTGAGAGGGTTGTTCTTTCATAGAGTCCTGTTGGCTCATGATGCACTCCTTGTTCCTTAAGCTAGAGACTGAGAGGTCAGGGTGTTCAGCCAGGCCCCCAGACATTGGGGTGCCTTCCCTCTCTCAGTGCCAAGAGATGAATAGCTCAATTAAAAGCACCCTATGACAAATTCTGGAGGAAATTCCCTCCATATGATTGTGCATGACTGTCTTCTCTGCTCATTAAACCCTCACCCGCCTTGGGGGTGATTCCGGGAGAGACTGAGTCATTAGGTACTCATGGTCTACAGTGGGCAGCCAAAGGCTATCCGGCACCAAGAATGATTTTGGCCTCGTTCAGAAGTAGATGCCAAACAATATACTCTTTCACTAGGCACTCGTCACATGGGAGTCAGACGATGGGACAAGTGGTGTGGGGGCAACGGGAAGGCTGCCAGCCTTCTTCTGCACTGGCAGGCCTGGTTTCAGCAGGGGCTACACCAGCTTGAAAGGCTCCCAGATGGAAACTTCTGAGCTGCAAAGACATCACACAAGTGGAAAAAGAATGACTTGCTCATGATGTGCTTCGGAATGATGTTCCATGGCCATGAGTTGTGGATTTATTGGGAACAGCATGCTCAACCCTCTTATGAAATACAGTGTCAGGAGCATTGAAGCAGGAGTCAGAATGGTGCAATTAGAGTCCGGCAAGATTGTGCTTTCTTCATAATGGCCTAGGGGACCAAGCTCAGTTCCTCTTGATTTTATTTTCTCATTTCTCACAGCCAATTTGTTTAAAACCCTATATTGTCCTACCTCTGATCATGGATGATCTAATTACCAATATTTTTTTAAAGAAAATCGGCTCATTTCCTCCATGCTTCTTCTTTTTTTTTTTTTTGGTTCTTTTTTTCGGAGCTGGGGACCGAACCCAGGGCCTTGCGCTTCCTAGGTAAGCGCTCTACCGCTGAGCTAAATCCCCAGCCCCTCCTCCATGCTTCTAATCAGAATCAGCTCAGTTACATTTATGAATTGTATCATCTTCTGTATAGGACATAATCTCTGTAAGTCAGAAGGCAATAACAGAGCCTTGGGTTTAAATGACAAACAATGTGAAAGTAAAAACCATGTGTGCATGGGACTGCCACTCATTGCCCAAGAGATTTGTGTGACCATCTCATGGGGGGCTCAATTCTGTTGAGGACCATCAAGCAAGGGTGTCAGGTTCCAGCTAGATCAGTCTAGAACATCTACTTGGTCAGTCTTTGGGATTGCCAGCAGACTTCTCGGGAAGTCACAAGTGTACTCTGCTATGGTGAACCCAGCTTTGGGGCCAAACCAGAACGCCAGCTCTTCTTCTCATTAGCTCTGCCTAAGCCTGGCTGGAACACTTGGGGTGCAAAGGACAGAAGGCTGAAACTGCAGCTGGGACTGATCTATCCCAGTTGGCAAAAATGTTTTCAGAAGAGAACAGGATAAGACCAGAGAGAATCACGCCTGGGGAAAGCCAGCGAACAACTGCAGCTCAGGGCTTCTATAAGAGAGGGTAAAAGATCCAAGTATGGTGATTTTTCCACTGAAGCAGCTCAGATGTGTTGGGCGAAGGCCTTCTATTTTCAGGCAGAGTAAAGGAAACTGTCATACTAAACATCATGTTCAATCGAAGTAAAGCCTCTGCTTTAAATAGCTTTCAATGGGCAACTCTTCACACTTTTAAAAAGCACATTGGGTGGCAAATGAGATTCTGACAGTGTTCAGATCTGTCCCATGTCTAAGCTACCACTTAACCCCTGCGACTCGATCAGCCTGATTGTTCAGTCTGTACCTGGCTCTACCAGCTCCTTAAGACTTCTCGATGACTTAATCAGCCCATGTGAAATGTTGAACCCACTGCATAGAATTGTCATGAGAATAAAATGAATTATTAGATGCAAAACTCCTGAAAATGTAACATTACCCAGAAAAGGTGCTGCCTCTGTTTGCTGAGGTTCCTACAAGCCATGATAAATAAACTGGTAACTAGGCAAGTCACTGAACACAGGAACTGGTCTGGCTTCTATGTCTATTATCTCTAAGACAACAACTTCTCTCCACCACAGCCTACTGGGAGCCAAATCAACAGAAAAATATTTAATTCTGCCTCATAACTCCTCGAAAGAAAACAGAAATAGACCAGGCACATGGCTAGTTCATGCTAGCAAGCATTAATTCTTTTGGGGGTCATGTCAAGAAGTGAGATTTGGAGAGCTATCCACCTCTCTTGGGCACAATGTGTTTGTCAGTGTCTCCTGGTGGTCTTCACATGTAACACATTGCTATCTTCTTTCAGGAGGTCTAGCTTCATAAGCCCAGAACCTGTGCAAACATATACCCACTACAGAGATGATGTCTTCAAAAGCCAGCTACAAAAACACAAGCTGTCCTTGGAAAATAGCAAGTGTTCATAGAAACAGAGCTTCAGGCTTAAACATTTTCAGTGGCCAAAAGAGAATCCTTAAAGAAGCCTGATTGGTGACTCAATCAGGAGGGCACAGGGAAGCTGAAATATTTGTGTCCAGAAGTTTATCTCCCTTCTCCTAGAGTAGGCACCACTCCCACTCACCTCCCAAGTAACTTTGGGAAAATGCAGATAATGGAAACGTGAGTGGAAATTACATAGTGGCTCCCTCTCCGATGATGTTATGATTTTCTTCCAGTTGGGAAATGACTAGGTATATGAAGAATCCATTTCTGACTTCACAATGTAAGCGAAGTGTTGAAATAGGTGATTTCTCCAGTGAAATCTTATCTTTCTCGATCTGAAAGGCTTAGGGGAAAAACAGCGTGAAGGTGGATGGTGCCCTAAGTCAGTTATGCCTTTTCTGAGAGTGATTTTTAATCATGGCCTACAATAGGTTAGAAGTCTGACCCTTCTATTTGGATGAGTTTGGAGACCACTTAGTGCCTCGATTCTTCATCTCTAAAAGCATATGGTTTCCCATATGCTTCCCCAAGACTGAGTGCTTTGATTGGTTATCTAATATTAAGTGGGCAGATTTGAAGTCCTATACATACAAGTAACATTTAAAGGATTGAACATTAAATGTGGATGCATGCATGCGTGCGTGCATGTAAATAGTGATCTCAAGAGGGAGCAAGGATTGTATGGGAGAGTCCAGAGAGAGGAAGGGAGAAGTTAGGTAATTATATTTTAATTTCAAAGCATAATATTTTAGAAAAATGACTTTGCTAATGTGTTGACCTCATAACAGTCAGATGAGAATTAAGTTAGATGAAGTTCACAAGGCAGTTGGCAAATATCCAATGCTCACAGCCTCAATTGTTATAAGCTCCATTTTTACCAGTTTCATTTAGTGAGTCCCACAGACTGGCAGGTTGGTACCGTGGTCCCTTCAACAAGGCTGAGCACCAGGGAAGTTAAGCAGCAACCTGGCTGTGCCACCATTGAGGAGTGGCAGAGTCTGGGAGGATCTGAACTCGGCTAAGCCGTTTCCTTCTCAGGTATTATGGACACTCTCAGATGTCTCCTTTCCCTGGGCTTGGAGAATATTGGATGATGAGCCTAGGGATGACCCTGCCCTGCTCAGAGCCTCATAATGAGCACTTTAAAGGAGTGCCATGTCCCTGGAGGCTTCTCTCTCAATCAGACAGTAGCCCCAGTCTACGTCTTTCATTGGGCCCATTCTATCTCCAAGGGAGGGGCTTCGAACAGTTCAATTCACTGTAAGATAAAGGAGACTTAGAGAATAGATGGTTCGGCAGAAAACATTCTTCATGTATCTTCATATGGAAGGGCTTGTTTAAGAGATACAATAGCCATTTAATGTTAGCTTCTTTGTGAGTGTGTGTGTGTGTGTGTGTGTGTGTGTGTGTGTGTGTGTGTTATACCCACACATATACATGTATATGAGTGTACATGTGTAGATGATTAGGTGTTTGCACACATACAGAGGCCAGAGGACAACATATCTCTCATTCCTTAGAAGCTGTTTAATTTAGTTTTTTCTTCAAGGCAGTGTCTCTCGCTGACCTGGAGATCACCATGAAAGCTAAGGCTAGCCGTCCAGTAAGGCCTGGGTATCAGTCTGTCTCTGTTTCCCCAGCACTGGGTTATAGGAGTGTATCACCGCAAGTGTTCTTATAGGACCTCATGCTTGTTCAGCAAGCTTTCTATGGGCTGCTATCTCCTCCAGCCTTAGTCCTTGTCACCCAAGTCAGAGGCCTTCTAGCTCCCAGAGACTTTTGTGTCTGAGGAAACAGCTGAAGATAGATATACAGAAGCTCCTCCTTCCCTACCTGAGGCTTGCTCTGTCACTGCCATGGGTACCCCTGCTCTGTCGGTCCATGCTGCCTCCACATCACCCTTCCTTTCATGATGAGAATAGGATTGACTATGCACTGGTGGGATAAGGAAGGAGGAGAGCTACCTATTTTGGAATTAGGAGAAGGAGGTGGTGAAGCCTGTGGGTCCCAGGAGCCCAGTGGGTTTGAATATCTGTTTCACCATCACAGCTCAGTGACCTCGGGCATGTTTCTATAGTTTCTCCTCTCTGTGCTTCAGTTTCTCTATCTGGAAAGTGGTAATTAATATTACCCACCTCTTAGAGGTGTTTTAAGGAGGTTAGTTAGCACTTTAAAATGCTCGTCAGAGTGCCCGCCATCTATGCAAGTACTCACTACTGCTACCGTTCTTGGAGACTCCAAAATGCCTTCATCAATTGCCAGGGCTTAGAGGAGACTCAGAGCTGAAGGTTTGACCCACTTTAAGGCAAGAGTGACCCAGAGGTGATGGCTTCTCCGCATGGTAGTTGATCTGGATGTCTGGAGCATCGTCCTTGCAATTCTTAAGTGTCCAAAGGCCCCGAGGGTTAGCAGCTGAATTCCTTCTCACAAGATTAGAATAAACACAAGCTTGTAATTAAGATTTTCTGAGGATTTCGTATTCACCCAGCAGCCAGGAATATGTCAGGCCCCTGGCTAAGGTAGCAAGGTGAAAGTTGAGTTTGTCTGTCCTATTCTGCCCCTGATGGTCCATGCGCACACGCAGTCAATGACAGGCACACTTAGCAAATAACCACCATTCGTCCACACATTGTCTAAAAAGTCACATTGGTTGTTGCACATGGAACACAAGGGATTTTACTCAAAAGTCACAGCTTGCATTGGCTTCTCGTGCATTTGCATATTCAATCTGCCAGGTGGCAAGCTAGAATAATTTTCATAAGAAAGAAACTGCCTCTCATCCCCAAACCATTGTCCAAGCCTCTGCCCTTATTTTTAAACTAGGAGGTGACAGCAGCCACCTGGGCCAGGAGCCGGGCAGGTGGCATCTGGCTGAAGTCACCCTAGCAGCTCTACCTGCAAGAAGTCCATTTAAATGTTTCTTTTTTTCTTATGTATGCTGGAGCAGAGAGAAACCCTGGAAGGGCTGTCTCTCTGAATGACAGGTTCCCTTTGTGAAATTGGCCAACTGAGACCTAAGCTGCAAATGTCAGTAAAAATAAATAGCATTTCAAAGGGACTTTGTGCGTTTCCTTCCTCTGTGTGCTCATTGCTTCACCAGCCAAGAATTGCACGAGTGCTTGTGGAGAGCACACTGGGCCCCATAGATAAGGAATTAAGTGCACAAAACACCCTTTCTTTATTATGTCTGGTCCCAGTGTTTCATGGTTTCTGGTTTTTGTTTTTTTGGGTTTTTTTTTTTGTTATTGTTGCTTTGTTTTGTTTGTTTGTTTGTTTGTTTTTATGGTTCCTCTTGCTGACAACAGAAACCAAGGAAAAGAAGCCAACTGACATTGGTTTACGCCTTCTTAAGGGCGCCTTCTTTCTGCCATCTGTCTGACACTGTTCAGAACCTGTTTCCTGCTCTAGAGGAAAGCAGCTGTCACCTGCGCAGTTTCACAATAATGGGCCCACTTTTGTCATCATGAAAGAGTTGCTTAGGTGTGCCTCTCCCCTGTTTTAAACAGGAAGGACCCTCTCGGCACACAGGAGGCTGGTCAAACACTGTGTGAGGGGCTCAGCACATCTGAGAGGAGTTCCTACCTTAGCCATCTAAAGGCTGGAGACTTGTGCAAGTCGCTTTATGTTCCCCCAGTTTCTGTTTCTTGATGTTTAAAAATATCTGCAAAGCTTACTTTTTAGGGTACAGATGACAGAACCCCAAGAGTGTGGGACATCGAGGAACAATTTAAAAGAAAAAACCCTCCTCTCCCATTGCAGTCCACTGTGAAATGAAATGTAGAACAAAGTGGGGTTCAGGGGGAGCATGTGGCTGTAGACTGACATGGTCACTTCCTTTGGCAACTCCTTTCTCTAGCTTCAGTTCTCTAGTTGGTAAACGACTTGAGCTTTGGGGAGTCCAGAGCCACTTCTGATCTCTAGACCCAGAGTCAGGTACCTGACTGCTGAGAGAAAATGTCATGGCGTGACAATTCAGAATAAAATTGAACCATTCCTGCCACTCTAAAGACAGCGAATACCATATAGAAAGAGGGCATGGGTGTGTTCTCAGGCCTGAAGGAGTTCAGAGTGGCTCATGGAGTGGAGGGAAAACTTTATAATTGGAGCAGAGCCAGCAACTCCCAGGCTAGAGAGGGAGAGAGACCATAGCCAGATCACATTGTTCTTGACCAGAAGGAAGTTTATTCTGGGCACAGCTGAATATATAGTGTTAGAAGCGATGAGGTAAGGAGCAACACCAGTTGATTGTGGAAACTACTCATAATACAGGAATAAGTGGGAAACAGAATTCCAAATACAGCTGTGTGTGCATGTGGGCATGTATGCCCGTGTGCGTGCGTGCGTGTGTGCGTGTGTGTGTGTATGTGTGTGGTGTGTGTGTGTGTGTGTGTGTGTGTAGTTTTCTTAGTAGTTAGCTTGTGTTCCTTCATTACTCCCCTGGATTTTATCTGATTCCTGTAAGTTTACATTAATTTAATTTAAAGAGTGGGCCTAAAAAAAAATCTTTGCTGATGAAGATACTTTAAGGATGGGGGTCCTTTATGATATCATCTTAATGTCACATCTCAAATTTAAGTTTGATGTATCTTTGGGAAGCCAAAATGAATTTTGAAGGCTATGTCAGGAGTGATGTTTATTTGGATTTTTGTCGTTGTCTCTGAGATAAGGTCTTATATTGTAGTTGATCCCAACTCACCATGTAGCCCAGGCTGGTCTTGAACCTAGGTGATCCTCCTGCCTCAGCTTCCCAAGTGTGGGATTTCAAGTGTGAAATACCATGTGCAATTACTTGATTTTCATGTGTATACATGTGTATACATGTGCATGCATGTGTGTGTAGGTTCACATTTGTGTGCCTGTTCATACAAACATGTTGAGGCAAGAAAAAAAAATTGGCTTTCGTTCCTCAGTTGTCATCTTCCTTGTTTTTAGACACAAGCCCTTTTATTGGCTTGGAACGTACCAAGAAGGCTAAGCTGGTGGGAGCCCATGGGATCCACCTGTCAATTCAACACTAATATTACAAATGCTGGTCATCATACCCAGCCTTTTAGAGCATGCTTATAAGGCAAGCACTTCACCGGCTGAGCCATTACCCCAGCCTGCTGTTTGGCTTCTCCCAGAGCCTTATTTGGCTTTTTAAATGTCCTCACTTACAAGCACTTCTTAGCACTGATCTAGTTTCATGCAAATTATTTATGCAAATGACTTTAACATTTCCGTTTCCTCCCACAGATTTGAATATAACCTGCCGTTACGCAGGTGTATTCCATGTGGAGAAAAATGGCCGCTACAGTATCTCCAGGACTGAAGCAGCTGACCTTTGCGAGGCTTTCAATACCACCTTGCCCACCATGGCTCAGATGGAGTTAGCCCTGAGCAAGGGGTTTGAAACATGCAGGTAAGAGACCAGTACCTTCACTGGAAAAAGCCCACTGGAGGGGGGCAGGGCTTATGGCTAGAAGGCTCCTCCCTGACAGTTGAATGAGTTCTTGCCTAAAGAGGCAGCCCTAGCTATTAATTTGGCCAAGTCAAACTGAAACCGGTATGACAACTGGAATTTAAAGTCGGCTAAAGACACCTTTGTGAATCATAGGGAGGGAGGCCAGGGGAAGCCATTAGGGTCATATCAGTTGCAACCCTCTTGCCTAATGTGCTCCTGTAGCACTCTCCTGGCTTTGAAGAGGCATTCAGTATCATTGTCGGAACCACAAGAAAACGCAAGCCAAATAACAGTGTTTAAAATAAATAGGTAGCTGTCAGAGGCTTGGGTGTGCAGACTTGACACAAAGCACGTTCTTCAAACCCTTTCCCCCCCCACTCCCGCCTCTCTCTGAGCTTTCATGTTGAGCTTCTATGTTGCTATGGTTTGACAAATTAAGTAAAAAGATATGGAAGTTTTAAAACTGTATTACATTAAAGTAAGTTATTATCACAAGCCTTGTGAAGTCTTTTACAAGGTACAAAGGGGCCCAGAAGATCTTCCTCAAATCATTTTGTTCCAGGATAATCACTAGAGGCAGGGAACATTTTTTATATATGTATATATATATGTGTGTGTGTGTGTGTGTATTATAATACATTATAATATATACAAAAAATTATATGTAATTTATTGTTATATTTTATATATACTATATATTATAATATACATATATGTCATATAGACTATATTTTACACACACATATATATAAAATAATGTGTATTGTGTTATATACATTTATAATATACACATGCATATATTATACATATACATATGCATATATTATGTTTCTTGCCTCTGCTGTGTGAATGTGTGTGTGTGTGTGTGTGTGTGTGTGTGTGTGTGTGTGCATACTTTTTTTTTGTGGCCAGTGGTGTGCATGAAGAGGGGCTTAGTGACAACTTCAATTGAGTAATTAGTGTGATTTGATTTCACTAAAAGAACTAGATAGTCTTCATAAGCACTCTGAATCTCCACCCCAGCCCATAGCTTAGGTAGTATAATTCCTTTTCTGTTTCCATGCCCACATGTGTGCTCACACGCATGCCAACAGAATGTTTTTAGAAAGTCTAGTGCAGCCCTCTTCACGGAAGCTATTGAACAGAAGTTAATTGCATCTATCCCTGGCCCTTAGTTATAGACTCTGGCAGCCACCTCTTGAGTGGCAACCCTCAGTTCTGCCTAATACATGAGCCACATGTGTGAGTTATATTTAAGTTGATTAAAGTTAGGTTATATAAAAATGAGTTCTTTGATGGCACTGGCTATGTTCGAATTGCCTGGTAACTGCTGTATCAAAGGGCATAGATTTTGTAGAGAGTATTTTCGTTGTTTAAGGGTGTTCTCTTGAGTAGCGCTGGCTAGCATCTGTCTCTAACTGTCCAGAGCTAAGTCTGAAGGATGTTACTGAAGGAGGGATGACTCTGCAGCTACACGCCCTGACTCATTAGCTTCATGAAGGATGGCCAGTTAGCAAAACTGTTTATTTTACTCCTAAGGCTATGTTTTAAATGAGGTCTGACTGTGCTCAGGTCGCTGTGCTAACAAAGTGGTTTTAGGAAGCTGATCTATGGTTGTGAAATGCAGTTACAACATATTTGTGAAATAGGGCTTTTCTTTTTTGTTCCATTTGTTTGTTTTGTTTTGTTTTGTTTTTTACCTGTTGAGAGCCAGAGGGGGGGAAATGCAGAACGAGAAGCTGTAGGGAGAATCCCAAAGGCATCCTTTACCTTAAACCTTAAATTGCCCCGTTTATTTCTAAGACATTTTGTAGAGGAAGCAACTGAGCCCCACAGCTTGTCATGGGTCAGACGAGTCACAGTCTGCTTGTGACCAGTCTGAACACAATGACCAAGGGACAGAGGATAAAGGGAGAGGATGCAAGGACTTGTTAAATACATATTTCCTCCTTGATGACAGTCACTCACTCAGGCCATATACACATGTAGAAATTTTAATGTCCCCAACTCATGCTTAGTACCTTACACATAAGTGTCAGGTAGAATGATGTGGTGAAAATCACAATAACTTACCAAGAGAAGGTAATGAATTCTAGAAGGGCTCTCTCTCTCTCTCTCTCTCTCTCTCTCTCTCTCTCTCTCTCTCTCACACACACACACACACACACACACACACATGCATGTACAATTTATCCACACGATGTGGGAGGGCAGGGTAAAGAGTAATTTCACTGTCGAGTGTTATTTAGAAAGGAAAGAAGAAAAAAACCTCTGCTGCAGAAATCTCTCATCGCACCCATAACTGGTATTAAGTGTTTCAAAACTCACTTTCATAATTTCCCTCAGGTAGCTAAGGAATCAGATATGTGCCAAAAGAGAGAAGGGAATCCTCTCACAGGCTCTGCTGAAGCTTCAGCAGTGACTTCTGTCTTGTCTGCCCCACCCTGACTAGTGGCAACTCTCAGGTCCATGAGAACTTATGAACGTTTAATTGTGTGCCCTCCCACCACCACCACCACGGAGCTAAAGAGACTATGGGGAAACCAGTCTGTCAGTTTGGATGGGGAATTAGTCATTCAGCTTCCATTGCAACACCCACATTATGAGAGACTTTGAGCTAAGGAGCTTCCGAGTCATGCTCATTGCCATAGGTCTTGCAGGGCGCTGCAGTCGTTCTGTTGCCCCTGCAGAAGAGGGTGAAAGAAGGAAAAGAAGGTGCATTGGAGCTTGCATCACGCGACTCAAGCCCTGCTGAGTTAGCGTCCCCCTCTTTGTTCCCTTGCTGGCATACACATTTTTCCTTTCAAGTCTCATTTTCTCAGTCCACATCTGTGTTTTAAGACGTTTTATATTTTTTGTTATATGGCCATTAGGGTGCTTCTGGGGGTGGTGGTGGTGTGCGTTGCATCTTAAAAGGCCCCTAGACGTAACAGACTCCCAGAAACTGCGTGGGAGTGGATAGTGTGTTACTTCAGAACTTTGTGAAGTAAGCCACTGGCATCTACTTGCATAATTGCTTTGCTCCCAGCTCAATGATAGCAAGTTTATCTCCGTGGGTCTTGGATGATCCCAAAGCCAGACATACTGTATGCTCAGCGCAGGAGCAAGGCTTCATGCTGGCAATGAGAGTCTCAAGGGAGAAGGTGAGGGCAGGAAAGAAGAGGAGGATGGGAAACAAGGCAGGTCTGGAGTCTAAGACTGAACGGAAGGATAATTCACTTGTTATCTAGGGAGACTGGGTCATTTTATGTCATTTTTGAAAAATATACAGCTAATTTGGTGTGGAATCTTACAGTGTAATTTCTTCCTTCTTCAACTCAGGCTTCCTGATGCCTTTAAGACCATGGCTGACCATACATTTTATATGGAACTATTGTTTTGTATTCGTGAACCTTTTTTAAAAAAAATTTACCTACAAACAAGAAAAATCTCCAGTCTTTAAATAAACTCGCTTTGCCTCTGTCTGTCTTCATCTCTCTCACCCTCCTATGCTGTTGTTACTGGATTTTACATAATTCAGTTGTTGGAACCCCTAGCATCCCTAGAGAGATGTTGTGCGGTATTAAATGTCATTAGATGAGATACTACGAAATGGCATCCCAGCCATTCATGTCTATTGCCTCTTGTTTTTCCTTGGCAGGTATGGGTTCATAGAAGGACACGTGGTAATCCCGAGGATCCACCCCAACGCTATCTGTGCAGCCAACAACACAGGAGTGTATATCCTCCTCGCATCCAACACCTCCCACTATGACACATATTGCTTCAATGCCTCAGGTTGGTTCTAAATACATGGTTTGGGGGTTGTCTGTGGGAGCATGGTTGGATGACAGCAGTTCAGCTGAAGCATGGGCAGAGCTTCCTGAAACTCCTACTCAAAAATGAGCCCTGAGTGTTTGTACAATAAAAGGAAGAGCTAGATACCCATGTTCATGGTACTAATGTGGCAGACATATGGAACAGGTGCTGAACAATTAAACGCCAATTATTTTACATGAGGATGGAGAGTACATAGGAAGGCACAAGCTTTAGGGTTGCTTCTCATCTGGGAGGTGAACAGAGTGTACATCTGAGGAGGTATTTAGGAGAGCCACAGTCAAAGTAAAGGAATAAGCTAATGGCAGATGGGAAGGCCACATGAAGCTAGCATCAGGAGCATCTTAATTCTGCCTAACAAATACCAGGAAATTCAACCTGGCAAAAGCTCAGTGGTGAGAGGACAGAATTTCAGGCGATGAAGTTAGAGGGGTGTAGAGGAAGGGTAGCTAGGACCTTTGTTGTGTTGGGAAATTGAAGCATTTTCTAAAAGAATGTAGTACTCACCTATTGATAATTTGGGAGTACAAGCCAAATGGCTAAGAGTGTTCTTATAAATGCAGTTAGGGAAATGGCAAGGATATGATAGACTCTTGACTTTCTTGAAGGCATCTTACCTATCAGTTGAGATCAATAAGAAAGCTAAGGGGAGATAGACATGCTAGGTTCCCTCCTTTGCCTATGAAACCGTTTCCAACCATGAGGTTAGAAGTTGTGCCTACAAGTCTAATTCAAGCCCCTCTCTCTCACACACACACAAATAATTCTATGAACTATAAATTTCCAGTCATTTGAAAATAATTAAAACCATTAATGTCAAAGATTTAAATGCCAACAATCAAAAGTCTTAGTTTGCAAACTGTATCTTCTAGTCCCCTGAAGGGTTGAAGCTATGTGGCTAGAATAGAAAAGCTTTGAGATGCATATGTCACATTTTCCAGGACTGAAATTTTTCCTTAACCATGGAAAGAAGATGTTAAATAGATTGGAAAGTGACTTAAGGCTTTATCTCCATGAAAATATAGATAGTATAATTTGGTGGTAGGCTACAAGAACTGTGAGGGCTTTTTAGGTAACATGGGACATCAAAGGCACTGCGAGAGATTACATCAGTGTCTCCAGGCTGTGTCAGTGCCACCCACCCATCATTTCACAAGCACTGAGGAGCAGAGTGGGAATTCAGAGGGGAAATCTAGAGTTTTTGAAGAAGAGGATTATGAGGCTGAGTAGTTGAAATACAGCATATGTACCCAGTAAATCATTTAGAGTATCTATGGGGCATGAAGAGACACAAACACAAAACAAGGAGAAATATCACAGAATGTTTACCTGTCCCTATTATATGAACAAAACCCACATGGAGTTTGATCAAACTGGGGAACATCCACTCAAAACCACACAGGACACTGTCCATACTCAGTAACATGACCCGAAGCTCAAATGGATAACCAGGAAGTAGGCACAGAGCACCCTTGGTCTAACCTCTTCCATCTTGTGCCTGGGGTCAGGAGGGAAGGAGCTGGAGAGGTGGCAAAGACCCATCTTGATGAGATCCTGCCTGCTGCTCACAGACTCTGGGTTCTGGCTTTGCTTCTCCTGCTGAATCCTGTCCAGTGAATGTATGCAGTAATTCACATGGCTGTGTGCCCACACAGTCTTGGTGTCACTTTACAAGTCGGTGTCACTTTGAGTTAAGGTTCTGAGAAACGTAACTGAAACAGGCAAAAGCACATACTGTTTTACAGCCAAGAATTGACGTGGTCCAGGCAAACAGCTACTGGAGCTCTTCTTTCTTCCCCTGTGTTGCCCGTGAGTTTAGGTCCATCCCTAGTACAGAGGTCCACAGTGTGGATGATGCTCTTCTCCTTAGACACAAAACCAGGAGATGCACTAGAGAACTGCCTCATACCCAAATGACCAATAAAAGAGTAACATTTAAAAATATAGCATTTTCCTTTATTTTTCTATTTTCCACAGGGATTCGATGTTGATAAGCTTTTAAAATTTCACTTTATGTTCAAAGACAATATTTGTCAGTAGTATCTTCACACTATTGGGCTACCTATATTGGGGGTAAGAAAGAATCAGAAACTGTGTTTCTTGTCTTAAAGGAATAACAATCTTCTTGAAGCTATAATATAGAAAATACAGAGAGGAGAGATAGGAGTAAATATGGCTGGGGATAAGCATACTGCATATCCTGGATGCCTGAGCATGAAGTCAGCTAATGATCCTGGCAGTGTCCAAGTTTCTGCCAAGAATGTCCTGGGAAGAGTTTTTAATTTGACCTGACCCAAGGACTGCAACCAGGAGATCTCAGGGAAAGGGAGCCCCAGAAACCTGCAACAGGGAGAAGCAGCAGCAATGTATACATACCATAGCAAATACTTCTACAAGCTTAAAACCCTGCTCAGATCTCTATGGCTTCCCAATAAAAAAATAAGGCAGCTTGAAGAAAAAGCTTTGTGGTTTTGTTCCTGCTTCATCTCTCGGTATCTAAGACTTAACATTAATGAGCCTGGTGACTCCTGGCAAAGGGACACAGACAACTCATGCATTCATGTTCATGGTTTAAAGCTTGCTTTCAGTAAGATGTCTCATTCTCTCCTTTTGGAAGCATTAAGGAGCAGATTTTACATTTGTGACTTGTCCATTCACTCATTTATTTGAGAATTGTTGGGAAATTTATTCATGGGACGCCTACAAGGTGTCAACCCTGGGGGAAGCGCCTTTCTAGCTGGCACCCAGTGACATCTAAACTGAATAATTATTATCTTAGCCCTTTGGAGCCAGTGGAGCCAAATATTCTGAGAATATAGCACCAAGGAAGGCCAGTTTAGTATTTATTCAACAAACCCATGCACTCAGGGATACTCACAGCCCTGCCTTGCTTAAGAGACTGAAGCTCAATCTAATGAGGTCACATGGATGGACACGGCATGAATGAATATGGCAACTGCATATTTGGGTCATCGTGCATCCTGGCATCCTGGCCAGCTTTAACAAGTGTATGAAATTTTAGGTGAACTGGAGCGTGAGGAGGCTCTGTGTGAACACTCTCATAACCAACAGACCAGCCTCAGTGTTGTTGACATGCCCCATCCATTGCAACTTTGTTCCAGGAAATTTCACAGGCCCATTTCTGGGGATGCTCCACATTTAGAGACCAGAAACGTCTCACAGATGTCTTGGGCTCAGCCCCAAGACAAAGAGGAAAACACCTCCCAAACCTCTCCAGGAGCTTACATTGTCCTCACTCTCAAATAAGGGGGTTTTGAAGAATATTTTTAAAGGATAAAGAGTTAAGAAATATTCTCTGAGACCTTGTGAATTCCTTAGAATCAGGGATCAGAGCAGGCTCATCTTTCTGCTGCCCTTTCCTTCTGTGACCTGGTCCACATATGTTGGGTGGCCCTTAGAAAGAATAGATGAACCCGTGTTCTCCAGTCATGACTCAGAGCATTGTTTCCAGGCTTATCCATAGGCCTCTATTGATATTTTTGGACCATGTTATGAGTTACCATATTAGATGTGCTTTCTTGGAGACTTGAGATCTTTCCTCTCTTTTCCTCTCATTTCCCAAATATATGCTAAGAGTCTCTGTTTCTCTCACAATGTTTTGGCCCAAGCAGATGAACTTTGTACTCATTTTGTAGAGTCCACACATCTTTGTGGTGGGCTGGCAAGAGGGAGGTGGGGGGGTATGAATCTCCATACAGTAAAATGGGCAAGAAATGCAAAGCTGATATGCAACGGTGACAGGTGTCAGGAAGGGATGGAATACTGGCCTTGCCATCAGCAACTTGTTCATTTAAAGGTTCTCTTTATGAATTTTCTTGTAGCAACTTTTGCAAGAGTGCTTTTCCTAAAACCCACCCTTCTATGGAATGTCTACAGCTGTCACATCCTTTGTTTTCAAAGAACTGACTGGAGAAAACAACTGTCTCTTTATATTTGGCAAAAGATGTTTCCAGTTACTGATAAGCCACCGCTGCTCATTTACTCAACTACTTGTTTCTGCCTGTGTTCTGAGGGTGCAACAGTTTATGACAGGGCACTATGCTGGTGACCTGCCTGCCTTGTGACAGTTGTCTGCCAGTTGCCTGCCTCTGTCCCTCCAAACCTCCACACATGCCTGCATGTATTCACCCACCAATCAATCTCTTTCTTCTTTTATCTTTGTCAGAAAGCCACTCTAGAAGAAATTAACCCGACAAGTTTCCATTTAACATTTTAGTGGAAATGAGCACTATAAAAGCTGTCATGGGGCTGAGTCTGATGGCAGCTCTCTTGGAACCCCAGCCCTCAGGAGGCTGAGGCAGGATGACTAGAGATAAGAACACCCTGTGTTTCAGAAAAACAAACAAGGAGGTGATAGCCCTATAGTTCACAAATGGAACCAACCTTCACATTAAAGCAACACCGGTGACTTTATAGCTCTCTGGGCTTTGAGAGCTCTGTAGCCACTGATGGGCACTGAGCATTGTGACTGGGGTGGTAGTGAAGTCGATATTGTCTGTAAGATTTAGGAGTTAACATGAAAGCTAGGACACAGGTCCTGACTTCTAGAAACGCCTGTGGATGACCAGCTAGCCCAAATCATAGCATGGAATCATAGAGAAGGGATCAGGGTAGAAGAAAAAAGGAGCCAAATGTTAAATGCTAAGACAGCATAAGTACCCATGTCAAAGGTGGCCAGCTCTAGCTGGATGCAGAGCTCCAAGCCTTGCACATGGAGAAGGCACTCATAAATATTAGCCAAAAATGAAGCCATTAATCTTCTAAATATTTTGATTATTAGGTAAATCCTTTGGTAATGTTTTAATTTTCAGGATCTTTCAATGTTCATGTCGATTCACAGTTTCTCATCACCCATGCTCATATCTGGAATTATAAATTATTTTTCATGATAGTCTATACATGCCTTCATTTTTAACTTTTTTCACAATCATTAAACATTTTTTTAATTGAAAAGAATTTTAGGATCCTCTTTAATGGTATACTTAGAGAAGGGCCCATGTCTATCTTATTTCTAATTAAACATGAAACATCAGACTTGCTATAGTGAAGATGCAGAATGCCTTCCCACACTGTCCTGGGATAGCCCAGTGTGTTTTTCCCAGCTCTGGAGTTATAAGTGTCGACACACCTGACCTAGAACAATGCCCTTTTTAATGAGTAAAGTTGCTGGGGTGGGAATAGTAAGTTTATTGAAACGTTTGAAGTTAAATAAGATTGTAAAAGCACATTACAAGGGGGTGTTCCTTTTGTATTTACTGAATTTCAGAAAAGAAAGATATTTAGGACAAATTAGAGTAAACGTTATCCTAACTGACTAATAGGACACATTATCTGCGAAGTCTTCTCTAATTATTTATTTTTATTTCATACTTTTGTTTTCCTTCCTTACAGCTCCTCTTGAAGAAGACTGTACATCAGTCACAGACCTACCCAATTCCTTCGATGGACCAGTTACCATAAGTACGTACCCTCCTTGTTTCCAGTGATCTGTCTTGTTCTTGGGGAAGGCATCTGAGTGGGGAAGGCGTCTGACGTGTTCTCTATTGTCGTTACTCAAAAGGCTATTAAATTTTATCCCTAAGGGGAGAATGGCTGTGATTCCCCACCCCATTCTCCTTTCCCATGCTACTTGAAAGTTTTCTCTGAATTACCCCATGCCCCATTCCTAAAACATCAGCCATTTGAAAACCACGTCCACATTTTTGAAACCCATCTGTGTATCCCACAGCAATATAGTTTACTTGCTTTTTTCTTGTGGTTGACTCTCTTCTACTTAACATACACTTGTTTTTCAAAAGAGACTGCAAATGGACAACCAAAATCACTTGTCATAAACTGAGAGCAACCTTAAAAATCAATTTAAAGTGCAAGAAAAAGTAAATAATACGTCAACTTATAGCTGTAGAAGACTGCACCTGAGCTGTGCTCTGTCTAATGGAGAGTAAAGCAGTCTCAGGGGTGGAGACTTCCACTCAGGGATTCTCTGGTTGAATAACTAGTGTACACGGTTATGAAAGACACAGGCTTCCTGATGTGTGTTTCAATACCACAGATGCCACACCCACGTCAGATCACCTATAGAAAATGACATGTGCTAATTTAGAAGATGGAAAACCCTCCCTAGAGCTTTCCAGCAGGTTCAGTTATAACCCTATGGGCTTTGCTTCTGGGCCTCCTCTCATTGGGAAGAAGAACAATGTTAGAAAAGGCTGATTTCTCCTCTGCTACTGCTTCCTTGGAGTCAGCCCCCCAGCAGAGGTTGCGGGCACAGTGGCCGCAATGGTGGGATGCCTTCCCAGACTGTGTGAATCCAGCCTCTCACTTGGCCTGTGCCTGTAGCAGCCACAGGATGCTTCACATCCCA
Organism: Rattus rattus; assembly: GCF_011064425.1. Taxonomy (NCBI): domain Eukaryota; kingdom Metazoa; phylum Chordata; class Mammalia; order Rodentia; family Muridae; genus Rattus; species Rattus rattus. Next base: position 80,692,000 of record NC_046158.1, on the reverse strand, counting down.
ACAGCAGCTACCATGTGATATCAGAGCCACAACTTTCCCTAAGCTTCAGTTTTCTCTTATATAAGAATTATCACGCCATTCTAATGTATCTCACACATGCCTGCCCCATATCAGGTGCTTAAGAAATGCTCAATTTCCATGCTTTCTAAAAATTTCCTCCCAAGTCTAGATTTCCATGGGTCTTATCAATACCGTGGTTTGAATATGTGTCCACCATGCCCCCGCCAAGACTTCATGTGTTGGAAACTTAACTCCCAATGTCACACGCTAAGAGTAAATGGAATGAGGTCCTTGAGAAGTAGTTAAGACTGGGTGGAGTAGAGGATGAAGCCTGATGACATCAGCAGCTTTGTCAGATGAGGAAGAGAGGCCCAAGCTAGCTCACTTGCTGTGACTCCATGTGATGCCCTTATAAGATACCGCAAAGTGCGCCCGCAGCAGAACCCTAGCAGACAGTATTCTTGGACTTCTCAGCCTCAAGGGCCAGAATCCAAATAAACCTCCATTCTTTGTAAATTGTCTGGGGGTTGGAAGGATGCCTTAGTGTTGAGAGCATTAATCGTGTTTGTATACAGCCTGAGTTCAATTCCCAGCACCAACACGGATGCTCACAACTGCCTGCAACTCTAGTTCGAGAAGCTCTAAAACACTCTCCTAGTCTCTGTGGGCTCCTGCACACACATGGTGCACATAAACTCACACAGAACACACTTGTAAGCATTAAGTAAATATTTTTTTAATGATAAGACAATATAAATTTGCCCTGGCTTGATGTTCGAGGTAACTGAGACGTTGCAATTTTTTCCATCTGAGAGTTTCATTTAAGCAATCCTTGGTGCCACACATGCAATTCAGCAAAAACCATTCCAGCAAAGGGCACACGTAGGTAGCTGTGTGTAGCAAATGGCTGAGGATCGAGGCAGAAAATGCGTCTTAAGGATGGATAATGAATTGATTTCATTTTGACCTTCTCCTCTGGTTCATTCTGGTCACTTGCTTATTAAACCAAAGATTCTGATCTTTATAAATATATATACCCATGTTTGTTAATTTTAAGGTTGAATTTCCCTGAGGATGATTTTAGCTCTGTCAATATTTAGACAAACCAGTTTTCTATCCAGAAATGGGGGTTTGATTAAACTGACAAAATTTACCTTTTAAAAAGAATCTTTCTAAGGGATTGCAAAAATATGCTTTTTTGTAGAGGCTATATGACTACGATTTCAAGTCCATTCTGGGGTTGGATGGAATTAATAGTGACAAGATGTACACATATTTCAGAAGGGACTGTATAGAGTGGGGGAAGTGTAACCTACTGAGTCTCCTTTTACTGTGACTACTGTGTTGAGTGCTAATAACAAGGAATCATGTGCAGAGTGTGACAACCCCATCCAGAAGGCTGGGCCATTCCTTTAGTAAGGAAGAAACTGAAGCTCATAGGGTTACCTTGCCTAAAGCTCTTCAAAGCTCAGATTCAAATGTGGGGGACTCCCTGGTACTTCAACTTTCTCCTCCTCATTTCCAGAGTAAGTGGGCGAGGGGATGAACATCTCACATACTCTATGCAAGCACTAGACAGACAGATTTTTTAAAGCAAAAGAAAATAGCTTTAATGTCATGTTATAGGACAACCCCTTATCTTTCCTATACTCGAGATATAAGTGCTGTGAAGTTCTAAAGATGCTTCTGTATCTCCTCAGCTATTGTCAACCGTGATGGCACCCGCTACAGCAAGAAGGGCGAGTATAGAACGCACCAAGAAGACATCGATGCCTCAAACATTATAGATGATGATGTCAGCAGCGGATCCACCATTGAGAAGAGCACCCCAGAAGGCTACATTTTGCACACCGACCTTCCCACTTCACAGCCTACTGGAGACCGGGATGACGCCTTCTTTATTGGGAGCACCCTGGCCACCAGTAAGAAACAGGGAATCCTGGGTTTTCCTCTAGCCGTTCTTTAACAGAATGCCAATGGCCCTCCTGAGTAAGACACACTCAGGGTCTGTTTCCTGCCATCCCTAGGCATCTCGATGTGGGTGAGATCACTTAAGGAGTCGCTCCTGCTCTTGTCAGTGCTCCTTGTCATTGTGCACTGCCTTCTAGTCCCTTTCTCACCGCCATCTTCACCTCTGAACCTCTTACCCTGGCATAAGGAATGCCATATTGAAGGGTTTCCTCAGAAAAGTGCCGATTTTCTCCTGTTCCGAAGGACTTAACGATGCCTCAGAACTGTTACAGACATAATTTGTGGTGTTGCTTGTTTCGTTCTTGTCGTTTTCCACTATAGAGGAAACTGTTCTGCTAAAGTCAGGACTGTAGAGTGTCTATTCCACTGTTTCCTTTAATAACAATGCCTTAAAAGATCCATTCTTAGGGTTCTGATTGCACAATGTCCATATTTTAAACCTAATTTTCTATTTATTTATTTATTTATTTATTTATTTATTTATTTATTTATTTATTAGTCCAAGGAACCAAAAGTGAGGGGTTTTCTGATCACCTTCTGTCAGCTGCAGAGTTCTGGATTGCAGTCTGTGGGGGAAGACCTTACTGCTCTTTGGGTATCTGTGGGTAACAGCAGGGGAGGCATTCATGACTGTAGGTTTGTGCAGATGGGCTCTGTAGGAAGGTACTTAGAGCATCTTATCTCCTCCACTTCCCTCTCTGCACTTCCTCTGGTTTGTTTTAGAACAAGGTTTTAGCTGGCTGGGCTCCTTCTATGGTGGATTATTCAGACCCTAAAAGGGCAGCTAAGTCTTCACTGGGTCTCCTGGTATGGTGTGTATTTTCTCATTCCCTGGCTGAAACTCAGAGGGGTGGAACTCTGGCTTTTTCACGGTTTGACAGGAATGTACTGACTTGAGAATATTCAAGATGGGACCCTTTTTAATTCCCTTGTCACCCAGAAGCCAGGAGTCCTCCATAGCACTCTGATGCAAGCTGAACTCACTTAACAGTCTTTTAGATTTCTGTTATCAGGTTGCTGAGTGAAGGGAAAGGGTAATATGAACAGGTGCAGGATTCCAGTCATTCCCAGAAAATTCTCTGAAGCCTCTCCAAAAAAATTTAAAAATCCTCTCATCAGATTCTGGGGGCTCGGGGATAGCTCAGAGATAGCTCAGAGGGTAAAGAGCTGGCCATTTAGGCATGTGAGGACCTGAATTTTTTGATCCCTAGCATCTACACAAAAAGTTGAGCATTTCAGTATGTATCCCGTAATCCTAATCCTAGACAGAGACTGGGAAGACCTAGCGCTTGCTGGCTAGCCAGCTCAGTGAAATCAGTAAGTTCCAGCTTCAGTGAGGGTTCCTATCTCAAAAACAAAGGTAGACAGCAATAAGATTAACATCTTAATATCAACCCCGGCCTCTGCACATGCATAAGAACACAGACTCCATCTGGACACAGGTGGCACAGCTACAAAGCTTCTCACGCCCTCCCGGGTCACCTCCTCTCTGATGATTTGTCACCTTGTTGTCTGTAGTGTCCTGGGAAATGCTTCTCCACAGAGGCAGGTGATGTTGCTAGCTATGTGCAGCTACTTGGGTACCCACCCCATCCTTGATGAAACTATGTCAGACGGGATTCTCATTGGGCATACAGTCTTGACAGATGTTGGCAAATACAGTAATTAGTGGTCTGATAAGGAGGCAGAACAGGTCTAACCTCAAGTCCTATTTCCCACCCCAAAAGAACACCCCCAGACAAAATCTGTCATGTGGAGATTAAATGCTGCTGGAGTCCCAACCTGTGTGGAATGGGAGTTTCACGTGTGCTTGAAGAGAATTAATTTGCCAGTTATATTAACATCCTTAGCCCATTCCCTAAGAACTGCTCCTTCCCGATCCAAGCTGATCAGTCAGTGAACCCACCTTAAGGTCCTAATCTTGTACCAGATCCATTCTAACACCCAGAGTCCCGGGTTGAGCATGGCAGCATGCATCTGCAATCCTAATAACAAGGGTGACAGAGACAGCAGGTACCCTGCAGCTCACTGCCCAGCCAATCTAGCCAAATTCAGGTGCAGTGTGAGATGCTAGGTGAAAAAATAAGGTGGACAAAAATCACAGAAAACATCTTTATCTCAACCTGTGGCCTCCACACATATACAACCACACAGACTCTGTCTGTCCACAAGGTGTATCTGCTCAAGCCTCCCATGCCCTCCAAGGTCATTTCCTCTCTGACAGTAACTATGGTTAGAGTAATATCAAAAAGAAACCGGGGTCAGTGAGGTTTTCATCCACCCACTCCATAGCATGTGTCTTCTCTGCTCCGGACACTGCTGTGGTGTCTGAGGGTCAGAGATGGATCCTCCTTCATGGATACAGCATCATAGCACAGAAATCTAAGAAAAGGAGTGCCTGAAGTTTAACTAAAACATAGCACAGGGTTCAAGGCAAAAGAAGCTTTTGCTTTTTTTTTTTTTTAACAGAGCATGTGACTTAGTTCTTTTTAATGGGTGTGGAGGAGAGGCCAATTTGCCTACCAGCTTGAGTTCTCTTGAATGTAGCATGGAACGTGATAGAGTTAAGGCCGAGCTTCTGAATAGAATCCTAGAATAGAATAGAAGGCCAATGAGGAGCTTCCCGAGGGCTTACTTATCACGGTTGGGTGGTGGTTTGAGATACAGTGAGAGGGAGTGGATGCAAATTAGCATGCAGGGGAGCAGAGGTCAAGAGCTGGCTGGCTGAAGACATGGAAGAAACTGTGCTTGGCTTAACCAGCTCATTCCTTCCTCAAGGGTGCTCAGTGGGTGGCAACAGAGAAAGCTAGCAAGAACAACAGGCTCTGTAGGCTTGGGTCATCCCACTGGCTGCTTATTATAAATGTTATTTTTGGAAGAGTCTGCCTGGAGGTATGTCATCAGTTCCTTCTTATTGGTCATCTAGAATTCTCTGGAATCAAGAAGCCTAAACTAATTTAGGAAATAGGCTCCTGCCTTGGAAAGCTCTACTTCCTGTCTTCTGGGTGTCAAGTGAATAATTTGTTTTCCATCTTGCATGACCTTACTTGGGTGGGGCAAATTGAAAACTGATGGCTAGGCTGACACTTCTTTCACTGTCTCCTCTCATACAACTCCCCCTAGGAAGGTGACATAATGCTCATTTTTGTCTTCTGTATGTCCATTTTTGGTTAGCTCGTTTTTCTGGGGTACTATGCATCTTTAGAGGAATTTTCCATAGGAGGCATCTGTAACCTGGGAGCAGGGTAATTCCCTTCTCTCACTAATATGATCTTTGGCATTTGGTATGTGTGATGCTCCAGTTCCAGAGTCCACATGGGATCCAGTAGGTTCTCCATGGTATGCAAGAATCACCTGCAGTATGTGGAGACCATAACCTAGATTTTCAGGGAAAGCATTTAATCTAAAACATTTTCTTTCTTAAAATCCTTTCTTAAAATTCAGACAATTATCCCAATAGCATTTGCTATTTTGTTACTATGGGGGAACATTCTGAAAACCAGACCAACTTGAAAGTCAAATGAACTATTTTTTAATTACAAAATGTTCTTAGTATCCTTCCTCTAACTTGAATAGAGTTCAACAATTCCTTGCTTTTGTCATCTCTATGTGAGGAAGTGATAGACGGATACAAGAGAAAGTTTTATCTACTGACGCACCCTCCACAAAATTCTTGCCCAACTATAAAGTTTAAGTTGCATTGATGAGTGTGGGTGAGCCTTGAAATGCTGTCACAGACTACCTGGGTATGATGCTGAACAGACAGAAAGGATGCAGGCATCCACAAAGAATCTCTGAAGATGAATCAACGGAAGCCATTGTAGGCTCTGCTGCACTGAGGACCTCCAGATCGTGGCTGAATGAGGCCATCAAGAGAAGAGCAAATCTATCTCTATCACAGTTACTTTGCTGCGTGAGTTGGCTCTGGACATGATTGAGGGGGTTCGAGTAGAAGATGGAGAAGCATTGAATTCATACCTTAATCTGCCTTCTTGATGCTGTCCTGAGATTCTGATAGATAGTAGGAGCCTGGAAATATAAAAGTGGCCTCAACTTCACTTTTAAAATCTTCATTTTATAATAAATAGAGATATCCTATTGGGACAGAGACAACAGGTTTTATGGGAGACAGATGAATCTCACTAAACACTATTTTCATAATTAATCTAGTTGCCTCAACTGTGTACTCAAAAAGCCATGCAACAGCTCAGAAACAAAATAACTGGATATGGTCTTGGTTTGGTAATTCACAATCCACAACTCAGACTCAGGAGCCCACAACGACAGCAACTACAGGTAAACTCATGGTTTTTGCTGATCACTTGTCTTCATTGAGGTATTAAGGAGGATGGATGGTCACTGTCATATATAGACAGCATCCTTGTTCAGGTTCTGATATCTTCAGGGGCCACAGAGACCTGGGGACCTAGTGTCTCCTAAATGCCTTGCGTTCACTTAGGCAATAAGGACACAGAGTCAGGTTAATTCTCCTGTGTCTAGGAGAGTCATTGAGGAGATGATCTCTAAAAAGACATCTATTGACCAAATGACATCAATTAAAAAAAATAATAATGAATAAAAAGCATAGACAAAAAAATCTTTTTTGACACTGAAATCCTTTTCTGAAAACACCAAGAAGCGACATGACCTGTTGCTTTATATCAGAGTCTAGGGATGATAAATAAGCTCTGGAGATATGTGGTCATTGGCTCTCCTGGATTTTGACTTGGTCGCTTTGCCCTAGGTGGTTAGGAAAAGGAATCAGTCTATAACAGGGGCTCTTAACCTGTGAGTTGAGACCTCTTTGGAGATTAAATGACCCATTCACAAGGGTCACCTAGAACCACCAGAAAGCACATATTTACACTATGGTTCATACCACTAGCAAAATTATACTTGTGAAGTAACAATGAAAATAATTTTATGGTTAGGGATCACCACAACATGAGGAACTGTATTAAAGGGTTTCAGCATTAGGGAGACTGAGAACCACTGGTTTATAATAATGGGAGGTAATAGGATATTATTCATTTATTAACCTATATTGACAGATAATATGGCCATATGTATAAATAGGCATTCTCTCTGCAGAAATGGGGAAATGGATATGTATGTATGTATGTATGTATGTATGTATGTATGCATATATGTATGCATGTATGTGTCCTTGTACTCATGTAAGGAAACCCTGCTGATGTTCTATGGTTACTCCATCGCAATGATTAGTATCATGCTGAGGTGGTGACTGTGGGGGAGGGATGTCAGAATAAGGAAAATGCTGTGTATGTCGGTGAAATTGTATAATACATCTTCATAGGAAAAACCATGGGAAGGGCAGGGGCTCTGTGACTGTGTTTCTTCTTGAATTGTTTACTGGGCTTCCTTCATACCTGGCAAAAGGAATTTCATTAATTGTTGTATTTGGACTTTTATTGATGGGCAGCTTTCTCTTTAACTTATCCTGGTATTTTGGGTTCCTATTATTTCATATTGCAATGTACATTGTGACGACATAATTGGCAATCTTTGGGAGTGTTCAAATCAAGTCTGTTTCTTTGGTATTGGTCTCTTCATTTCTTCCTGTTTTTCTTGGTTTATTAACTTTTTTTTTAAATGGACTGCTCTTCTTTTAAAAGTACAGTGTTGACATGAAAATGATTATGGGCCATGTCTCTATGGTATATGCATCCTCCTTGGAGAAAAGTGGAAAGATGTCTTCTATGTCCCTTTTCTTGTCCCATTCTTGCTAGCTTTTGGGGTTCATGGGGTCACATACCTGTGACTTCTGGCAGAGATATCATACCCTGAACACCTAGGGAATGATATTGGTTGTCCTCCTTCACTTGTGAAGAACATCACAGGGCTTGGTTTCCTAAGAGCTGGCCATTAAAGTCACACATAGTCAGATTTGGAGAGGATCTTAAATGGTGTGGTCAACCAACTTTTCTAATCATCTGATACTTTAATTCTAGTTTTTAGAAGAACATTCTATTTCCAAAATTCTCACCACAGGTCTTAATTTGGCCTTGTGGAAAAGGAGGCAAATAATGAGTGTTCTATCTTATAGACTGGAACGTCAGATAGTTCTCATGCAATTTTTGAGACATCTCTTATGCCAACTGGACTTCACTCAGGTGTCCAGCACAGGATTTTCATCTTAAGAGGAAAACATGAACCACTTGCTATTTAAGGTTCCTCCACCTCTGACAATCTGTGGACTATAGTTTTGGGCTCCTGGAAGAAACAAAACTTCTTTTCTTTTACTTTCCTTGTTTCGTTTTTTTCCACCACCTATGTCAAGAAGAGAGAATTTTCTGTGTAGGGAGAGAGTGAAAAAATTTATGGTGCTATTTCTTAGGAACTGATAATTAACATTTCAACAATCAATTCAATCATGGTTACAACAGCCTTGATGACTACCCCTGAAACACCACCCAAGAGGCAAGAAGCCCAGAACTGGTTTTCATGGTTTTTTCAACCATCAGAGTCCAAGAGTCATCTTCATACAACAACGAAGATGCCTGGTAATGAGTTCTAGATACCATATAACATATGCCTGCTTGACAGCTTTTAATAATTCTCATTAACCTATGGGATGTGGTTAAAGTCTAAACACCATTCTGTCTCATACATGTATGTGTCAATTTAGGAAGGACCTTGAACTCTGAGTTCTGTATGTTTGATTTAATAGTACTAATACATGGTTTTCTTCTCTATACTTTATAGGGGGTCTATGTAGCCTAGGATAAGGCTAATTAGGAAACTATGAAGTGGGGGCAAGTATTTGGTGATAACAGAACATTTCAACTCCAAAAGAGTATCTGGGTATACCCTGCAAATTACTGAAGTAAAAAACTGTTTTTCTGAAAATGTTAAATAACAGAACCATAGCTACCAAAATATAGAAGATTTCTATCAATTGAAATAGTTTTGGGCTGGATACCAATAATAGGAAAACCAAATGGTCATCCTATAAGGTAGCCTGAATTGCATTCAAAAGTTAGAAGAATCCATTTTAGTAAAGAGAAATCTCTTGCAGTAACTGCTGAGAAGAGAACAAAAGCTTCCATTTCCTCTTTAAAAAGCTAGATTCAATGATTCAAAGGAAGAAATCCTCAATATTTAGACTGTGGCCCACTGTCATCAACCTTTTTGAACAATTTTTGGATGATTAATAATTGGCAAGAACATTTCTGTTAATTTATCTTTTCCCCCTCTGTGGTAAATTTTATTGAGAATGGCAAAATCTTGGGAACTCCTGGCTTTTATTCACATCAGAGACATAGGATCTGATGCTAAAGGCTGAAAAAGTGCATGTGTCTTTTTAGAAATGTCAGAATAAAAACCCTTGCTTCTAGTGAATGAAACCCTTTGCTTATACAATAAACCCTGATAAAAAGTAAGAATAGAAGAAAACAAATGAATTTTAAAAATATGAATGCAACTATAGGAATTTTAGAAACATGATCTTGGGGCGTTATTGAAAAGTGTCTTGAAACAGCAAATAGGGATATGTGAAACCTTCCTATTCTGATCCTGACATCCTAACTTCAATATGCTAATGATGTAATAAGAAAGACATCCAAAAACAAGGGGGGTTTGCATGGGCCTGTGTTTTATTGTTTTGCTCTAACTCCTTTGGCTGGCTCTACCGATGGTTATTCTTTGGCTTCCTTAATGAGAATGTAAAGGTCATAGCTAGTTGTTTTAAGGTTCACATATTAGCTTCAGTGATGAGGGTTTACAGATACACAAACCTACTCTCTCATTTTCTTCTTAAAACCTTGGGAACTCCGTGACACCTCCCATGCCTGACTTTCTTCCTTGGTGAAATGGGTCGCTTGGCAACCAGCTCAGCTACTAATGTAAGTCACCATAACAGGTACGGAGTCAAATACCAACCCAACAGGCTGGGAGCCAAATGAGGAAAACGAAGATGAAACAGACAAATACCCCAGTTTTTCTGGATCAGGCATTGATGATGATGAAGATTTTATCTCCAGCACCAGTAAGAATACTCAATTACAGTAGAACCATTTGTGCAAGGCTTGCTGAGGGATCAAAATGATATAGTATCTCTCTTAGGAAACAAATGATGTGAACAATGACTGAACCTGTGATTTTACCTTAATTTCATTCTGATGAGAATTTTGGAGGAGGAAGTAAAATTTCATGAATGGGAACCAAAGAATATTGTTGGAAAAAAATAGCTCATGAAGTTTCAGACACCCAGTGTTCTTCCTGTTCTGTTCACCAATATTTGCTTTTAGAGAAATATCTACCTTATCCAGTGTGGCAGGGGATGGCATATTAAAGCACCACAGCTAATATTCATTGTGTCACTGCTGTGCCAGATGATAGAAACACAGGGATGGAAAGGCCAGAACTTTTGCCTAAAGAGGCACATGGACTGCTGGGACAGATGTTCATGTGATTAGGAGATGGTCATTAGGAAGATGACCCTGAATTGAAAGCTTGGGAGGCCCAAGAATGGCTTAAAATATAGAAGCCCGAGCCTAAGAACTACCTTAATTCATCAAAAAACGTATATGGTTAAAGGAAAACACTCAAAAAGTTTCAATGAACTTGCTGGACACCAATACAACAGAATGGCACTGGAGGGAAGAATAGATACCACCACAACCTTTAAAAGACAGTGTTAATTACTAAAAACAAAGAGTGACACCACTGTGTCACCATTTCCAAATGTGTATTCTATAAAACTTTCTCTGGACACTGAGGTGGAGATTGTAGAGAAAAACATCCTGTCCTTCCAGATTCCCCTATTCTTGTCCTAAGTGAAGATTTTGCTGGAAAGAGATTAGAATCATAAAGCAGATTTAGTTAACCTTTGGAGAAGGGGTTTGGGGGTGCTGTATCAGCTACCTTTGACAATAAGAGTTCTATCTATTCCATTAAAACTGGAGGATGTCACTCCCAAGTGAACAGAGCCTAGGGAGGGCAGGATCTAAAAGTAGCTTGTGGCTTGAAGGCATCTGAGTGTGTGGCAATGATATAGCAAATGCTAGAAACAAACCAGATTTTCTACATGTAGACTTAAATGGTGTATTCCTAGGGCTGGATGCCTCTGCAGAGCTTAGGAACTTAAGAAAAGAACCCAAGGAACCCCACATATTGAGCATGATTGTGACAGTATCTTCTAGGTTTAGGATATAGCTTCCTTGCAAATGTGTTATATGGTCAGGCTCCAGAAGATGAAGTTCGCATGCTCCCCTCCCCCATCTTTATAGAGTATATTCAATTTTCTACCTAACAAATATATCCTTTAATTCAACAGGATGCCCTTTTCTTTTGGAGAGTTGGGCTAACTACCACTTTTTCAAGATTATTAGAAATGTGGTTAATGACTAAATTATTTTCTTAACTTGTGAAATGGTTTTGTGTTACTTGGGTGTCAAAATAGAATTTGAAGGAAGTTGAACTTGCAAATAGCCTTTTCGCAATGTATATTGTTTCAGATTTTGTCAAAATGGATCCTTTTGCACCTTCTGTCCAAGGCTTCCTCTTTTGCATGCAATTGGGGCATTGGTGAACTAACATATCTTTGTTTTCCAGTGTGTTGGGCTGATGGTGGATGGTTACTTCTGGCTCCTTTCTATAAATGTATGCATATTGGTCCTCTTTCATTAGTTGTGAATGGCCTGCTTATATTATGTTCTGAATTCGGTGGGACTCTCACGGATGTTTAGAATATGTTCAGAAAAACGTAGCTGAGTCAAATGACTCTATAAAGTAGGCTTCTTCTAAAACCCGTCTGCAGGAAAGCTTTGGCTCTCATGGTTATTTCCCCAGTAAAATCACTAACACAATAGTGATTCCAATGTTAGAACTCAGCTATCAACTTCTTCAGCTTGAGGATCTACAGTTAGCATGACTGCCAGTGACTAATGGATGATGTGGAGTGTCAGGTGCAGAGGGTTTCTGCAATTTGCATGAGTGGGCAAAACTCTTCACATCTTGGTCATTATTGGTGGAGGGTTAGTGCTTTCAAAGCTGTTCTTCCTACTGCTACAACGTCCTGTCCTTGACTATTATATCCAGAAGATCTTATGTTCTAAACCCAAAGGCATACAATTTTAGAACTCAAAGGACATTGAGATACAAAGCCACATGATGGATAAAACTAAACTCTCTCCTCCATCCTTTCCACTCAACCATCTATACAGCCCTGTATAGATGAGCTGCTGTGTACCCTGCAGAAGAGACAAATGTACAAAGCAAGCAGTGAAGGCTCAAGAAATAACATTTCCTAATTGCCTCAATCATTATGACAGTTGCAACTACTCCATGGGTTTCTGCCCATACAAAACAGAACCAGGAACGGACCCAGTGGAAGCCAATCCATTCAAACCCAGAAGTGCTACTTCAGACAACCACCAGGATGACTGGTAATGAGTTATGCACACATCATTAACAATACTTTCTCTCAGAGCATATGATGCTGTGAAGGTCAAACCTTTGGATATGATGGGAAAATTAATTAATGCCTCATCACATATCCTTAGTGAACTTTCCACACAGGAGTCATTTATCAACCTTACTTCCTGGACATAAGGTATTTTATGTCACTTTGTTATAAAAATGAATATATCTGAATGGTTTATGGTTCTCTCTCTGACAAAGTGGCTATTCTGGTATAATAAGTGATATAAAAGAACTTTGTACCCCTTCACTTTCTCTTGGGACAGATTAGTGAAATCACTCAGATTTATTGAGAGTAAGTACTCAGAGATAGTGCTTAGGCATAGGACCTGCTGGTAGATAACATGTACTATAGTGGAAGAAATGGATTATTAAAGAGTGTTTGATTAAAAGTCACAGTGTACTTAACCGTCATTGCAACAGATATAGACAGAAACAGCACCAGTGCTCATGGAGAAAACTGGACCCAGGAACCACAGCCTCCTTTCAATAACCATGAGTATCAGGATGAAGAGGAGACCCCACATTCTACAAGCACAAGTAAGAAGGATGATGCACTGAAGTTCTGGTACCCAAGTTATCAGAGATGTTGTTTAGCTGTTGGCCACATCCTTTGTGTCTGCACAGTAAATTTATCTGCAGAGCCTGAAAAGGACCATTTTTAAAAATAAGGAAGAAAGATGCCAAGTTGTCAGATTTTCCAAGAGACAAGAATGTTTGCAAAGTAGATGTGAGATGCTGGTTTTCTGTTAATGGTTCCTGTTTTGGTAGTTGTTGTGTGCTTTTGGAAATGTGTGATGCGAGTGTGTCCTTCAGGTATTTAGTGTGGGATCTTGGAGGAAAGCTTCCTGAGTGAGCAGATCTTTAAAACCTTCATCTTCTCTGTGGTACAATGGAACCCCTCTGTCCTTGGTGGAAAGTCCGTGGCTCATATAGTCTCTTTTGAACTCTAAGCTACCTACTTCTTTTGTTTAAAATACTCAGGGCAAGTTGAGAAAGGTCCTGATGCTCCTACTGTTCTTTCTGCTTATAGACAAATAGCTCAAGTTTTTAAAAAACAATCTCATGTTTCATCAATGGATTGTGAACCTAGGATAAGAAAACAAAGAAAAGAAAAAAGGGAAATGTACTCATCTTTCACCTGTATCTCAGAAAAATGCCTAATAATTTGAAATACAACTGATCCTTGAGGCAATATCTTGTAGCATTTTTAAAATTATGAGTCAACACCATTGTTATATACTTGAACATTCTTAAAGGGGAAATATAAGAAACAGCTACTTAGAAACCAAAGAAGCATACCTTCTTGGCTTTTTGGCTAAGATCAAGAAACCAAAGAAGCTTAGGAAGTCCTGGTTTGATGAATGTGTTCACAGAGAGTCAAGGAAAAAGGTTGAACTATGAGTTAATAATTCCTGAGCATTGTACTGAATGACAGACATTCTTTACTCCAGTAAAGTTGATATATGCATAAAGATGAAGGGTTGAGCTAACCAAGAAGTAGCCTGTTGAAAAAAGGAATAGAGAGAAAACATGTTTCTTAGGAATCTGACCCATTCCAGTCTACTCTGAAGTCTATTGGAAATCTTATCAATTAGTGTAAAACATTTTCTCTTAAGAAGAATGCTAATCAAGAAACTTGGAACTAAGGTATATAACGTCAAAATATGATGGTCAAGGGACATTCTTACTAAGAAAATTTGAGAATACAGATATAGTCACCAAAAAGAAGTTGCCATTAATGTTTGCAAAAATCCACATGACTTCATTAAGGGGACACCACAACTTCTAGAAAAGAGTCAGCCCTTACGGTATACAGTCGAAGTCCTCTGTTTTACTAACACATTTCTGACTGTTCTGAAAATGCCAGGGCATGAAGAATCATACAATTATAATATATTTGTATATATTTGTATGAGAGGTGATAATGTGAATGTAGACATTTGTGTATGTTTGGGAGCACACACATGTGCTTAATTACTAAGTCACACACATCATTTCCTAAGATAAGTGAATTTTGTTAAGACACAAAGTTCATTTGGTTTGGCAATTTATAGGATCTAGCTTTCCTGATGAATCAGAAATTTGCCAGGAGCTGTTACAGATGAAAATGTCAGTGGCTTTCTGGCTTTTCCAGGAAGCACCCTGATGGGATTTTATCCCAGTCATCTTGACTTTTTAAAACACTGCTTGAAAGGTTAAGCCTGTCTGATACTGTTATTATTTATATAATTCCCCAACTGGCTAGAATAGTTTTTTCTTCCACTGAATTAGCTTTGTTAAGAAGAGATTTTAGCAATTAAAAAGGTCCCTAGACAATCACATTGCAGATTAGTGTAGTAACATCCCAGGCATCCCGTCAGTGTGCACGCCAGCCGTTTCTGCTGAGTGTTATTGTAGATTATGTAGCCTGTTTGCAAAGGTTTCCTATTACAATAGTGCTGTGAATTGTTATATAACACGTTTTTCTCTGGCAAAATCACCCAGACACAGAGATTATTCAGAAGTTCTCTCTGGTAGAATATGTAAAGCCATAGACACTATTAAATCAGGAATAATACTGAGACTTCAAAACTCACAGGTTATGGTCTAATCCTGACTTTGTGCTACTCCGGGTATATGATTTTTCAGAAAATGAATCATATTTTTTTCATCTGGAAAATTAGCAGATTGGGTATTGTAGTTTTAGAATCTGCCTTTCAGAATTTAGTAACTCATCCCCTGGTTGCTGTTATCTTTTTCTACATCTATATATCTGTGTGTGTGTGTATGTATGTATGTATGTATGTATGTATGTATGATCGATCTATCTATCTATCTATCTATCTATCTATCTATCTATCTATCTATCTATCTATCTACCTACCTACCTACCTACCTATCTATCTATCTATCTATCTCTACCTGTAATATAGAAAGACATACCCGAGGGCTTGTTAAGAACCTGGTCAATACAGCTTACCAACATCATTCTCCTCTCAGCCTGGGCAGCTCCTAATAGCACAGCAGAAGAAACAGCTACCCAGCAGGAGAAGTGGTTTGAGAATGAATGGCAGGGGAAGAACCCACCCACCCCAAGTGAAGACTCCCATGTGACAGAAGGGACAACTGGTAATGGAGGGTTTCACAATGTGGGTGGAATCTACCTTCTGAGTTCAGTGCTGGACATTGAAGATATTGCACACAAAGACACTGATGAAAGTGTCTGATTCTTAATACATCATGTTGAAGTAAACATATATCCAGAATCTAAAGGTTCCTAACAAGCTACCTGGTCAGGCAGCGATAGAGGCACACAAGAACTAGTTAGTCTATACAAATGTCTTCCTGATTTGAGGTATCAGTGAGACAATGGCAGAGCTCCTATCCAATTAAAATCCCCTTTCAGCTTTGTAAAAATCATTCACTATGTAACAAGACTCTGCTTTTTCCTTATATTTATATGAAACACTAGGCTTATAAAAATTTTGTCAAAAGCCTAATGTTGGGGGATTGGATCCAAGCATTACAAGAAAAAAAGGACACCTGTGTGAGGTCATCAAATCTTTTGTTCTTACCTGTTTGAGTAGTACATAACTCCTCAAATGTACTACAGTTTAATCACATTTACAAGTAAGCCATCTTCTCTATTCTGCAACTGTGGGGTTGTGGGAATTAGACTTAAATTTTCTCATCTCTGAAGGATGCTGGCTGATGACATGTCTCTGCAAGCTCTGGTGCATGATTCTTTTGTCTGGATGATTAAGCACTGGGATTCACTCTGCCTTGCAAAGGGTGTGAATCCCATGTTATAACTTGGTATCAGTGGGAAATATCTCAGTGTTTCCATCTGCAATATAGAATCTGATGCATAATTTCTTTGCAGTGCATGGCAACTTCTAAATGAATCATTAGTAGAACAGCATGCTTGGTGACTAGTTCCTTGGTGTGTTTATTTCTAAGGGATGTGATGGTAATCTTTCTTCCTATACTGCTACAGTGGCACAGAATGGAACAAAGGCATAAACCATGTGGCCACCCACGTGCCACTTCTCATTGTAGGAAGACAATGCTTCTAATGGATTCCCTCTGTGCTTTTGTGATGAGTACCGCTTTCATGCTCATCACTTGGGAAACGATTAGCTATGTCTTCTGTATATCACTGCCAGCTCATTGTGCATTTCGCTGTGGGATGTGCTTGTCTCAGAGTGACATCATGCACTTGAGCTCTTACGCCTCTTCTTTAGGAGACTGTGGCAGCATGTGTCGAGCATTACTTCATCTTCCCTTGATGCCTATAACGTATCCTCTATCCATCACAGCACATGTTAATGCTATGCTTCCTCCAGCTCACATGCTGGTGACCAGAAAACAAACATAAATGAAGTCAAACCTGGGAAATATCCTAAATTGATGCAGCTCTTTGTCCTCAGTACTGGAAAGCCATTCCCATTATCAACTTTAGAAAATAAAGTCTTTTTGAAAAAGTCAGTCTATATATCCCTGACCAAATGCCAATTAACATTTTGACAATTGTTTGAACTGCATGGTCACAACAGCCTCAGCCCACAACAACCATCCAAGTCAAAGAATGACAACACAGAGTCAAGAGGACGTTTCATGGACCGATTTCTTCGACCCAATCTCACATCCAATGGGACAAGGTCATCAAACAGAAAGCAAGGGTAATCGCCTCTGAGACTTTGCAATGATTGTGTTTCTTAGAATCATCTAAGTGCCTTTCCCTTTGAAATGTGGCATTGATTTTTAGTTCGGTTTACTTTCCTAAACACCCTCATGTGTCTTCAACAATAAGGTTGCTGATACAAGTTGGGATGGAGTGGGTAAATTCATCCATTTACACACACAACTCTATTTGGAGAGGGGAGAATTTGGCAGAAAGATTAAGAGACAGTTAATCTTAGGCTGACAAGAGTAGAAGTTATTTCTCCTAAGGGAGAGGTGGGTTATTTCTTACTTTAAGATGGTCTTCAATTCTTGATGATCTTTCTGCCTCAGTCTCCTGAGTGCTGGGATTGTATATAGTATCTTGCCTTTGAAGTCCAAAGATTTCAAAAGAAACGACAAATAATGGATTCAGTGACTGTCTCCATTATAGATTCAAAGATAAATTTTGGTTTTGGTAGAGAAATTCAAGTGGTTAAAAAAGTTGATGAGTAGTTAATGTGAATAAAGAACTTAATGACTCCGAAAACTTTAAAGCTATTTATTCTTGCCTCATTATTGAAGGATGTAGGATTTAGACCATTCTTGGTCCTTCTTGAGTGGCTGTGATTTTAGTGAATAGACAACTCATACACAAGACAAGCACAATTAAGCAATTTTTTAAAAAAAATATGAGTTGTAATTTTGCAAGATAGAAAAGTTGCAAATTATTTCACTTATTTTTACATTTAAGAGAAAATTTCCTTCATTGTAACAGCAGCTGCCTGTTTGGCAGAAATATCAAGAATTGATAGTCTCTGCCCTTTCAGGATTCAGCAAATGGAAGACTTTGTTTCTACTACACTCATGAGTAGAGTCATTTGTTGTTTTATTTGTTTGTTTGTTTGTTTTTTAAAATATCCTTATCAGAAATGTACCATTCTAAAAATAACCAGTAGAGGGATACATTTTTTCAGAGACATTTCATTTAGATGTATTTTCTGGATATAAATTGCCAGCCTTATACTGTACATATGTTTGAATTGAAATTCATCCTCATGATTCAGTGAACAAATAATTCCATATTGGGTAACTAAAAATTATCTCCAAAGTAAAACAAAGGCTTGCATAGTTTTCTTTTTTTAGACATACTATCTTATCCTAATATTAGTGAGCAGACACTCTGTAAAAAGCCATGTATGGAGACATACAATTAAATTTGTAAGGCATCATGGAGACATAAGGATGTGTCATCCATATTTACACTTGAGAGAAACTTAAAAGTCAGCTGACAAAAGAAAATGTTTAATAGCATAATAGATCTGACAACATGAGTTGTACCATCAGGCAGTAAGAAGTAGAAAAGTTCATAGTTTCAATAATGAACACTAAAGAAATTTAGAAGATCCTGCACTTCCTGGAGACTATTAAAGAACAAAGGATTTAATATGATTTTGGGGGAAAAAAGGCAAAAACCTAGGCAGTCAGAAAAAGGAAGTAAGGTGGAGAACTTTTTGAAAAGGAGATTGACTCATTGTACTGATCCATAAAGGAAGAAAAGCCAAGGGATACATGTACTTCACCATACCTGGATAAATGTGGCCTAAAAGGGAAGAATGTGTTTAAATGGCCAGGCTGGGACTATTATGTTAGATTACTAAAGCACCACAGGCAAGACTAAGCACACAGTTTTATGTGCTTAGCTTCTGGAGGTGGGGCTCCATAGAGACCCCTGGTTAAACAAACAAAACAAAACAAAACAAAACAAAACAAAAGAACTCCACAGTCATTATTAAGTTTCCAACATGATTGCATTCAATAAGTAAATACATCAAGAAAAAGATGTTAGGTCTCCTATGTAGTCCAAATCTCCAGAAATGAGTTCGAGTTGAGTTACAGGAGGATTTCTGGCAGTTAAATAAAAGCCAGCATTCCTCAGGAACTTTTGAGTTCCCATTCGACAAAAGGAGTCATTTTCCTTAACTCCAGCAGAAGGGACATATGGCTCTCCATTGACATACACCTGTGTCTACATGTCAAAGCCCATGCTGGCCTCCACGTACCTCTTACAATATGTCAAAGCCTGTATCCCAGTCCCCTGGCCCTTCCCTCCCCCCAGCTACTCACTTTGCTAATACCATGCTATTCTCTACTGTTCTCACACTCTTTTCTCTCAGTTATGTTCCATTCTCTATCTCTTTCTACCTCTCTATCTACACCATTCTCTCCCACTCTCCACCTTTCCTAGCCTTGACCATACCCAATCTGATGGCCATGTTCAGACTACTTCTTTATTTCTCTGCTCTGCACTCTTCCAGATGCCTCTGGATAGTCTCTCCCTCTCTCTCTCTCCTCTCATATCTACATTACAAATCGTAACCATATCATGGACCTGTCACATCAGCAGATTCTTTACTGTGCCTCACATACACAAAATATAGTTAGCCCCCATCACACAGCGACATGATAGTTCTCGAAGAATTTTACTTATAAAAGGAAAAACGAACAAGAGAGGATGCAGGCCTTCTGTAGACAAGGTCTTTCTGGCTGGATGTCCATTTGAAATTTTGATCGTGGGTAACTGGCCTTTGTTCTTTGAAATCTGGATCATAGAATTGGCCAGACGCTTTTCTCTAGCATAGATCTTGTCTGTTTTTGCTATCAGCATGCAAAGACCCAAGATGGGTGCCCATATCCCAGTGCTTTCAGAGGAAGTGGTGTGGGTGGATTGAGTAAAGTGTAGAGTTAGAAGCATTGATGCTCTTCAATTACTTCAATAGGAACTGCTTGGTCCCTATTTCACTCTGAACTTGTTATAGCCCAATAGATCTGTGATAACCATCAGAAAAAGCAGCCTTTTTAATTACTTCAGGGAGGTTTTCACACTACTCAACACTATAATCAGAATTCTCAAGATGCTTCTTGCTTTCATTTATGAGGAGAATGATTCTTATTTGTCCATGGGCACTTCCTGTTGTCTCCACCTAGATATATTGGGTAATGTGTATATGTATTTTGTGTGTTTATTTTGTGAAATAAAAACAAAAGAGACAAAAAGGGAAACAAGGGAAGGTACTGTCTGTTTGAAAACTTTTTATTGTTGTTGTTTTGTTTCATTTGGCCTGGTGAGCAGGAGATGACAAAATGATGCTTGTGCGTGTTATTCAGTTCCATGTCTGACTATGCTTGTCTATCTTAGAAACATGGGTTATGTTTCTGTCCCTTTGCAAAGACCATGAGCCCCGTTGTGTGTTCATTTAACTTCCTTTCAGACTAAGCAAAAGAAACCAACAAATAAATGTGATAGCTTTCAGGTAACTCTGCCCTAAAATGAAAACCACTTATATCCTGTGATATTCTTGAAGAAACAATCATTTGTCCCAATTCTGGACATGTGAACCTGTTCTTTCCTCTCACCAGGCTAAATGCAAACATTACTTGGCTAAATGACTCAGGTCATTTCCCAGCATAGGGAATATGGCAATAACATCAATTTGATTCCTTCAGATACAGACTCCAGTCATAGTACAACCCTTCAGCCTACTGCGGCTCCAAATACCCATTTGGTGGAAGACTTGAACAGGACAGGACCACTTTCAGCGACAACTCGTAAGGATAATGACACACAGCCCTTTTGTTGACCTGTCTATCTACTTCACATCTTGCTCATATTGGTCAAGATGTTGCATTTGGTGGTGGAATGGTGGCAGTCTTTGCTAGGTGGCTTAGCTCAGCCAGAGTCTGAGTCTGTTTCATTGTTGGCCTTTCTTCCACAGTATCTTATAACCTGAATGAATTTTCATCCAAGATCCACTCTAGAGTCAATGACCACATGGAAATGTCATTCATCTCCATTTTCCATCTCTAACTAGTCATGTGACACTGAAGACCATCACTGGTAGAGTGGCGTCTCTGTGCTTTACCTGATTCTTTTTGATTCCTACCCTTCTTCCAGGCCAGGTAGAAGAGATGCTGCTTTTGTGGTTGTGTAAAGACATATGAGGGCCAGATCTTATAGTGAATAGGGAAATCGAGTTTAGCCTTGAGAGGAGGGGTGAGGCATGTTGTTGATAATTGACCAAGGTGGAGGAGTTGCTGGAATCAAAAAGAACCATTTGCTAACATCTTTTTCTATCGTTAAACGCCTGCTAGGAAGAAATAGGAACATTTTTGTACTCTTAATTTTCAACATATTTTTAAGAATCTATAAAGACCAACCTGAAGCCATTCATAAATTCTTGGCAGAATATCAAAGAAATCCCAAATTAAGAAGACTTCATTTCCCTGCTTGCTACACATAATGGCCAGAGCCCTTTATAGGAGCCCTTCAGGTGTAGGAAAAATGCCAGCAGGCATGTGTTGATTGTCATCAATGTAAATAGCACTGTGTTAGGCATCAAAGGAGGCATAAAGAAGTCTATAAATGGCCCTTGCCAATGCATGACTTGTATTTCCATTTTGTGTTACTGTTGGCTTTTTTTCTGATGTTGGCTTTGGGATTCAGTGAATGTCTCTCTCCTGGTTATATTTGTTTGGTGGTGGACATGGCTGATGGGTGTGTTTTATGGGACTTTTGCACCTGCACTTCAGAGGTCAGTGTCTTTCTTGGAAGAACACAAAAGAAAAGAACTCAGAATAGTCAAAGTGATTTCAGATATGGGCAGTGATTCAATCTCAATTTAATCTGTATCACTGAAGGCCCTGTGTTTGCCCAGGGAAGCATTTACTCAGGGCAGTGAAGAGAATCCCTGCTACAGGGGAGACCACAGCCCTACTAAAAAAGTAGTAACTCAAATGCAATGCTCTCTATAAGGGAATCATGTATTTCCTCATAAAGTTACTCTAAGTTCATTGATAGAGATGAGCTTTTTCTTTTGTGTCCACAGACACTACATAGCAACATTTTCCTTATAGTCTAACTTCTAGGCAATCTTTATGGTTGAGGGAAAACTGAAATCACAGCCCCCATTTCCATGTCTCTGTGATCTTTGTTTCTGGGATCCTTGCTGCAGCTGGGTCAAGGTAGTCTAGGGAAGGCCATATTTGGGCTTGAGCTTCAGATTGGAACTTCACTGAGGGGCAAAGAAGCTAACTAGGGACAAAATATAATCTTTCTGTATCTTTGCATCAATCAGCAGATGATGAAAGGCACACATATCATTCTCCCCTTGTATCTGTCCATCTGATATTCTATAGCCAGACCGTCCATGTAAGACCATGTGTTAAGGTTTCTAATTAACAATGGCTTCATCCCTCATTGAAACAGCACAGAGTCATTCTCAGAACTTCTCTACATTACCTGGAGAGCTGGAAGAAGACGAAGACCATCCAACAACTTCTGTTCTGCCATCTAGCAGTAAGGATCATAAAGTACAACTGGCTTTTAAGCAGAAATCAAGATGTTATGGGTACTTTGTGGTATCTTTGGTGGTGGTCCTTGTGCAGTATCTTTGGATCTTCGGTGGTGGTGCTTTGTGGTATCTTTGGTAGTGGTACTTTGTAGACCCTTTGGTGGTGATACTTTTGTGTTATCTTTGGTGGTGATACATCTATTGCCTGCTTTTATACATTATTTTTGATCAAAAGTTATGTCTGGTGGTGGTCTCTGATTCTTCTGCTTTATAGACATTTTAGAAGCCATCGTACGAACTTTTCTGCTGAATTTTAAAGGTATTAGATTAGTAACTTGGTTTAATAATGATTGTTTCTGGAAGATTTCTTTGATAGCCTTTGAACTAATAATTTTTTCTGGTTTGTTTCTGGACCACAGCTCTGTGGTATTGGTGACTATGAAGAATGTCCTCTTAGCACAGAAAAGAAATTTAAGGCAGTAGACCCAGGTCTTTTGGATTTGAGCTTACTATTCCAGTTGCAGGAAGAATGGTCTCATCTTACCATCCAATGGTTTGTTTTTATACCCCTTCCTTAGAGGTAAATCCAATTGAGACAAAAAGGTCAAAATCCTCTAATAGCTGAGGTGAATTCAAGGTCACAATGGGATAACCACACACCCTTGATGACTCAGACAAACCTTGTAAGAAGTGCCTCTTCTGTGTAGTACGTAGTCACCAAAATCTCTCCTGTTGAATGCTATCTGGCTGGTGCCTTGCAAAACATTGCTTTTGCTTGGTACCATTTGCTTTTGGCCTTGGAGAACAAGTAGAAAGATGACTCGGCAACTTTATCTTCTGATGACAAGTGCCCAGTGGGTGGTGACCTTCCAGGTGTGGGCTTATCATTGACTCCACCTCCATGCAGCTAAGAGTGGTGCAAGAAGAGGTGGAAGTCTTCCCAGAGATACAACTACTTCACTGGAAGGCTACACCCCTCAATATCCAGACACAATGGAAAACAGGACTCTCTTCCCAGTGACCCCTGCTAAGACTGAGGTCTTTGGAGAAACTGAAGGGACTGTTGCTACTGACTCCAACTTTAATGTGGATGACTCCTTACCAGGTAATTTAGCCATATCTCATCTGGCTTGCTTCTCTGGAGAAACAACATATATTTTTCCTATTGTAGGGGATATTTTCTGTGCAGGCTGTGATTAGATTACTTTGTGCCATGGGGATGGTTTTCATCATTGGTCATCAATTATAGTGTCAGCAAACTTGGATTTATTTGAGATAAAATATGCTTCCATTTCCTGGTGTAGCATCCTTTCTTTTGTGATTTCATATGGTAGATGTTCTTGCTTTGTCTTTTCTTCATTCTATGATATATTAACTTGAACCATGTGAAACATATTTTGATGGAGGGAAATAGTTGAATATTAGCAATTTCATTCGATTCAGATAATATAGTCTGCCTTTTAGAAGCACTTTACTAAACATTCAGATAATTTTCATATACGGGTACCTTTGTTCTGAAATTACCTTTAATTGGTGATGGACTGATTGGTTTTAGTTTTGGTGATGGGTAGATATATAAACCTTTTCTATTTGTGGCGTGCTTCAAAATTTATGATTTACTATTCATGAACTGGGACCCTCAGTTTTTAATTGTAGTAGTAAGATATGACTTACTCAATTAAGTCTGACATGGACCCAGAATGAAACTTTTATCTCAAGTAAGAAATCCTCCCTACTTCTCTTCTTTATTTCTTTGTTTGTGTTAAGAAATAACACTATAGGAAGGAAAATCTGAAAGGGACCTCTGTGGCTAAGAAAATAGACACCTCGTTCCACTAGTTCCTGTAATCTGGGTACTTCCTACCATTCAATCACTGACACAATAAAGATGAATAAGTTTAAATATAAATATGTATACACATGCACATACACCTAATTTGTAGAAAGATCCTACCTCCTTCACTCTCCCAAAAGACAAAGATAAGAAAATGATCTCATGGGAATCCCATATGCAAAGCAGATGGAAATAGTGATGTTCTGATTGACAGAGCAAGGGAAAATCCAGGGTGTTATACACTTGGCACATTCCCTCTGGCTTCCCACTCTAGGGCTTCAAGAAAAGGTACTTTAAAAAAAGCAACCTCGGGGTTGGGGATTTAGCTCAGTGGTAGAGCGCTTGCCTAGGAAGCACAAGGCCCTGGGTTCGATCCCCAACTCCGGAAAAAAAAAAGAACCAAAAAAGAAAAAAGCAACCTCAGCAGTATTGGCAAGACCAAACCCCCTTACACTCTGAAAGCTTTTGGTTATTGTCCTTATTGACAAGCTTCTTTTCCTCATTAAAACCTCCAAGTACTATTGTTAGGTTCATGCAGAATGAATCAAAGGAGTGCCACAAACGTTCTCACGCTAAAATGGCCGTGCCATGCTACTTAATAGATTTGTATTTAAAATGACAATCTTAGATATAGTTTCTTAGGTGGTTTGCAGAATCTAATTGCTAGCAACTAAAACACTTACTATCAAATTAGTACTCCCATGTGCTGATCCCATCTGATAACGTAACAAAGGGCAATGGTGCCCAGGGCCATCCTTCAGTTCTTCGTGAAGTCAGTGATTAGTAAATGGTCTGATTCTCATCCCCAGTTTTAATCCAGAAGAATCACAAGCTGTGATTTTTGGATCATAAATATTTCTGCACACTGAACGTAAAGCACTGAAACATGCAGTGGCAGTTGTGGTGATGGGCCGGGTGAAGGTGATGGCTTTGGAAATGGTGATTTTGGTGGTGGGACTCTTAATGTGGTTTTTCATCAAGTACTGTGTGGTCTGTTATTACAACCCTTCTCCAAGGAACAAAATGGTCTCTCTGTAATAAAGTTATGTGCAAATAAACACAAGCCTATGTCTCTTAAGCAGGGATCACATACAGGGCATCTCACTGTATTCTCTATCTGGGCTCACTTGTAACGATCTTCACCAACTCTAGGAACCCTTGTTCTCTAGGTATGTTTTCTCCCATAAAGTTTGACCTTTGGATTTAAAACTAGCTGCTCTTGAGTTTGTCTCTACCTAAAGCTTTCTGGTGATGGATATTCGAGAAGAAGAGATCATATCATGATTGTTGACCACATGGGCTTAACTTTTTAAAGAAAACATGAATTGAGACTTCTTCTGGTACCCAACTTTTGTCATTCACCCCATTTCACTGATTTTAGTACACTTAGGTTTGACCTTTATTTTTTCACTTTGTGCCTTTGCCCTATTCATTCCTAAGATTCTTTTGTTTTAGATTCAAAGAAACCTCTTTTCCTGCCATATAGTCTGAGCCACAGTGCACCCATCTAAGTGATTAGGTGATACCCATTTAAGTTCTCCAGTATCACAATCCTTAGCCAAGCTGAGAAGTGTTTCATTCAAAACTCAGCCCTGTGAAAGAATCAGGGCTCTGCTCTTGGCTTTCTATCTACACAATACGTTTAGTGCTCATCCAGAATGCCCTGTGCCGCCTCAGTTTCCTTAATTTTGATTAAGGATCTACCCTGTTCATCAGTGTCTTAAAGGATGAGCAGTGCCTACTCTGTTGTTGTTAGCAGATAGTGGCTTTCTGAAAACACAACCAACGGAAAGGAGGATGACAGTGTGAATGGAGACACAATGTTAACTCTTTTCATTGCTTGTTATTCTAGGTGATGGAGACTCATCCATGGACCCCAGGGGTGGTTCCGACATGGTGACTCATGGATCCGAATTAGCTGGTGAGTTTAAAATGTTTAGTCACTGTTATAATCTCTGAACCTGATGATTGCTAATGAAGCATTCGTCAGTGTCCCTAGAGAATTGTTTCACACTTTTTAAAAACATGTATTTTCAGCCACAGGGAAGGCTTATTAAGTCACTTTCCTGGACCCCACCCCAAAGTTTCTGATTCAGTAGGTCTGGGATGGAGCCCAAGCATTTGTATTCCTAATAAATCCCCAGTCATCTTGATACTGCTGGGATGGGCACTATACTTAGACAACTAACACTCCAGCAAAAAAGCTTCCATGTGAAAGGGGCTGGAAGAGTTCAAGCAGTACTTCTCTGATAGCTAATTTTATGGCAACTTGACACAAGCTAGAGAAGGGAACCTCAATTGAGAAAATGTCTCCATCAGACTGGGCTGTAGGACGTTTTCTTAGTTAATAATTGACATGGGGTGGCTCAACTTGTAGGTGAGACCACTGCTCAGCTGGTGGTCCTGAATTCTATAAGAAAGCAAACTGAGTAAGCCACCAAGAGCGAGCTAGTAAGCTGGATTTTGCTCCATGGCCTCTGTACCAGCCTGCCTTCAGCCAGGTTTGGATTCCTCTTACCCCGCATTCCCTCGATGGACTGTGACACGTAAGCCAAATAAACTCTGTCATACCAAGTGGCTTTTGGTCATGGTGTTCATCACAACAATAGTGACCCTAACAAGGACAACCTCATTTAACACTGTCCCATTATGGAGTCAATAGGAGAGCTCTTTAAGCATAAAATAGCTTGGCTTTGATCCTCATTCCTCTACTTATACATTGAGCAAGATGATGACAGGGTCTGAGATTCAAGGTCCTGGCTAATAATCTGGAGATATTTTCATAGGACAACCTTTACAGGCCAAATAACAGGATAAATACCTGGAAAGTGTTTAGCATAAACCTGATAATGTAGCCAGCATTTCAGAATTTGCTGTGTGCCAGAAAGATTAAGCAAAGCGTTTCATTTCTACATTGAACTACATGGAACTGAGAGTTCTGCAGGGCGAGTGACCCCAATGCCAGGGAATTTAGAGCTCCTTTACTATTAGCATATCTAGTCACCTTGCAAACCATATAATACATGAAAACACTATTATCATCGTCTTATTACAGATGAGGAGACTGAGGTAAGAGGAAAGAGAGGTAAGAGGAGGGAAGCAACTTGCCAAGTTGATATGACCAGAGAATGGGGGAGCTAGCTTTCAAGCCTGGGGTCTCATATTGCCTCTCCTAAGCCCAGTCTGGAAGAAAATTCCATAATGACCATAATTACTGCCAGACATGCATTATTAAATAGACTGATCTTGGTCTCGACTCAGATCAAACCCTAGAAACATTACTCCAGGCAGCAATGTCTGACATGAGGCAAGCTCACTTCTCCCTAATGCTGGGCCTACAGAGATGCTGTCTTAGCACTTCCTTCTGTGAGTTCCTGATTATTACACATCTATGTGGTCCACAGGATCCAGGAATCCGTACAAATTAGGAACCTGTGCTGCGTGAGTTTGGGGCAAGCACTGCCTCTAGAGTTCAAGTGAATCTGGGGATGGGTATTTACACGGTGGCTTTGATAACAGCTCTTAAATGTAGGGCTTCTGGGTTGTAGGGCTCTTTAGAAATTATCCTAAAATAGAGAGTGGTGTTTCAATCTCACCAGAGTCTTTAGCATACTTAGTCTTCCCAGCTTTAGTTTCCTTGTTAGTAAAGAAAAACCTCAAGTAACCGAAGTTTTGTGTAAAAGTCAAGGTATTGAGAGAGTAAGAGATTACTGTTTGAAGGCACAGTTTCCAAAGCCAAGAGATTCCTTACGACTGTGGGTGTGGCCTGTGGAGCAGCAGAGATTGCATACAGAAGCTTGCTGGAAGTGCCTAATCATGCCCCATCCAGAGAGATACAGGATGAGGGTCTGAGCTATCCAAAGCCCCTCCCCTTCAGCTGATCTGTGTGCTCCACTCTCTGCTGCCTTTCTCACAGTTGAGGCCAACTGAATGATCTCCATGCCCATGTCTGGGGTTGGGCCACATTTCCAAACTGGTGTGTCCAGTGCCTGGCTTTGTAGAACTTGTTCTTCAGGCCTTTTTTTTTTTTTTTCCCTGGTTGGATTTATGGAGCTCTTGGGCACAAGGGAAGCCTGCTGTCTGGGCTCTCGGGCTTTTGCTTGAAGTGAGAATCAGGTGGGTGGGAACTGGTCTTTTTCCTTTGGCTCCTGTGCAGGTGTCTATTGTTCAAACAGGAGGCTTCATCTTGTGCACACACCTAGATCTTTCCTTGCTGGGAGCACTTCTTTGGAAAACGAAAATAAATAGATTATGATCTATTAATGGCCTCCTTTTCAAATATCAAAGGCTGTTATGAGTCAGACAAGAGAGACCGGTGGGAGTGACTATACCTTTACAATGGTTTTCAAGGCCAAAGTTCTCTGGTTTGGAGGGCTGATATGCCATGACTTGTGCATACAAAACCTGCCAGTTGCTCAGGACCCTAACAGGTGGGTAGAAAAATTGCCTTGGACTCTTTTGAGATCTGTGAAGGAGAGGCCGCTCTCAGAATAGGTTGAGGTCTGTTGAAACAACACACATGTTACTTGGCTCTGTTTTGTTTGCTCTTTAGCAAATGCACCAAACTACACAAGAGTCTAAAGTTTGACCCTCTCAGATATTTTCCTTTAAGCCCAGCTATCCTGGCCAATGGGCTAAACAAACAATCTTGCCTCGGCTTTTCTCTCCTTGGTGGCCTTCAAGATTCCAGGACAGGTTGCTGTTTAGTGGCAAGGAGTAAAGGAAGAAAGGAAACAGAAAACCAAGACCTTTCTTTTTAGATGTGGTGTCTTCCTTGTTTTGAAAAGGCACCTGGGCTCTTTGAGATTGTCTTCTCAAAATGCTTCTTCGCAAATTTTGGGCCTTTTGTTCATTTCTTTATTTTGCCTTTTGATAATAGAAAGCATTCATTTTTCTAACGTTTCACTGCATTAACATAGACTCTAATAACCTATTTATAGGCAGAAAAAGACAGTGCAAACCCCCCTTCCCCCACACCATGGCAAAAGTAAATTGGCATTCACTTCAGTACCTACGACGTTCATCCTAGTTTGCTTTTCCGTTGCTGTGATAAAGGCTTCACCAAAGTAACTTGGGGTGGGGGTAGGGGAGGTCTATTTGGCTTTCATATCCCAAGTCATAGTACACTAAGGAAAGTCAGGGCAGGCACCTGGAGGCAGACACTGAGGCAGAAGCCATGTAGGAATGCTTCTTGTAGCTTGCTCTCCATGGACTGCTCAGCTTGAATTCTTATTCCGCCCAGGACCACTTGTCTGGGGTGGCACTACCCTGGTGAGCTGGGTTCTGCCATATCAATCATCAAGAAAGTTCAGCCACAGATTCACTCATCTGATGGAGCATTTCCTCATTCAAAATTCCCTCTTTACAGATGACTTGGGCTTGCTTGTATCAAGTTGACAAAAACTGACCGGCACAATTTGCATGTGAATTTTAGACTAACTTTGGACTTTCTGAGGCATATAAATACATTAGGGATACTATTAAAATGAAGATGTTGTTTCTAGAGGTCTTGAGTGCTGCTTGAGATTTTTTTATTCATAGCAAGCTACCTAGTGAGGGGGTACTGTTCGTCTATGGTATGTACCACCGTTTGTAGAACTAGTAATACATACAACTACTACGTCATATACCTCTTTAAGTCTCTGTAAGATAACAGTGAAGTGGTTTCTGTTATGATCCTCACTTTAAATGTGAGAAAACAGAGAGTTAGAGATAATGACTTGGCCAGTCACAAGTTGCTAATAAGAGGCAGAGTTAGGACCTAAACCCAGGGTTGACTAGCTCTGGAGTTCAAGTTCAAACACTCCCCATCACTGTTCCTTGAGACAAAAATAACATTTGTAAGCTTTAGCTTAGTCACGGTGAACTTTCTTGGGAGGTGAGGAGAGATGATATCTTTTGCCTAACACTTTATAACCATCTGTATCTTGGATCCATTTATAGCTACTAGTGAGGCAGTGGTTGGAGGGTAGCCCAGCACAATGCTGTGTAAGGAACTCCTGGGTATATATTCCAAACTTGGGCTGAAAGAGCTTGTTGCTTTTCCCCTTAGGACACTCAAGTGGGAATCAAGACAGTGGAGTGACCACAACTTCTGGTCCTGCGAGGAGACCTCAGATTCCAGGTGAGTTTCACACCATGCGGCAAACATTAGATAATTACAGCAAGATTCTCAGAATGTCCTAGACAAGACCTCATCGATGCACATCCGGTTCCCCTCTGCAAGCTTAGGTATAAATAAAAATACTCCAGTCTCCCTGTAGTCCTCTCTGTTTTCCCTTTTAGGTACCCATTAGAAAGATGAGCTCACATTGAGGCTACCTCAAAGAACTGATGCTTTCAGTTACTTAAGCATTTTCCCCCATGAACGATGGATCACCCAGAGGACCCCATGGTACACCCAATCCCTTCAAAGCTCAACCCAGTTTCCCCTATATTTCTGGGACTGAGATGCAATGTGTCATTCTCTTGCATTGGCAGTCAGGGAGGAGATGCTGATTATCTGGGCTGGCTGGAGTGAAAACATTCTTCCAGTCCTCAAATTACTCTTCCTTGAGGGACAGTCTGCTAATGCAGCCAGAGGAAACGTTTTATAAAGTTTACACATGCAGGGAGGGAGCTTTGACATCTGGCTGTCCCATGCTAAGGGATTTAGCATTTGATGCATTGTCTTCTTTTAGCTTGGGGTTGAAAATAAGTATGTGTAAAGGGGTGGGGGTGGGGGGAAGTCCACAAAGGAAGTTTCCCTTAATGTTCTAAATTATCCTTTTAACCCTTTCTTCAGAGGGCTCCTTTGTCTCAAATTATTGACCACCTGAGGAGGCAGGAGTACAAAGAGGGAGTGGACGTTCAGGGAGGAGTGGGCAGGGGATGGCAGGCTGAATTCAAGCTGGAGAATTCATCTCAGTCTAGTGAGAAGGAATGTGGACTTCTCAGCACTGAAGGCCAGGCAGGGTGAGGGGAGGAAGAACAGAAATGACATCTTCCTGAAAGTGTCCCTGCTTCCTTGAAGTGAACCAAAGGGGATACACAGTCTGAAGTAAGAGGAAAGTGAGACTTCCAAGGAGAACAGTGGCTGACAGACCCCTGGTTTTCTTCCTTTTTAAGCCTTCATTTACCACACACATCTGCAACTGAATCATACAACTTGTCCATCCTGTTGAAGCCAGAGTTTAAAACATGCGCATAAGATTGCATCAATCCACAAGTGGTACACGATTATCCAGTAAACTTTAGAAACTATAGCTTAGAAAATGGATGGAAATACCAATCACTTCCTGTATCTCATTACCCATACGTGTTAAAGCTACAGTATTAATTGATATTTTTCCTAATATTGTTTTCAAAGTAATTTATTTCCAAACTGCCACATATGTTGTTTGGCTAATATTTTCTGCCTGTCAGTTCCACTTTCCATGTCATTAAGTACCTTTCCCTTGAATTATGAAGCACATAACAAAAATGTATGAATCCTGATCTGTTTATTTAATCCCTCACCATTGGACATTAGGTTGGCTTCAATTTTTATTGGTATAAAGCAATATAATGGAGGGAATTGTTAAAGCTAACTTTGAGATCCTCTAGCTTTTCAGAAGTGTACATGCTAATCAAAAAGCATGAGTAATTTGGAGTCTGTCGTCAGTGGAGCTGAATGACTGAAATGAGTAGACTGTGCCTCCCTTTTTCTATCCTTACCATGGGAAAATCCTTTGCCCACTAGATTATGAATTCCATCTTGGTTTTGAATGAAATTCAAGGCAGATGCTCTCACACAGGCACGGAATGTTTCTGTCAAGAGAAATATAAATTTTCTTTAATCTACTTAACATTTCACCAAAAACATATACAGGCTTCTTGATATCTTTTTTTCTTTTTTGAAACATTTTTATTCTGGAAGAACTACTGATAAAAGGTTAATAAAAGAAGCCTGTCGGATGAACGTTTATAGCAAAGTCTGTCTTAGGATGTTTTAGCTGAGCTGTTGTTCAAACCTCTCTGCAGAGCTGACTGGGGGTTTCATTTAGAGCAGATCAATTTTTAAATTGCATTTTTTATTTCATAACATACGTTGGTGATGCTCACGTATGTCCTTCTCTTCACACCAGAGTGGCTTATCATCTTGGCATCCCTCCTGGCGCTGGCTCTGATTCTTGCCGTCTGCATTGCTGTCAACAGTAGGAGAAGGTAAGAGAGAGTGCCCCTTGCAGCTTTCCACTTCAAAGGGCATGGTGGAACTTGGGTTTTATATCCATGTTACTCAGACTGTAGCCCTTGTAACTGGCAGCTTTGGTAGCCTGGAGCTTGCTAGACCTGTAGGATTTTTTTTTTTTTTTGGCCTGGCAAGAGTTCCTGCATCAGAGTCTGTACTTTACTAAGATCCCAGGGAGTTCTGCCCATATCATAGTTTAAGAAGCCCTTCTCTGCCCCATTCTTACATGTATGATGCTTTGGAACCCCTCCTTTAAACAGTGGTCGAGTTTTACTGTTCCTTGGTTTTTCATGGTTAAACCCTATGGTGACTATCAGGTGGAAGTTATGAAATAGCTCATTGGGAAGACACATAAAGAATATACTCAGCCATTGACTCACTAAACAAATATTAACTAAGTTCTTCCAAGGCTTAAAATGTTGTATAACAAATCAAGAATTGGCCATCTTCCTTTGCCATTGGAAACCTATGGAACCTTCTAGAATCTTTGTCCAAAATTGGCATGGGCCCTGTTTTGTTGCTTGTTTCTCTTTAAGGATATTATTTTGCGTTTTTTAAAAAATTCGGTTGAAGGGATTCAGGGCACTGCCTATGGAAATCTGTCTCACAGTGAAGTCTATGAAGCACTGATAAACTTTTCTAGGCTAGAGAATCCTTTCAGTACCACAGAAAGGGTAAATGGGCTGTCTTCACACCCTTGAAACCTCTCTTTCCCACAGTAACAAAGGCTCTGTATTCTGAAAGTCTTTTACATGGTGTTCATATTTAATTAATTTATAGCCAGCCTCTTAGTAGAGTGCTACCCAAGGTGAAATGAAGGACAATAGAAACACTAGTATCAGGAGATGGGAACTTTAAGCCAGGGCACTCAAAAAAAAAAAAAAATCTAAGTCTAAATTCCTTCCCAGATGTTTTACAGATTCATTGTTTTTTCCTAAGTGTCTGCTGCAGACATTAAGCTTTTGGTAAATATCCTTTGGGATTGCCTCTTGGAAGGTTGGAGTCTTCTTGCTTAACTAGTCTGCTTTTTCTGTGCCTCTAAATCACCTCGCAGGCCCCAAATGCTTCAGATTGTGAGAAGTCAGGAGAGAATTATACACTTTGTTGTTGCTGCTCAGAAACAATAAGCAACTATTTCCAGTGCCCTGCACAGTCTCTGAAGGGTTTCTCATCATCTGCAGAAACCAAAAAACAGTTTTACAGTGCTTAGAATTCGTGAAAATACTCACTCAAATCATGGTGCTGCTACCTATGCCTTTGAGGATATAAGAAAAATATTAGTCATGAGTGCTGACCACCCATGGAACAAAAACTGGGGGAAATCTGACAGACCTCCTATGGGCTCCTAAGATTAGATGAAAATAAATATGGGAACTGGGGAAGCCCTTCAAAGAGCTTTTATTCTTCCTCTTGGCGTCCCTGTTTTCTCTTGGATTATTTTTGCTCAATTAAATATGAATTTCCTTTTGTTTGGAATCAGCCTTTGATTTCAAGCCCTAGAATGTGTCACATTTACAATCCATAAGCTTTGCAGATGTCACCATGGAGATGTCCCAGATGCTGTTGGTGTGGAGGGCCCTTCCTCAGCATCTCAGCTGGTCCAGAGAGCAGCTGGAGTTTGCATATTGTAGCATCGTATCCTTCATGGCTCCCTGTCTCTAAGCAGCAGAGAAAGGATCTCATGGCCTCCTCTCCCCTTGTCCCCAGGCCAGCCATCACCCTAGCAACCTGCAAACAGGGACAGGCAGAAGCTGGCTAAGCCGGCCTCTCACCGGGAAAGCAGCTTCATGAACTCCATAAATTACTGTGTCCTGATTTGATGATTGAAAACAGATTTGCCACACTGCTGAAAAGTGATTAAGGACCGCATGGGCCCCTTAATGTGTGTTGTGTTCCTAAAGCTAATAGACCATGGACCCCTTAATGTGTGCTGTGTTCCTGAGGCTAATAGCCCATCGCTAATCCCGTTAGAAGGCAGAAGCCTTTCTGCTTTGAGCACTGCATTTAAGAAAGATATGGAACCCTATTTTCATCAAAGAAAGTTTGGTCCAGAGGGGAATCCATTTATTCGACAGCATCTTTTGTAGAGCTCTGTGGCTGTTAACATTAATGAGGAAGGAGAGAAAAGGAAGAGCATGACTCTTTTCTAAAACAGTGCTGAGGTTTAGATGTATGGAGGCCTATGACAGGCTGGCAGCTGGGAAGACAGTTGTGTTGGTAATGCATTGCTGTGCACAAATGAGGGCCTGAGATTCATGCCCTCAGAACACACGTAAAAAGCTGGTCATGATAGTGTGATCTCATAATCCCAGCACTGGGGAGGCAGAGACAGGAGTCTCTCACTGGAGCTTGCTGGTCAGTCTAGTGAAATTGGTGAGCTCCAGGTTCAGTGAGGAAAAACCCGTCTCAATAAAGAAGGTAGAGAGTGACTTAGAAAAACACCTAACATTGACCTTGTCCTCCATGCTCAAATGTGCCCAGGAGCCAATAAATGAGTACACACACACACACACACACACACACACACACACACACACACACACACACACACACACACACATATATATATATATAGAGAGAGAGAGAGAGAAAAGAGAGAGAAGAGAGAGAGAGAGAGAGAGAGAGAGAGAGAGAGAGAGAGAGAGGAGAGAGGCTGTCATTGAGGACACCCTTGGTGCTCATTGCACCAGAGGTGACATTAGTCACAGATACTAACTCCCAGCACTTCCATTACAAAGTTCTCTGAGAGTCTCTGCATCTGAATTGTGCTGATGCGGAGGGGGATGTGTGAGATGGCTCAGCAATTATAAGCACTGGCTGCTCTTGAGGAGGACCCATGCCCAGTTCTCAGCACCCACATGGTGGCTCACAACCACCTGTAACTCTAGTTCCATGGATCTACCACTCTCCTCTGGATTCTGAGGACACCTGGCAAACATGTGGTACACATACATGCAGACAAAGTACCCATGCACATAAAATAAAAGTAAACAGTCATTTTTTGAAAAGACACTGATGGTGGGGGTGCTCCGTGATTTCCTCAACTTTCCCCACCCTTGACAAGATCCACACCTACTTTCCCTGCTGCCCTTCATGAAACCAGGGGCCTGAATTATAGCTTTCTATGCTTTCTGTGCTCCCCATAAGAGCAAGTTGTATCAGGAGCCAATTGCGTTGGTAGATATTGGATGAGGCCCAACAGTAGCAGCCCTTAGGCGCCTACCCCCTTGAAGAATTGATCTGATGTGTCTGGAAAAGAGAAAAGCCACACGGGCCTTGCCAAAGAAGGCTTCAGATCTCAGGACTGGTCTCAAAAGTTTCTATGCTGGCTGTGCAGAACAGGCCCCATCAGCCTTCTCTTTGATTAGACTAATGGTATTTTTAGGGAACCTTTCCCTAGTCATAAATCTCCATGATGTGTAAGCTTTTCCTTCTGTTGTGTAGCAGTCAAGCTTCGTCTGATCTGTGCTCACTAGAACTGGTTCTACCTCCTAGAGTAGTGGAATTCATTAGACTTCCTCCAGGGATGAGCATGCTCCATGTCCACTGTGTAAGCTACGATCACAGTGACTTTAGACTAATTCTATGACAGAAGTAAGATGTCTCCCCCTCAGGCAAAAGTTTTATTTAGAAACAATATGAGCCAAAGGAAGGGCATGTCACAGCACAGGTTTGGAGACACCCAGGCTGCACATGAACAGAGAAAAGAGTAGCATAGCAAAGCGTTCTGTTGGGTGCTGGGAGGTAGCTAGAGTGTTAATCATAAGGATACAATGGTTAAAACAAATTATAAGAAGTGAATTTCAAATTGTCCTTTGTTTAAATTTAGCTGCACATAAGACTGGGCATGGTGGCACACACCTGTAATCCTAGCAAGCTAGAGCTGGAGGATCATGGGTATGAAGCCAGCCTAGCTACATAGCAAGACCATGTCTCAAAGTAAACAGGTCAAACAAGCAAACAAACAAACAGTCACATGTGACTATTATAGGTGACTATTATAATGGATGGCACATCTCTAGTACACTGCAAAAAGAATTCATAAACACCTGACGGGTTTGGGAATAGAAAAGCCATAAAATCAATTGCCAAGTTATTTGTCTAAGTAGAGGTAAATTCCAGGATGTTCTAAGAGTATGTTATCTGAATCCAGCACCTACCTGGTCTGCCCACCCTTTCCAGGATAAGTCCAGGGCTCCTCATTTACCTGCCTGAGTTTGCTATGTGTTCTGTAGTACTTGCAGTTCAAGAGAAGAAAAGATGAGGTTTTATAAGGACATCTGGTCTCTCAGACATAGCTATAAAGATACCAGGTGTAGTTTGGCATTGGACGTTACTCTTGGATTCAGTCTCTGGTTTACAGAAACCTCTTCAGCACCCATCTTTGCTGAGAACTATAAGAAAAAGCAAAAATATCAGAATAATCATAAACAATCTTAACAGTGCTTATTAAATGGCCAGGGCACCTGATATTGGACTGTTTCTTAGGATAATCCTAAAAAATCTTCCTAAGAGAACATAGATAGATGATAGTGGCAGAAAACCAGAGGTCAGTGGGTCAACATAGAGGGCATGTCTACCTGTCTGCTGCTATACACGTTCAAATCACTTCCTATGTTTAGAAAGTTGTTCTCAACCTGGGTTGTGACCTCTTTGGGGGTCAAATGACCCTCTCACAGGGGTTGCCTAAGACCATCCTGCATATTAGATATTTACGATTCATAACAGTAGCAAAATTACATTATGAAGTAATGAAGTAGTAACAAAAATACTTTATGGTTGGAGGTCACCACAGCATGGGGAACTGTATTAAAGGGTATTATAGTCTTCTGATGGTTGAGAACCTCCGATTTAGAGTAATAGAGTCAATGTGGTCTTGCCTGCATGAATAGATATAGTTTTATACTTACAAAGCACTTTCCTGTTCTTCAGCCTACCTCTCAACAATCTGGTTGATAAGCAAATGAGACTTAGCTAAGTTAGGCCAGTTTCCTCTCTGTCACCCGAGAGTTTGGCATAATGCAGGCAGTGTTCTCTTCCAGCTTTTGATTTATCTTGCCAATGCGTAGAGAAAGGCAGGTGGTGAGCTGGGGTTGTTAGGGTCAGAGCCGGATCTCTGGCAGTCCTAACAAGCAGGCTTAGGCACCCATTCTCAATAGACCAGTTAAACAGGCAACCCAGTGCAAAGCAGAGAAAGAGGGGTAGACAATGTAACCATTGGAAGAGGTACAAATAAAGACATACTGTGACAATTCTTCCCCCAAATCCATCTCCAGAGTCCAGACATGAAGTTAAAGTATAGATAGAGGTTAAGCTGTATGGGCAGCTAAGCAATTCCAGTGATAGCAAGACCCCACCCATCAATGGCCCAGTATTGTGTGGGTTCCAGGCTGTCTCACATGACAGTCATTAAAGTTGTGGGAAAGATGTAAAATCTCTTTCCCAAAAAGAAGGTCCCCTCTGACTTGCACCAAGATTCAGCTTTTTCTTCTCCCAAGTATGAGATTCTTTGGAAATTCTAATTTCTTGCTGTCCATCGTTTCAATGGTCTGGTAGCCCAAAGAAGAAGAACAAGGGTCTCTATATGGTGCCATCATTTCTCTGAGGACAATTACAGTGAAAGCAGCCTAAGAAACCATTAGAGTTCATGGCTTCTATTCTAATAACAACTACAGTCTGCACATCTTGAATACTTAGTATATTCCAGCTCTTCTGATTATCCAAAGCCTTAGTTTGTTCAACCCACAATATTCGTAAAAGCAATAAATAACAGCAGGAGACTGTCTGTTGAATTCCCACCATCCTGTGAGGCTGACAGGCCCAACAAGCACATAAAGTGAGGCTCAGAGAAGTCAAGTGAGTTGCTTCAGGCTACACAGCTGCACCCTGCTGTCTGTATAGACATTGCCAGTGTTGCCAGCCCTCATCCATTTGTTGCACAGTTGAAACATTTTTCCTTCCACCCTTCCCCACACCTATGCTCGGTGATATAGATGTGCTTCCTGTGGAGGCAGTATATTTTTGACTTCCCCAAACAAGAGATTAAAGTTTATGGCCTTGGCAGTCTTACAGGGAAGAGTCTACGATCACAAATAATAGACATTTTGTCTCTAGAGTTCAAAATGTCCAGCAGCAAGGAGAACCATTCCAACTTCATACTGTTTCCAAACCTCCAGCACTGACAGAACCAGGCACACCACGACCACTTAATCCTGAAGCTAGAGGTCTGAATCCGGTCTCGGCCATTCTTACTCATGTGACCTCAAGCAAGCCTTAAAAGTGCCTTGGCCTTTATTTCCCACTGCTGTAAAATGGGAGTGATTGCCACTTTAGTGAGGGTTATAGCAACTTCTTGTGCTTTGCCAAGAGTTAACCATGTATTTAATTAATGGTCATCCATTTTCCCTCATCATAGCTGTGAAGCTGTTAAGACTTGGCTTCCAGCAGCCTAACCTAACTGCTACCTGCACAGCAACAATCAGGTTACAACCAAGGGAAGCTTTGAATCAGGCTGGGAGGGGCCAGGCAGTGCTGGTCAGGATCACAAGGATAAGGTCAGCGTCACACTTTTCCATAGAAGCCCTTCTCCTGCCTTAGAATCTTGAGTCACATTGCTAAGAAACCTTAAAGTGGCACACATGGTTTATCTTCTGTTGCTATCAAATGTCCTGTTGCGGGACTACATGGAAGTTAACCAACCATGGGAGAAAAAAGTCAATATGGCCTTATCCTTCTGGAACACTGTTGCTTTCTCACTCTCCACACACGCTGCACAGTGTTGAGAGAAAGAGGAAGCAGCGGAACTTTCTTGCGATCACAGATCAAAATGATTTATGATCACAGTCATCATGGTTTACTGAGGCTGCAGAACTGGAATGCTTCAGAGACAAACATTTGCACTGCACATTTGGGGAATGGGGGAAGAGATTCAGGGCTCCGGAGTCAGACAGATCAGGGTCTGAATCCTTACTCTTTCATTGTATGTTGACTAACTAGAAAGACTGTTGGATTTTCATGTCCCTGAGAGCTTCTTCAACTCTCACAGGGCTACGGTGTAACAGTAGCTTTGGGTTTCTACACTCCTGATTTTCAAAGGTTGCAGCAGAAGCCTCTGCAGTGTGATGGTTTATTGTTTGTTATTTTAAGAAACCAGAGACTAAGGGGTTGGGGATTTAGCTCAGTGGTAGAGCCCTTGCCTAGAAAGCCCAAGGCCCTGGGTTCAGTCCCCAGCTCCAGAAAAAAAAAAAAGAAAGAAACCAGAGACTGAATGTAGAGCAGTGGTTCTCTATATGTGAGTCTTGAGCCCTTTGGGAGGACGGGATCACATATCAGATATTTATATTGCAATCTATAACAGTAGCAAAATCTCAGTTATGAAATAACAATGAAAATAATGTAATGGTTGAGGTCACCTCAACATGGTAGACTATGATTAAAGGGTTGCAACATTTGGAAGGTAACACTGACCTTGAGCACCTAGGCAAGTCCTCTGCCACTAGCTGTGTCCTCCGACCTCTTTGCCTTCTTTGAGACTGGATTTCATTGAGCTAGCCAGGCTAATCTTGAACTTAATTTTGTAGTCCAGGAAGGCCTTGAACTTGTGATCTTCCTGTCTTAGCCTCCAGAGGAACTGCAAGTATAAGCTATTAAACTTGTGATTCTGGTTCTTTTTTGTTGTTGTTGTTGTTGTTGTTTGTTTTTTGTTTTTTTTTTCCGGAGCTGGGGACCGAACCCAGGGCCTTGCGCTTCCTAGGCAAGCGCTCTACCACTGAGCTAAATCCCCAACCCCTAAACTTGTGATTCTGGATCCCAGCTCTTGATCTTTCTGGTTTCTTCTTCCATAGATTAGATAATTTCCACATCTGAAAAGTTCCCTTTGATGCTAGACTAGGGAATCTCACTTTAAGAAGTGCTGGAGTCAGGAAGATGAAGTAGAGGAAGTACCATGGTCAGTTCTGGGCCCACAGGAATACCATGCTAAATTGTACTGATGATCATGATGATATCCACAGGGGTTCTCACTGGTTTTGATGTCGATTGTTGGCTGGTTAATTTCTGCACCCTTTCTCATATGATGTTTTTAAAAATCATCAGGTGTGGGCAGAAGAAGAAGCTGGTGATCAACAGTGGCAATGGAACAGTGGAAGACAGGAAACCAAGTGAACTCAACGGGGAGGCCAGCAAGTCTCAGGAAATGGTGCATTTGGTGAACAAGGAACCAACAGAGACTCCGGACCAGTTTATGACAGCTGATGAGACCCGGAATCTGCAGAGTGTGGATATGAAGATTGGAGTGTAGTGCCTATGCCACTAACTTGAAAAGACACAACAATTGGAGACATGTCATTACTGGGAGCTGGGACCCTTAACAGATGCAATGTGCTACTGATTATTTTTATTGGGGATTATTTTGGGCATAAAATTTCCTTTTTTTGTTTTTTAAAAGTTTGTTTTTCAATTTATGAAAATAGCATTGCTTTCTGAAATGAGGGTCTCTTCCAGTTCCTCCTTAGAGGCCTTGCATTATCAGGGTATGCTACCATAGGCTTCTACCAAATGAATACTCTTGGTCCCGATTGAACCCAAAGTCCCAGGTAACATCCACCAGCTAAGGATTTTCCCCAGAACTTAGAGAGATTGGCCTCTGGGAGGAAATTTGAATGGGTCCATATTGCCTCCCAGCAGTCCAATCTGTAGGCATTGCTTTGCAGTGGATGGGAGATCAGATGTACTGGTTACACACTCTCTTTATAGACTCCCTTCTGCTGGAAAATTTCCACATTCTTCTGAGAGATCCCCAAAGGGTGACGCTATTTATCTTTAGTAAGCTATTTATCTTTGTTTTTGAAATATCAAACCCTGGAGGTCCTTTTTTCAGTATGACTTTTTTTATTTTGTTTTGTTTTGTTTTTTTAGGTTACTTTGTCAGAAGCATAACAGGGTATAAGTTGATTCATAATAAATACCTGTCCATCTTCCATCTTGACCTGTTGTGCTGTGATCCTTCAGTTTCTAAATCAGCAAGGTCTGAGTCTTTGTAGCACATCAATGTGACCTTAGTATGGTCCTCCTAAACTCATGTTAGAGCATCCGTGCCCTGCTTGGGTTCACCCAGCTGAATCTCAGAAGATCAAGGACAGGAGCACTGTTTTCATTCTAGGGCTATCAAAGAGGTTTCTCTCCTGTTCAAGAATCTGAATTGGGAGTAGGAGAGCTTCAGTCCCTTTTGTGTTTTGATAACCACCCATTTCTCTTTCTTAAAGGGCACATTAAGTTTTTATATCTTACAACATTTGCGGTCCTGTTTCATAGACACTGATCTTATTGGCACTTTCACAAAACAGTGTGGAGGGGACTTCTGACACCTTATAGTAAAAGGAGAAGCCAACAGAAATGAAAGTGTGGGCAGAGAGCAGTAGATTGGCATGAGGAGGCGTGATGTACCACCCCCAGACCACTCTTTCCATCGCCACATTTGTTGATGCTTTCGCAAGCCAGTTGGTACTTGGAATCAGTTCCCCAGGGAATCCTTCAAAAAGCCATAAGAATGCCCACCCCTGGAGTCTTACCACCACCAGATGAGCAGGTCTATGGTTTAGCAAAAGGAGAATGCTGTCACCCTCTGACCTCATAGTTTTCACATACTGGGCAAGTGTTCATCTGTCAGGATGCCCCATTGCTCCTAGGTCTTCCCAGGTACCTTGTAGAAGAACTTAAATCTATAAAATAAGGCTTTCTCTAAAATGGAACTTCCTTTCTAAGGCTCCATTTTTACTGTTGACTAAATTTATATGTTTAATAGTTTTTTTTTTCAAATAAAAACAAACACAAAAAAGGAGAAAATGTTCCCACCTGAATCAGGTTTGAGTGGATGCGAAGGCTTTGTTTAAAGGAGATACACAGACTTTCCGATGCTCATTGTGACCCTCAGCTCTCCTTTCAAACATTCCAGCCTCTCTCCTTCCCTGCCCAGCTCTCTCACAGGGCCTGGCTTTCAGATTTTCTTTCTCTTTCTCTGTGAATACTCTTAGCCAGTTCCATATTTAGACACCCGGTTTTCTTGTTCGAATAGACACTAGATGATTCTTCGCTATTCTCTACTGGTATTAGAATGGTCCCTGTCCTTAGAGCTGTCCTGGTCTACCACACTCACATCAGGCTCCCTGGGGCTCTTTAACCTGTATACAGCAAGCTACTCTGGGGTCTGTCAAGCGCTCTAAGACCCCTTGATGCCTTTTGAGGGCACACAAGAAGGGTCATGGAAGATTCAGGACCAGAGATGAGTCTATGTCTATTCTAGAAATGTCCACTAGCTGGGTTGTGGTAGGATATTGTTTGCCATGGTGATGATGATTCTGGTAGCACAGTCTGACTTTGTGTTACTTCTGCCAATGGCTTGCCAGGTGATATGAGCTAAGTCATTGAACTGAGGTCCTGTTAGTAAAAATAACAGGCTGGAATTTAGTGATTTTGTAAAGTACTAGGAACATGTAAAGTGTTATATTACCACCAATTATAAATCTCTCATGTATCTGAAGGCTTTCCTTCAGTTTGTCTTGGGTTAAAATCAAATGAGGTGAAATATAACTTCATGTCTATAGTTTGTATGTTCTAGCTAGATAAAATGAATGCTTCCAGAAGAACCTTTAAAAAGCTTTATATTGACATCCATAACACCAAGAAGTGGCCTTTTAGCTAAAATCCATCCAAGACTGTCATAGGAAAGTAGAAGAAACAGCCACTTTTTTAGAAAAGTAAAATGTTCATAAGAACAGGGATTGCCCACTATGATGTCCTGTGTCTTTGTGTAAGTTCTGTGTTGACTTTTTAACAATAGTCAATTGTTAGGTATGTATAATGAGTTTTTCTATTGTTCCTTTGATTTTTTTTCAGAGATCATCCTCTTCTTTTCTAGTTTTTGTATATTTATTGATTGACTAATAATAATGAGGAAAACATGATGTGTATATTACCCAGTTGAAAGTGTGTATTGGAAAATATTAAAAGGTCATAAGAAATGGAATCCAGGCTCTCTGATGTGAGGGGTCTGGGAAGTGGAGAGGGGCAGAAGGTGACTGTCTGAATATGGAAGAAGTCAGAGACAGCTGGTGTCACGTTCCCTTTTTGTTTTGTTTTCTTCTTTTCCCACCCTACCCCTTATTTTTCTTGTGTGTTTTTCGTTTTTGTTTTGCTTTTTTGTTTGTTTGAAACAGGATCTCATAGGAAACTTACTATGTAGCTGGAAATGACCTGGAGAACTTTCTTTCCCTTTTCCTTGTGTGTGTGTGTGTGTGTGTGTGTGTGTGTGTGTGTGTGTGTGTAGTAGTGCATAAATGTGTATGCGTGTTTGCATGTATATAGAAATACAAACAGGAGTGGACATGCGTGTTGAAGCCTGAGGTTGCTATTGGAAGTCATCCTTGATAGCTCTTTCACCTTTTCCTTTGAGGCAGGGTCTTTAAATCAAACTCAAAGCTCTTCAATATGTCAGGTCTTGCTAGCCAGCTTGCTCTGGGGTTACAGGTGAATCATCATGCTGACCCAACATGTTACATGAATTCTGGGAATCTGTTCTCTACCCTGCACATTTGTATTTTAACACGGAGTCATTTCCCCAGCCTTGATCACCCTGCCTTTACCTCACAAGTGCTGGGATTACAGGCATATACCACCACCAGAGTTGCCTCTTTTTTGTTCCTTAAGGAAAGAAACAACAAAGAAACAAACGTCTGCTGAAGCTTCCATACTTAAACACACACACACACACACACACACACACACACACACACACACACACACACACACTGAAGCTGTGCATATGGAAATGTTCAAATCCCCTGACCTCTTCTCTCTCTCTCTCTCTCTCTCTCTCTCTCTCTCTCTCTCTCTCTCTCTCTCTCTCTCCTTGACTCTCAGAACACTGGCAGAGAGTCCTGCCTCCTTCAAGAAGTTCAGCCTTTCTATGGAATTTTATAAGCCTGGAAAGATGTCTGAAGAT
Source organism: Rattus rattus (assembly GCF_011064425.1). NCBI lineage: Eukaryota > Metazoa > Chordata > Mammalia > Rodentia > Muridae > Rattus > Rattus rattus. The sequence continues at coordinate 80,647,550 of NC_046158.1, read as the reverse complement.
ACTGATATGATAGTGTCCCAGGGAAACCATCAGGGACTGTTCAGTAAGAATCATGTCTCAGACCCGATCAGGCACCCAGTTCTCTATGCCTCACTTTGTATAATAATAAGACACAGAGGTACTAAGTCCTTGCACCTAGCATCAAAATACGAGGACTAAAGCAAATACGATAAAGCCACTTGGGAGAGAAAGAATTCATGGAGGAGAAATAAAACAAATGAAACCTGTCATTAGTAACCTCAGTCAGAGAAGACTCGAAGCATGAAGTAAGAAGAGAACGGTCACGGAAAAGAGGACACTCACACCATAGATCAGTCACGGAAGAGAGGACACTCACACTATCTCAAGATGAACCTTTGATATACTCAAATGTGAAAGGACAGAGTTTAAAAATAAGGCCAAGAGGTTTGTAAGATAAAGTTGAGGAAATATCATTACAAAGGGATCAATAGACAAAGGGAAACAGAGAGATGGGCGTCCCAAAGACTAAGCTTTGGTAGGAAATCTAACATGCGATCACAAGAAAACACACAGAGAGAAAACAATAGCAGTGGAGAGAGCAGATCATGTAAGAGATGAAACAAGAAATGCTTCAGTTTATGAACATGAATATCAGACTAAGGACCAGTTACATGTTTAATAAAGATAAAACCATATCAAGTCAGATTGTCTTTAAATATCTTAACACTCTGGGGCAAGAGATGATCCTGTATTTTCTAGAGAGAAATGCATTATTTATAGAACTAAGAGTCAAACTAGGGCCTGCACATAAAACCGTAGAGCTGGGTAAGATAGTGTGTACCCATAATCTCAGCTCTCGGGATTTAAAATCGGTAAGACGGTCATAAGTCTGATAGGTCAGCCTTGGCTACACAGAGAGACACTATCTCAAAAATAAAATAAAACAAACAAATCACAAAAGAATCAGGATGTAATCACACTTCCCACTTATTACCTTTGGAGAAAAAAGGCCAAGAGACAAGGTAGGACGAAAGCTTCCTGCCTAGAGGAAGCTTGCCAAATGGAATGTGCCCTCAAAAGATCTTCCCAGAGACTTGGGTATTTCCAAGAAAAATGACTTGTAACCCTCAGACCACACTAAGCCTGGCTGAGTAGTAAAATCTTTACATCTGTAGAACCCTTCTCAAGGGCCCCTGAAACTGTAACAGTGAATGGTTGGCCTTCAAGAATAAATACACCATTGGAAGTTTTACCTTGAACTAAATGAACCTTATGAAGGCACTTTGTTTAGCCTGTGTTAATTAAACTCACTGAACTATACAAAACTACATAAAAAATGGTGAGGCAATTACTTCCAGGCTAGACTCTTGACTTAGCTATGATACAAACTAAGAGTAAGAGGAGAATTTCAGATATGCATTGTATCCAAACCCATTCACACATTCTCAGGCAAGCCCCTAAAGGATGCATTCTACCTAAAATATATGTTACCAAGAAAAGAAAGATGTGAGGATGACAAAATTAAGAGGATTCTTAAAATGGTGGAAGGAGATTCCAGGGGAAGATGGTCCATCCAATCTAGGGGGAAATCAGCCCAAATTAGAAAACAAACTAAAAATGGAAAGAATACATGTTTTGCCTCTGTTGACTCCTAATTAAAAAGGGATTCATATTTTGCTTCTATCAGCTAACTGCTGATGCAGTAATGTGAGCTCTAAAATTAGATGCTTAAATAACAAACATTTACTTATTTCTCCCAAGTCTGAAGGTTGATTCAGTGCCTTTGACAATCTGGGCTGCCTCAGTTGACTCATTCATGTTTATGTTACTGATAAACTGCTCAGAGAGGTGCTGCCTGATCTAGGGTGGTTTCATCTTGGATGCCAAGAGATTGTTTCTATATGTATCTCACATGCTACCAGCTGGCTTGTGTAGGCCTGGCAGGGACCTAAGAAGAAAATGAATGCTTATGTAGCTCCCAGTGGCCAAAACCCAGAACTAGCTTTGTAATTCCACCATATTGTTTTGGCCAAACCCAAACCCAAGAGTAGCTCAGATTTAAAGGGGGCAGGGGAGACAGAGACAGACAGAGACAGAGAGACAGAGAGGCAGAGAGTTTCTGTCTCTCAGTGGGACGAGCTACAAAGATACCTTCCAAAGAATGAAGCAGGAGACGACCAATTACAAGGGGTTTTTGTACAACCAGTTTATAGTCAGAGTGTTGAAAGATTTTCATGGCTTAAGGGTACCTCTGATGTTTATGTTTATGTTTAAGAAACACCATTTAGGCCACATTGACAGCAACATTAGCATAGAATACCATGAACACTTTCATAAATGCCATGCTATTGGAAAAGAAGGAGTAGACACATGCAAGTGTCTATTTGGGAGAGTGTCCAGGCCACTACAAAGATCATGAGCATTGGAGTCAAGAGTAAAAGCTGGGGTTTTAGTATTGGTCCTTTCACCTACTTGGCAGTTGAGTCCTGCTCACATTTCTTAAATAACTGGAGTTGTAGTTTATCACCTGCAATGAAGCGTGGACAGGAAAACTGTGCATGGCTAGTGCATTAGGCAAGACCTTTTGTGTTGCCTGGTATGTTATAGGCTCTCAAAAAGGTTAATATCAGGGCTGAGGAGATGGTCCAGTTAATAAACCATCTGCTGTCCAGGCACGAGGGCCTGCCTTAGTCCACATCTTCAGCATCCAAGTAAAAAGCCACATGCTGTGGTGCCCCAACTTCTGTAACCCCAGTACAGGCAGGTCTCTGAAGGTCATTGGTAAAACAGCCTAGCTTAATAGACTTTCAGGTTCAGTGAAAGACTCTGTCTCAAAATCAAGGTGGAGAAGAATCAATCTCTGGTCTTCCCACAGGTGCACACAGCCATGGGAACACATTCATACAATACAAACACATAGACACAGACCTCTAGACACACACACACACACAAACACATACACAAGCACACACATGCACACACTGTATGAGTACACTCCACCCACAGACACAGTTACACAACCACACATACACACAGTCACACATGAACTCCTACCTGCCATGTCAACGTTTATTCAGTAAGTATTTAGTTTCTCCCTTCCCCATCCCTTCCAGTTTTCTGAACTCTGGCCCTAATTGTGGTTATTAACTTAGGGTGACTATATCCAGATTATTTCAGAATCCAAGGCACCCTGTGAGGGAAACTCATTGATTTTCACAGAAGAGCTTTTGTTTTCAAAGCAAGACCTAAGAGCAAGGAGTCACCAAAGCAAACATCTGGTATCCCTGATGTAATATCAGCTACCCAAGCTGTGGCTACACATTAACCAAAATTGGGCACCCACCTGTGGCTTTGATGTCATCCTCAGGAAGTTGTCTCACCCCACCTCTACTCAGATTGGGCACACTCACTCTCCCTAGTACCACCTTGACTTTGTCCACGTGTCACTAATACAGTTAAATCTTATCAATTTCCCCATTGTCCTATCTCTTCCACTATGGCAGACTTCTTGAGAACAGGCTTTGTGTTTGAACCTCCGAATGGGGACAAACTTGCCAGCTCGATTATGGCCTCAAAAGTTACTATCTACTACTGATCACTTATGAATGTCTGTGTTTATACATTCAACCAGTGATGAAGAAATTCTTATCCCATTTTTAGTGGATGAGTCAGCTAGGAACATAGAGAGATATATTGTAGTCTCCAAACCACCCAAGTAGAAAGTGGTATAGCTATGCTGGAGCTCTGACTTCCCCTGTTTTATTGTAATAAGTTTGCTAACTTGAATTTGTTGATATTAAGAGATCATTTTCAAACCTTGTAAGCCAGGCCAGCACTCCAGTGCTCTCTGTGGGAGTAAAAGGAGTCTTCCAGAAGCTACTGGGAGTAAGTCAAGATATGTACCATGTAGGCTATATTGACAAAGGAGTTTATTTAGAAACCCATAAATACCTCTTGGATGCTGCATTTATAGGAAGGAGAAGGATCAGGTCATGTGGAAGTGTGGGGAGTCATGCCATGATGGTCCACGCAAAGGGTCATAGAATAAGGAAGTCTGATCCAGCCCTGGCCTTGGGCCCCACTTCTTGCCACCGCTGACATCTAGTCTTCAACACCAGTAGTTTGTTTGCTTGTTAGTGCTCCCCATCTCCCGCCCCCTCCAGCTCACCCGCCTCAGGCTTCCAGACTGCTGACCTCATCACGTGGTGACTGCTGTTTTCCAGTAGCTTCATCCAAACCACTTCCTCCGTCCTCCTTCCCAGAGGAGAAATGGCAGAAACTCCAGGAAAAGCAGCTAACATCTAACTTTAGCACAACAGTCTTTAAAGTCAGACCCTGGGTTCAAACCCAACTTTGGCATTCTTTTGTTTACTTGTGCTCATCTTAAGTAATTTAGCAACAATGTGTCTTTATTTTTTCATCTAGAAGAAGAAAATTGTCATTTCTATCAGAAAGACATCTGGGAAGACAACCCAGATTATGAAACAACCATAATGAGACAAGAAGACAGAATTTGATAGATGCATATGGCTTTTCTGTTCCTCATTCCTGATACTATCAACACCATTGCTATGTAATCCGCAGCAGGGAGCCGAATAGAATATGAATCACTACTTGAAGGGAAGTCAAAGATATTCCAAGAATCTTTGGGAACCCTCTTAAAGCCTTCTAAAAACAGAAACGCCGAAACCCTAGTCCTCTCTCTCAGATACTCATATAGCCATCAGAGAGGAAAGGGGGAATCCTCCTGTTTTCTGGGGAGTGTGGAAGTAGGCAGGTTTGTTGCTTTTATTTTATTTTATTTTATTTTATTTTATTTTATTTTATTTTATTACACAAAGGCCTTGCCAGAGGAGGGAATGGCTACCCCTTTCCAGGGCCTCTGGAGGAGCCTGGCCACACAGTTTGGAACTCATCTGCTCAGAAGTGGAAAGGCAGGTTTTGAGCAACTGGAGACTTGAAGGCAATCCTGGTTTCTGGTTAAGTCACTGGAATTCTTGAGAGCTTTGCTTTTCACTTTCCCCTCTCATCACTTGAAGTCTCCTTGAGAACCAAAGAGAGACTATCCAGAAAAAGATATCGGAAAGAAAAAAAGGAGAAGTGTGAAAAGAAGAGAGGGATGGAAACAGTTATTCAGGAGCAGTTAGATAATGGCTGTTTATTAAGTCTCATCTGTGAACACAGTAGCTACATAAATCACAGTAGCTATAAAGCAGTGGGGTTTGCAAGACAAATTTCTGGGGCAGGGTGGATTAGCCACTCTTGGTTTCTCTTTTAACTGTTTGAAGCCAGGGCCACTGAAGCTTAGAAATAAAAAACCAGAGTTGCAAACCCATTGGTGAGGCTGGGGTCTCTCTTAGTGCAATGCAGTGCTGGAGGCTCACTGAATGAGAAAAAAGAAATCCCTGACACCTGGGTTCATGTACTTCCTAGAAACTGTCATTTCTTTGGGGTTTTAGGCCAACTTGTTGGCTCTCTCTGCTCTGTTGATAATGTGCCCCCTAGTGGACATCTAAAAAAATACCTCTTTTTGATCTTTGTGGAAGTTGAATGCCACCTGATTTTAATCTTGTATTCCTCAAGGCAAATCTAGAACGAAATAAAAGGGTGAACGTGAGGATCCTATCACTAAAGGCTTGTGTGGAGAAGCGGCATTTCTGGGAAGTCTGGGCTGAGAAGTTCAGAGTACAACTAATGTTCCATGTTCTGATTTAATCAGCATCTTCTATTTGAAAAGGATTCACAGATCAGAATATTGTCTAGCAAAAAGTGCACCATAAACACATGCATTGAAATAAAAAGAGTGAAGCAAGACACAGAGCACCTGAGGTAAAACTCCATTTATCTTCATCCTACAGAGAGGAAAGCCCAGGCACAGCAACTATGGTCACTCTACTAGTAAGGGGCAGAGCTGAGCTCTGCATGAACAGCCTGGGCTAGAATACAATCTCTGAGCTCCTACATCGCCGTTTTTACTCGAACATACCAAACCCTCTTCATGAGGGTTGGTGTGGGGGTGCAGTTGTGTAGAGGGCATGTGTGGAGTCCAGAGGTTAGCCTTAGGTGTCGTTTCTCAGGACACCATCCATCTGTGGGTTTTGTTACTGTTGTTGGTTTATTTGCCTGTTTCATTTTGTTTTGACGCAGGATGTCTCACTGGCTTGGAGCTCGGTGATTCAGCTAGATTGGCTAGCTAACAAACCCCAGTGATCCACTATGCTCAGACCTTCTAAGTTTTTTACTGAGTTCTGGGGGGGCAAACTCAGGTCTTCTTGCTTTTGCAGCAGCAAGCATTTTGATCAATTGAACTGTTTCCCCACTCTTTTAACTAACAAACCAGCCCTTTCAACAGAAGTATTTTCATTGCAGTTCCTAAAGAAGGTTGGTGACAACTCTAATAAACTATTAAACAAATTTCAAAATGATCAAAATAGATTGAAATGATGCTAAAACAAGATTTGCCCATTAGACAAATAGCTGGATTATAAGTGGGTGGTCTAATTTCACTCTTGTTGTTGTGATTAAATACTTGGGTGAAAAAACAACTTAGGGAGAAGGGGTTTGCCTCAGCTTACAAATCCAGGTTACAGTCTATGATTATAAGAAAAATCAGAGAAGAAACTTCAAACATCTAGAAACAACACATCTACAGTCAGGACAGATATAAATTGCTTGTTTGCACTACTGTCATACAGTTTAGGATTCCCTGCCTAGGGAATGATGCCACCCATAGTGAGCTCAATCTTCCCATATGAATTGACTTAATTAAGACAATCTTCCATATATATTCTCATAGGCCCACCCAATGTGGAGAATTCTTCATTGAGACTCTATTCCCAGTTATTCCAGGTTGTGTCAAGTTGATAGTTAAAGCGATTGTAGAACAGATAACATGTTCATTCGTATTTGAGGATCTGACCAACGCTCCGCTAGTATTAGGCTCTACGTTTTCATTTTGAGGTATCCTTTTGGCAAGTTGAATTTGCTAGAACAAAATCTTGAATTAGTCAACAAAGAGATAAGATATAGCTTATTATTTTGATTTTATTAGTTTTTTTTAAAAAGTGAATACTAAAAATGCAAAAAGTATTGGTTGACTTTATCTACAGAGTAAGATAAATAGCCAATATCTATCGTCTGGAAAATTCTTTATGTCCAATAATGCACAAATGATCAATAACAAGAAACATGAGGTAGTAGGAGGAGAAAACCCCAACTCGTTAGCTCCTTCAGATTGTTTCAGGGATCTAAATGGTAATGTGGTGTCGGGTTGCCTGTGGTGTACAGCATAACCAAGATTTAAGCGAGGAGTAGATTCTTCAGACCAGCTGACCAGCAGCTAGCAAAATGTAAGCAGGATATCATTAGGGATTTGACCAAAGTGTTTTCTGTGCCGCAAATAAAGTCTAAATGTTTTAGCAAGTCTAATAGTGGGTTGTACTTCAAATAATGTCAGTGCAGCTTGATGGGCTGAGATGTCCCCTCCATCTCCAGCATCTAGAGAAATATGTCTTAGATGTTATATTCCTTAGTGTCTAGTAACATCTGATAAATTACCACAGAGGCAAGGTGTAGCGGTAAATATTAAAAAAGAATTCACCCGTCCCACGATCGTGCTGGCTCTTTTGGGCCACATGGCATCTTCAGGGTATTTTCATCTCAATCAGCAAAGCATCTTAACCCCTAAACTCCCAATCTCATTCCCAGGCTGCCGCCTGCTACTCTCTGAGCCTGACAGAAGTGCCCGCTTGCAACTGTCTTGCTTCAGACTCTGCTCACATTTCCAGCATCTGCCCCCTGTGGTTAGGTCACAACTCCCAGTTACCCCTTAAAATAAAAACTCAATAAGCTTGTAATTTAGCAATCAGATTTATAACTTAAGTTCTCATTCCACAAAATGCCCATGCAATAAACTCACGACCAATTGATGATATAAACTGCCCACCTAGATAAGACAAACTACCCTACATAAATGCATCCCTTATGAAAGATTCATAACTACCTGTGGCCCCTTAAGGCCACCCAGATTTGGATCATCCTTCTCCTCCATCTTGGTTCTTCTTTTTTTCTTTGCTTTCTTCTGCCTTACAAAAACTCTGTCCCTACTTTACTTTTTTACTGCCCAATCATCACAGGCCTTGTCTTAATCTTGTTCCTGCCCTCATCTGCATATTGACATCAACTACAGCAAGGTAGGGGAAGTTATTTTTGTTTTGCATGATAATTTTAGGCATTAATTCTGCTAGGAAGATTATCAATATGAGGGGGAGTAATTGTACTTGTTATCTGGGTCAGAATAGAGACTTTCGGGGAGAAATTAATGTTAAGGTGGCAAGACTCGTTGAGTTTGCAGTAACCTTGGGGAAATCCAGCCCCAAACCACGTGGAAGCTCTTTCCCTCCCATGCCCAGAGAAGAGCTTCACCCTGAAAAACCCTGAGGCTGCAGAGACAGATCATACCCTTCTCCATGGGGAGTGACCACACCCAAGGAGGATAAATGTGACTGGTACTCAAGGATGCAGGGTGGGGAAGCTGAAGAACTGTAACGGGTAGTGGTTTCACTGTTTCCCTGGGAAGAGGTTTGGGGACTAGGGACAAGGGAGGGTGTGAGAATGGTAGTAGAGTTAAAGAATGAGAGATAAGACAAGGAGTTCAGAAGAGATGAGGAACGTCTCTTGCTTCTCATGCTGCCCACTCCAGAAAAAGCATACACGCAGCCTAAGCTCTCAGACATACACAAAGACACACACTACATGGCAAACATATATGTGAGTGCATGGACACACACACACACACACACACACGCACACACACACAAGCTTGTGTGACTTTGGTGTAAGGAACTTGCTCCCCTTCCTTTATCACACCTTTACAAGAATTACATAAAGCTTTCAATCAGCTAGTAGATGAGCATTCCACTATTAGTTAGCCTCACACTCTTTGCAAGGACCCCAAACCTAGAGATGCCTGTCACATTGATGCTTATTCATTTAGGTTAAATAAGTACACAAGTGAATGACAGCCAGAGACACTCTAGATAGCAGGAAAAGAAAAACAAGTTCCATGGCTATGTTTTAGGGCTCTTCCAGGCTACCTGAATGTCTGGTTGTTTCCAAACTAAGTTATAACCTAGAACTAAATTAGGATATATTCTGCAGGTTAGTTAGCATGGTGTCACCGGGATGTCATGGTGGACCTTGCCAGTGGAGCGATAACATGCATGTGCTTCTTCTAGGAAAGAGGCAGCTCACCCTGGCCTAGAGCTATTAGGAAGGAGAATGTGCTACTGCTCCCATTACGGAGGGGGTGAGTGGTTCAGCCGTGATGATTTTTTTCTTCTCTCCTTTTCTTTCCCTTCACTTTCTTCTTTTCTCCCTGCCTCCTATCCTATCCTATCGTATCCTATCGTATCCTATCGTATCCTATCCTATCCTATCCTATCCTATCCTATCCTATCCTACTCCACTCTATTAAGCCAAGGTCTCATGTAGCCTAGAGTGGCTATTTAACCAAAGATGAGCTTGAACCTCTGATCCTCCTGAATCCACCTCCCAAGTGCTGGGATTCCAATATGTGCCACACAGCCCGGTTTTATGTGGTGCTGAGGATTTACTGAACCCAGGCTTTCTTCAGGCTAGGCAAATACTCTACCAACTAAACTGCCTTCCCAGCCCCCTGTCTTAGACTTTCAGTTAAACTACACTCATTTTTATACACTCATTTATTTTCCTAAAGGAAATGCCAATCATGGCAACGTGTCAAAAGAATGCAATCGCACAAGTACAAAGACATTGGGAAAAGGGACTCCAGGAGAGGAAGATCGGAGCAGAACTTGGAAGGTAAGGATCGCACAGCAGAGGAAGCTGTCTGAGGTCAGTGTGGGAAGCTACAACTTAAGGTGTGGGTTGAGTGAGGACCTCTAAGACAGCTTTGGGGCTAGAGAGATGGCTCAGCAGCTGGAACACTTGCTGCTCTTCCAGAGGACCTGGGTTCGGTTCCCAGGACCCACTTTAGACAACTACCTGTAACTCCAGTTCCAGAGGATCCAACATCCTCTTCTCACCTCTGTGGGCACTGCACGTGTGTGATCACACAGACTTACGCAGGCGTGTATGTGTACATCTGAAATAGAAGATAAACCATTCATTGTGGGGTTTTTGCTTTTAAAGGATTGTCTTGTGTTCCAGTGGAACCTGCAGGTGCTTCTGGGTCAGAGGCACCCAGGAAGCAGAGATGATGGGGTGTGGAGTCAGGGAGGAATTCAATTCATCCTCTTCTTGGGACTTGGAATCTTTAGCAAAAGTAAAGAGTAGGTAGTAAAGTCATCTGGGAGGCCATGTTGAGATTCTGTGTAGCAGATCTGGTGGATGGAAGCTGTGGTGGCTGCATCCCGCAAAGTTAATCTGCCTCTCGGACTCCAAATTTCCCAGTAGAAGACTCTGGTCATCACCTTGTGACATTGCGCCTGAGGATATCTTAATGTTTTCTCCTGGGGACCTTTTAGGAAGGTCCCTAGGCATTGAGTGTTTAAAAATTAAATTAATGGACATTTGTCTGCCTATCTGTCTATCTATCTATCTATCTACCTATGTATCTTCTACCCTCTCTTATTTATCATATATTTCTATCTATAATCTCTATCACTTATTCGTATCTATCTCATCTATTTCTGTCATCTGCTACCTACCACCAATAATTCATGTATCTCTCTATGTGTGTGTTTATATTCAGACTACTATATATAAACACGCTCAGTAAATGCTCTACATGAGCATGCTCTGTCTGTTCTCTTCAGAGAATGGCAATCCTGAGGAATAAGAAATGAAATTTTATCATTAGACTGTGGCAATTACAGAAGTCAACCAATCTGTCATTATAGTTTTTTATAAAAAACTGATTTTTAATTGTTTTGTTTTGTTGCTTTTTTGGAAGGGGTTGTTGCTTTTGTTTATGAATTCTGTTATTTATTTATTGTTGTTTTGAGACATGGTCTCACTGTGTAGCACTGTCTGGCTCGGAACTCGTTATATAGACCAGGCTAGCTTCGAACTGGCAGAGATAGATCCACTTTCTCCTGCCTCCTGGATGTTTGGATTAAAAGTGTGCAACACCACATCCAGATTAACTTTTAAAAAAATAATCTTATTTTTAATTTGAAATTGATAAACATTTTTTTGTTCATGTGATTCTGAAACTTCTGGTAGCTTTGGTAAACACCTGCAGATCTCATCATTTTAGCATGGGCTATCTCCTACCTTCCCCTGGGTCTGTCTGGCAAAACAATCTTCATGCCTATCAAACATATTATCTTCTTAGGCCTCATTTGTTACCAGTGCATAGGAAGTCTCTTATGTTGTTTTCTTATGAGCTGACTGCAGAGAAAAAGATATCTAAGCTGAAACAAAACCTGTTTTTTTATACAGGATATTTTGCTAAAGTTTTCTCCTCCCCTAACTCTTTCAAGTCCTCCCCCACTTCCCTACATACACGCACCTCGCATTTCTCTTCTCTTCTCTTCTCTTCTCTTCTCTTCTCTTCTCTTCTCTTCTTCTTCTCTTCTCTTTCTCTCCTCCCTCCCCTCCTCCCCCTCCCCTCCCTCCCCCCTCCCTCCCCTCCTCCCTCCCTCTCCTCCCCTCCCCTCCCTCCCCTCCCTCCCTCCTCCTCCTCCTCCTCCTCCTCCTCTTCTTCTCCTCCTCCTCTTCCTCCTCCTCTTCTTCTTCTCTCTCTCTATCTCTCACTCTCAAAAACAAACAAGTGAAAAACAAACCAACAAAACCCAAAAAGACAAAAAAAAAAGTCTCAACAAAAAACCCACAGAAAAAAACTTATGGAATTCACTTTGTGTTGGTCACCTCCTGCTGAGCAGGGGCGCTGCCATGTAGTCTGTGATATACCCAGTGATAAAATAAACAAAACAAAACAAAACCAAAAGTAAAACAAAAACAACAAAAGCCTGATTTCCCATTTGCTAGCATTGCAAATGTCTGTTTGGTTAAGAGTGGGACCCCATGTTCACTTCTCCCTCTAAGCGCTGGGACCCCATCTGACTTGAACTGTTCAGGCCCTGTCACCACAGTGCCTGCATGTTCGTATGTGCATCTGTCCTGTTGTGTCGGACTCATCCACTGCCCTGAGACCATATAATCTTTTTTGCTTCCTCTTCTTAATTAATCTGTGATCCTTGCAAGAATGGCTTTGATGAAGGCATCCCATTTAGAACTGAGTCCTTCAAAGTCGCTTTTACTCTGCTCATTGTCCAGTTGTGGGAAGAAACATGTTTTTAAAGACTGCAGCTGCTAACACATGAGGGCCTTTCATTCAAATATATTAATAGCAATGGCACAGTGGTTACGGACACATGTTGCTTTTCTAAAGGACTAAGGATCAGTCCTCAGCACCCACATGGTACCTCACAATTGACTGTAACTCCAGTTTCAGGGTATCCCATGCCTTCTTCTGGCCCCCATAGGTGTTGTACACACATATATTTAGATAGTCCTCATACACATAAAATAAAAATAAAATCTATAATACCAAAGAACATGTTAAGATATGTAATTCTGGGGTCAAGAGATGGCTCAGTCAGCATAGTACTTACTGAGGGCCTGGCTTTGATCCACAGCCCCTATATAAAAAGCTGGGTATGATAATGTGCACTTATAATCTAAGCACTGGGGAAGCAGAGATTGTTGGATCTCTGGGGCTCATGGGCAGCCAGCCCAGGTGAACTAGAGATTCCCAGGTTCCAGTGAGAGACCTTGCCTAGACAATATCTTCCCTCCATATAGACATGCACAGATATACATTCATACATGCACATACACCTTTGTATATCCCCATATACAGCTGAGGGTACATACACACACACACACACACACACACACACACACACACACACACACATACTCACATACATCCTGCCTCCCCCTCCAAGAGAAGAAATGTATGCCAAAGAAATCATGGATCTCAACTAGAGAACTCTCCCATGCCTTGTTCTGGCCTCTGGAGACATGCTACACATGACATACTTTCACACAGACACACACACACACACACACACACACATATGTATATATATACATTTAAATAAAAAATAATAATACAAATGAAAATCATTAAGAATAACATAATCATTAATACAGCAGACTAAGATTTTTGATGGGATCTAGACACTGTTGAGAACCAAAGAGACAGACGAAAGCAATCAATGAACTCCACGACCAAGATGTTCTCTCAAGTTTCTTACAAATTCTGCTTTTTGGAACTTTTAGAAGAGAAGTGCGAGCATCATCTGTGTGTGAACATGATACCGAGGAGAAAAGAATGTGAGAAAGAGAGCTACTGGAAAAAGACTCAGCCAAAGTGTTTTGAATGGTTCTTCTGGGTTGGGCACATTCCACAGAAATGGTTTTTCTCATGACATTTGTCTCTAGGAAGACACAAACACTTTGAGTTGGGAACTCCCCAAGGGACTCTCCAGTAAAGAAAAAAATTGCTTCATTTCTCAAAATCCCTATTTCATTTGGAGGGTGGGAAGTTCACAATCCCATCCCACTATGCAACCTTTTTGGCCAGGCTAAAACTTACTGCTTTTCCTTGAAGAAATCCTGTGCCTTCCCTTCTTGCTGAGCACAAAGACATGCCACGCAATAGAGGGCATCCTGAGTGACCTCAGGCTGGCCATGAAACTTCTTTAGAGTAAAGGATGCCCTTTAACAGTTCAGGACTAGTTCAGGAGAGGTCAAAGTCTGGCCTCAAAACTCAGGTTTGGGGGAGGGCTGCTGAGATGTAGACTATACAGTAATGCCTGTGTGATATAGATGGGAAAAGACCAAACTGGAAAAAGGAGGTGGTTTATTTCAGCTTATCCACTAAGAAGTTGGGAATGATAGCACAAAGTGGTTTTGATGGTCACAATATTGTTGCTGCTGCTGCTGCTGCTGCTGCTGCTGCTGCTGCTGCTGATGATGATGATGATGAAGATGATGGTGAAGATGATGGTGAAGAAGAAGGTGGTGGTGGTAATGAAGATGGTGATGAAGAAGAAGAAGGTGGTGGTGGTGGTGATGATGATGATGATGATGATAATGATGATGACGATGATAGCTGTCATTGATTGAATCCCTGCTATGCTCCATGTAATGTGCTACTACTTTAAGGATATTCTGCCATCAACTCCTCTACAAGGCTATAAGAATAGCTGAGTTGGCAGAGTGCTTGCCTTATAAACTTGATGAACTCAGTTCAATCCTGCCACCCACATGAAACACTAGGCATGGTGCTGTGTGTTTATAATCCCAGTTTGGGAAGAGAGACAGGAGGATGGGCTCACTGGCGGCCAGCCACCTAGGCCTAACTGGCAAACCCTAAATTCCAGTGAGATTCTTCCTCAAGAAATAAGGTGAATGTCCCCTGAGCATAGATGCCCAAAACAGACTTTTAGCTTACATGTGTTTATGCCTACATGTGGATGTATATTCATGTGTCTCCTCCCAGACACATGAACACACACACACACACACACACACACACACACACACACACACACACACACACACACCATTAAGGTCATATACATTGATAAAGTTCCATTCTATGGAGGAATAAAGCAAGACTAAGTAAACACTCAATGGCCCCAAAAAAGTGAAAAGAAGCAGGACTTAACCTTGACTAGTCTCCCCATTACCACTAGCTCACTTCAGTGAAGATGTTGGCATCCTCATCTGCAAAGACACAAACTAGTCTTGAGATACTCCATCTCCTTCCAGGTCCTTTATCACCTCACAGTGAGGTATGACCTCTGTCTCCCTCTCTGAGAAAAGAAGGAGGTCTAGTATCAGGTGAAGAAGGAAGTTTATGTTCCAAAAAATAAGAATTGTTTAGCTGGAGGCCAGTGGGAAACTATGGAGGCTCCCTCTGTGAGCTGGTGCCATGGAAAAGCACAGCAGATTCGGTTTTGCAACCAATGAGGGCATCTACATATTTGCATTCTCCTGTCACTAGAAACTACAAGCTTACACACACACACACACACACACACACACACACACCAGATGTTAGTTGGAAACCTACAGTCTTGTTACCCTAAACAACAGAATAGCGAGGGGGAAGGGAGTGCAGTGGAAAGCATTTTACCTGTCTGCTCCGTGGAATACATCATTCTGCTTTCTAATGTGTGTGTGTCTCAGTATGAATGTCTCTGTCATTTTCATATTGTTTGGACAAACTTCACAGACCTTAATCCTGACTTAAGCTGTTTTCCTTATAATGACTGGGAAACCATGACTTCTCACTGCCTCAGTGAGAGAATGAATTTACCAAACTTTAAAAACTACCAGAAAGGAAGGAGCTGGAGAGATGGCTCAGCAGATAACATTTACTCCTCTTCCAGAGGACCCAGGTTCAATTATCAGCACCCATGATGTGAGTAACTGTCTGTAACACCCTCACACAGATATACATGCTAGCAAAACACCAATTCATGTAAATTATGTTTTAAAAACTACCAGAAATAAACTATAAAGCTAGAAGAACTTTCATTTTTGCCATGGACTCCCCAGTCTTCTATTCTTGATTGACACACGTCAACTCTGTGGGTAGCACAGCTTCCTGGCCTTCTTGCCAGGGCTGAGAAATTTGACGAGACTTTCTCAAAGCTCCCCTGGGCCTGCTGAACCTACAAGCTCATGCTTCAGGGGCAGCCACTCCACAGTGCATCCTCTTCAAGGCCACTCTCCTTCATGGCTTATCATCCCTATCCTCCTCTTTTGCCCTCTGTCTTATGTAAAGGCACAAAAGAAGACAACAGATTTCAAGCCTGACAGGAGTTCTCCCCCAAACTATGCTGAACATCCAGTGTCTAGAAAGATAAGAAATAATATTATATAGTTTCTAAAATGCCTAGTTTATAGTACTTTGTTGGAGTGTAGCTGAAGGAGCTATGGGTGACTCTTGAGGAGAATCTTTTGTGACTTCCTTTAGTAAATGTCAACTCATATGACAGCAAACAGCCTGCTGCTAATGGGTAGAGCCCACGAGGCCTCACACAGTATAGCTCAATGGATCAAGGATCAAGAGGGACCTGTCTAGTTACTATCATATCTGAGGGAAAGAAAGAATTAGAGAGAGAGAGGGAGAGAGAGAGAGAGGGAGAGAGGGAGAGAGGGAGAGAGGGAGACAGACCAGAGAGAGACAGAGACAGAGACAGAGACAGAGACAGAGTTTTATGAATAGGATGAGAACAAGGAGGAGCCAGGCTCACACAATCTTTAATACATCTCATCTATGCTCCTGAGCAGTCTGAGGAAAGAGGACCTTCACTTTTAAACTTAACTCCCCTCCTGTTAATGTCTTTGCACACCTCAGTGTCTCTGCTGAGATTCCAACTCCCTAAAATAGGCAGCAGTGTTTAGATCCTAGGTTCATTGAGGGTGGCCCACAATAAGGAGGCTACGCACACATATGCATCACCACCACCACCACCACCACCATCATCATCATCATCATCATTATTACTAGGTCTCAAAGTATACCCACTCTGTCCTTGGGACACACACAGGAAATATGCGGATGTTCACATCAGTTTCACTTGCCATGAAGAAGCACCTAGAAATGAGGCAAGTGTTCACTGACAGGAAATCAAGTAGCAAACTGCAGCATAGTCACATGTCATCATATTGCCATGCTATCACATTACAAGTGCCAGCTATTTGAAACAACATGAATGTACTGAGAAACACTGCTGAGCAGAGGGGAAACGTGACTACAGACTACATGTGTTTTGGATTCCTTTGGTCACTAGGGTATGCTTTTCTCCCTCCTTACATCCCAGTCATGAAGCTATAAGCGCTCTCTCTCTCTCTCTCTGTCTCTCTGTCTCTCTGTCTCTCTCTCTCTCTCTTTCTCTCTCCTTGTTCTCTCCTCCCCCTCTCTCTCCCTCTCTGTCTCCTCTCCTCTCCCCCTTTCCTCCCTGCCCCCTCTCATGTGCACATGGCCAGAGGTCAATATCAAATATCATTTTTTAGTGGTTCTCTTCCTTACTCCTTGAGACAGGTTCTTGCATCACTCACTGAATCTGGAGCTCACTAATTCAGTTACATTGGTTTGCAAATGACTGCCAGGCATCTTCCTGTATTTACAGCCCCAGAACTGGAATTCCAAGTATATGAGATTATGCTTCATTTTTTATGAAGGTGTTGGAGATGCAAGCTCAGGTCCTCATGCCTGTGTGCAAGTATTTTACCCCAACCCAAAATTATTGATTAAAAAGTGGAGCATGGGTCAGGGAGGATACAGGGCAAGAAGGGGTTGTATAGGTTTGCATTCCATGTAGCATTATGGCTCAGATTTAGGGGACATTTATCCTACTGTAATGTGAAGTTACACACACACACACACACACACACACACACACAGTTGCCTTAGTTTACCTAGCTGAAAGCATTTAAATTTCAATGTTAAAAGCTGGGAGAGTGTCTAACATAAACCAGGTGTTACATGCATGCCAAAGACTTGACCTATTGAAGTTTGGATTTGGAATGTCCCCTAAAGGCCCATGTAGTCAAGGCTTGGAATTAATGGGAACCAGTGGAAACTTTGAGGCATGGAACTGCTAAGAGCCCTTTGGTCTCTGGGGTATGCCCCTGAAGGTGGATGTGGCAGCCCTCCCCCTCCCCTTCCTCTCTCTCTCCCTCTCAGCCTAGTTATGAAGTCTGAAGCTTTAGCTCCATCATGTGCTTCCTGTCCTGTGGTGCTTCACTGCTACAGGTTACAAAGCCAAAGCATCAATAAGCCTTGGCCTCAAACGGAGCCAAAGCAACCTTTGCTCTCTGTAAGTGGATTTCTAGAGGATATTTCCTCCAGGAACAGAAACTAACAGTGATGTTTACAGAACTCTTCATAGTCCTAACTTCCAGTCTACCATTGGTCCTTCTATACTCACTCAAAAGTAGCCTTTCTTCATCTTTCCTTGCTTCTTCATCATTAGGAAAGCAACACTTGGTCCACACAAGTGGATAGGTTCTCACCTATGACCCAGGAGTAGTGGGTTCTAGGCCCCACTCAAGTCTCTCCTAGTCTGTGCCATCCATGGGAGGACCACCTGACATTGGCTTATTTGTACCCATTCTAAATGTTGGAATATCCACTTTTACTCTGGTTTCCGCTGTTGCCATCTTAAAAGAAAAATGGCAACACAGAAATGTACTAAACAGCATGTTTTCTTTTTCTTTTTTTTTTTTTTTCCGGAGCTGGGGACCGAACCTAGGGCCTTGCGCTTGCTAGGCAAGCGCTCTACCACTGAGCCAAATCCCCAACCCCAACAGCATGTTTTCTGAAATTGAGATTTTGGTGCCATTTTAAAAATGTGGATGAGATGCAGACTTAACTCCAAAGGAAGTAAGCATCAAACGAAGTGTTCATTCTCACCAACAATTTAAGCAAATTTTTGTCAATTGTGACATTAGATGTGTCACCTCTATGGATGTTGCTTATTCGATATCAGATGTGTTTCTTCCCTCTCCCAAGAATGGAAAGGAACTAATCCATCCCATTTATCAGTGGGTGTGCTGCCCTGAGAAATGTGAGACTGTTACAATCTGGGTGAACTTTCATTGCGGAAGCATCTCAACATGTTTATGGGGATCATCTCATTGAAGGCTATGAACTTAATCTAACATGACCTTTTAATGTTTGGCATGAAGTTCCTCAGGTATAATTGTTCTATTCCTCTTGCAAGGCTCAAAAAAATGCTTTATTGGAATACTAAGAAACTTTTTGACTGTTTTTTATGAACTGTTTAAGAAATTCAAGGGAAATTTTCATTTCCCTTTTCTTGCCATATACTCGATGAAGTTGCACTTCCTTGCCACCTTGAAGTTAGGCAGAGCAATGCTTTGGCCATTGAACCATGAGCAGAATTGAGGTAACTAGCATTCAGGAGGGAGTGCTGAGGGTGAGTACAGGTTCTGCTGTGTTTCTTTTCACATATTGGCAAACATAGAGACTGTCTCCATCATATTTTCTGTGGTGGTTTGTACGTGAATCTCTCCTATCCACAAAGGTTAATATACTAAAGACTTGGTCCTAAGTGTACAAATGTTGAGAGGTTTGGGACCTTTAAGAGGTAGAATATAGTGAAGATGACTAGGTCATTCAGGCTGTCTTAACTCAGAGGAGATTAGTGTCTACTAGGGAGTGAGTGAGGTCTCATGTTTGTCCTCTTCTAACCACCACACTGGTCACTCTTGTATGCATTTCATCTATGTGATGTTACCTGCCTGCTATGACATCATGAGGCTCTTGTGGACCATGGCCACCTAAACTCAGACATTTCAGCCTCCTAGAAAATGACCCCAAACCAACCTCATTTTCTCACAAAATATTCATGTCAGGTTGTTTGAGAGATGGTCCCTGGTGTGGACCAAGTATGACCCCTGGATGAGAACAGAAAGGAACAGTGTTTTGAGCTAGATAGGGATTGATATGCCACATAGATAAGAAGAGTATAGGAGTTTTGGAAGCCTCCCTAGTGTGGCTGGTTCACTGAGGAACCACCATAACCCACACTCTACTAGCTGTGCTTTACCATGACTTTAATGTACATAGAGGTTTTCCAGAAAATATTTATTTGAAATATCATAGACTTCAGTCCATAATTTCTTCCACAAATACCACTAGAGATATAACTAACATTCTGTAACTAATAAACTACAATGAGAAGTGAAGAACAGGCGACTACAAAGAGAAATTGAATCCACATTTATTGATGAGATATATATGTACACGGGAGTTAAAACATTCGATGAAAGATTGAATTCACAGGTTATTTCCATCATATGAAGAATATCCAGTTATTTTACACATGAAATGTTACAGTCACAAGGAAAGCTAAATACAAACATAGGAGATCTCAACTACCCAAGGTGTGCTTTGCCAACAAGGCATTTCCTAGTACCATATATAAGAAACAGCCCCCAAATTAGTCTCTTTGCATTCATTAGTCTTTAAATACCATGTGCTATAGATGTACTATGCTACATGACATCAGACCAATGGGGACTGGGAATGGGAGAGAAACCATTAATCTTATCTTTCATTCAAAAATAATCCTGCCTAAAGTCTTCTTTCCTTTCTGTACTTTGTTTTCATTCATAATTTGAAGGATACAGCCACCACATCCCCTCACTCCACACATCTGGAGAAGCCCCTGAAAATGAGTGTGCTTGCTTCACATCTCCATGATCTGTGAGAAAAGGGAGGGGTACTCTCCAGCACAATGCTGTTTCTTCTTTGTGGGGAAGAAAGGGCTTACAGGAACTACAAAGCTCCCAGTATGGTAATTAGTGAGAATGTGGTTTGGGAGATCATATCTAATTGCCATTGTTAATCTCATTCACGCAAACAGAGCATTACTGGGTAGAGGAGACCAGCCTCCTGTCACATACTCAGGATCAGTCCATCAGAGGTTGGTCCTCCTCCGGTGCCAAGGTTGGCCGTTGGCCTTTGCTGGTCCTTGACCATTGCTGGCCCCTGGCTGTTGCTGGCTCCAGGTCTTGGTGTGCTTCTAATATTCTGTCATTCTCTCACAAGTGTGCAATTTGCTGCCAGACTGTGCTTTCAGGAGCGGGTGTCTCACCTGCATGGTTGCTAATCAGTAAATGCATTCTTGTACTCTAACTCAGAAAGTTAAGGGTAGCAAGGTTCTTTATAATCTTAGGCCATGGTCATCATGGTGAAGATATGACAACCTGAGAAGTTGACCCTTCCCCAAAGACATGATTTGAGTATGAGGAGGAGATGGACATTTTTTAAGCCCAGTCCACTGGTGAGGGAGGAGAGATGAGCATCTTCATTCTAAATCTCCCTCAGACTTGGTAACCACAAGTTCCACACGTACATTGAATGGAAATGATGCAGGCATAGGATGACACTTCACTAAGTAACAGGAAACACATTCAACCCCATCCCAGCTCGGGGCTGTATTTACAAAGGTGCTAGACTAGAGATTTGCAAACAGTCATCAGTACAGAGGTTTCATAGGTAAGTTCTTCACTCAGATCACATTGAGAAATAACTCTTAGTTGATACCTAAGACTGCAAAGAAAGGTTTCCAAATGGTCATGGTCATATCTATTGCATTTAGATAAACAGCCAAGAACAACAGTTAAATTAAATTACATCAATACACTGTTTCACTGAAATTACACACAGATACCTACATTATAGCTACACAAAGTGCATAGGCACTGTCTTCATGCGTGAACCAAGTATCAACGTGTACACACAAGAAAGTCATGCTCTGATAGCTAGCTGTGAAAACAGATACAATCTTAGCCAGTTGATGGCACATCTAATCTGTTCGCTTAATGAGGAGCAGGCTTGAATACATCCTAATATGTCATCTGTATAACAGGCTATTTATTCTTTCAAGCACAGTAAAATACCAGTCTCCCCACCATTGCAGAGAGTGTGTTTGGTGGAGAAAAGACACCTTGTGTTTTCCGTGGCTACTGGTTTACTTTATGGGAAGGTCACATCAGTCTGTTGCCTACCTGAGGATAAACTATTGGGGTTTATTCTAAATAATCCCAGTATGATTCTAACTCCCAGCTCCAGCGCCCCAGTGATACAGCATGGATTCTGAATGGGTACTAAAAATATGTTGTCTTTAATTTCTTCTTAAAAATATATGTTCAATTCATATAACAATGTGAGGTTTTGCTATCATTTTTGCTTGGCAAGACTTAAAACTGCACCAAACCTGACCTGAATTCTTTTCTTACCAACCATCCTCAGCCGTTGCTACTCTATGTTTTATTAGGCCAATTTTCACATAAACATCTAGTAATGCATGGAGATTCTGATAGAGAAGCAGTCCTGTTATTAGCACCAGCCTTTATTCATTTTATGAGACAGAAAAATTAGGAAGGTCAGTTGGGAAAACAAGGACTGGTGTTGGAAAAAAGCAGTCAGCACCATACCTTGATGTTGAAGGATTAACTGTTCAGATGCATATACCCTAACTACCTAAGGGGCTTAAGCAATTCCTTGTTCTGAGTTTGGTCGCATTGCATCATTAAGGACTGAGTTCCAAAATTTCTCAAATGTGTCTGTATGCTCAGGAAACAGTTGATACCCCAAATTGCTATAGAAACGTGTGCTCTAATTAGCTATACTTCTATCTATGTGGTTGTATAGAAAATATCATAAGAAAATATCTGTCTGAAAAAATTACAGATACCAAAGAGACTATATCAGCCTACTCTGAGTCTTTATGATTTTTTGAAGAATAGATACAAATGTGTAACATTATTAAAAGTTAAATTAACATTAAACTTGTGATATCCAGGACTATAAATATTTCTCTGTATAAATAATAACAAAGAAATTTGGGGATTTGTGGAAGAAAGAATGTAAGATTGGGCCAAAGTAACTTTGTAGACTGGAGATGCAATACTGATCAGAGGGCGATATGCCGTCCCTAGTAACACAGATTCAGACCGGGAAGCCAAAATATATCTGCTGGCATCAAGATAAAATTAGATTCACAGTTTGCCAGCTCTCTCCTCAATCTGTAGAAAACAAATAGAAAAAGAATATACAAAAAATTCTCCAAAAAGTAGGTTTGTTTAATATATACAAATCTCTATAGTGACCAGCTGATCTGGTCTGTGTTGTGTTGTGCAATGTGGGGATGGGATGCTGAGATTTTAGGGAGGAGGGAAGAAAGAGGAAAGAGTTGAGGTTGAGTTGGTTTGTAGAAGAATCTGGATACCGAAGGCAATTATAACAGGAAAGTGACTTTGTGGGTACTAAGACACCCAGGAGTTGAGTTTCTAGTTGTGTGTGTTAGGGAATTTGATGTAGCATGGAGAAAAATTAGGAATTGGTTTGACCACTTCCTTGGTCTATGAGTGTCTCTGTCCCCTACCTAAGGCAGCAGGCCACTTCCAGGCAGGCTAAATGGTTGCCATGGGGAGAAACAGAGCCCAGAAGAAGCAAGTCTCTGTCTGACTGCATCATCCCCATGTCCCAGAGGATGGTGATAAGGATAACAATCAGTTGTTAGGTTCCAAAGTTCACCCAGGGATTGGGGGTGTCTCTAGAGGAACCCAGATAGTCTGCCACCCGTTGTCTGGGTCACCTGATGCCTCTGAAGAGCACAGGTCTGCCCCAATAGTAGATTTTATTCTCAGCCTAAAAGTTCCTCAAAATACAATCAGAAAGACTTAAAAATACCAAAATGGATAAATGGATCACAGGATAAAACAAGATTCAGCAGAGGAAAAAAAATGATGAGAAATGAATGATTCAGAGTGTTAGTGTGAACCTAATGCCCCAGGATCTTCTGGACTTCTCCTGCTTTTCTGCAGTGACCTTAAGTGGATCAGTTAAGAAACATCTTTTTGCTCTCCCTTTAGATCTTCTGTCACCTTGAAAGGAGAGAAAAACCCAACCATCATCACCATCAACAAAAATTAACCCTTTCTGACCTGGCTGTCTGTGTTGCTCCCCCACATTTGAAGAGCTGAAATCTTTTCTGGCCATGAAGATGTTTGCCACACTAAATACAGCAATTTAACTCTGGCTGAGATTTGGTCAGAGAGCCAAAATGCAAACTATGGCCTTTTGTAACAGAACCAGAGAGAGTAAGGTACAGCCACCTCTCACCACTGTAATGACTTAGACACTGTGTTAACATGGGAAGGGCAGGGGCAAATGGGAAAACTAACTCCATTCTTGTGACAGCATCTCTTCCTATGGTGATGTGTCCCTTATGCATGTTTCCTCTTGATAAAGAGGAAAACTTTCTACTGAAGTCAGTCAACTCCATCTGCACATCCCTGATGGTGTGAGGGTTGTCTCAGAATGAATGTGCATGTCTACCTGCATGGGGAGAGAAAGGTGTGTGGAGACAGTTGCTGTTGTTGTGTAAATCTTGCACCAAATGTCAGGAGTGTTCAAGCTTGTTTGCCAGAGGCCCTCAATTTCCCACACAGGGTTGGCAATTAGGACTGTTTGGGGAAAATTATGTGGGCTGAGTATTTGGAGTGGGCTCTGTTGCTACAGCAGGTATGATGCAAGAACTCAAAATGCAGACACGAGGTACCTGGTCCCTCACGGTGATGCTGAACATGTCCCTGAGCAGAATCACTGCTTCCGTGAGGACAGTGCGTTTAGGGAATAGGGATTTTAACCAAAGGATATTTACAGATGTCTCGAAACTGCCGCAAATGGTGGGTTACTATGGCCACTCTTCAAGCTTGTTGTAAGGTATGGAATGAGTGGAAGCTTGAGTTGGAGTTTTTCCAAAATGGACGAGGAAACATCTAAACTGATTATTCATTATTTTGTGCCTTTCTAACTTACAATATAAATAAGCAATGTTTGAGAGCAGTCAGATGGACAAAAGTAAAGCAGGGCATTTGGTCCTTCTCATCTCAGACAGAAGCATAAGAAACCCGGGCACACAGTGGCTTGTGTGAGCCTTACAGCTACAAGGGGGGAGTGTCTTAATCAAATGTTTCCTCTCCCAAGCCACGTTGTTTTTAAGCATCTCTGTGTTGTTGCCTGATTATGGTGTTAAGCTCTAAGACTGACTATTATTCAGTTAAGATCTCCTGTTATCTGCTTCCAAGCCAACCCCCTCATAACTATTTGGCCATTTACTAAGCAGTCTATTGAGCAATGAAACAGCAGGAAGGGAAGGGGAGGGCGAGGGCAGTAAACTGGGAAGAGTTTTAGGGAAAATCCTAAGCTGGTTGGTGTTCTTGATGAGATCCTATCTCACTCCACCCATGGAAAACTAGCTGTCACAGTTGCCACCTGGCTGGGTTGGCACACAGTAATCCTTCTTTTGGGTTTAGCCAGAGGCTACTACAGATACCGAGACCATGAATCTTCAGTGACAACTTGGTTTAAAAAACCCTTGCTTCAGACTCTTTAACCTTATCTTCTTCTGGCCCTTGGGCCCTGGAGTCCTGCAAGTATTCCAATACTGGAAAATCCCATTTGGTCCTTCTTCTTGGCTGATAAAGAGTTCAGCTGCAGAATAAGGAAAACAACAACAACAGCAGCAGCAGCAGCAGCAGCAGCAACAACAACAACAACAAAAATTCAGGGCAGACAGATTGGTCCTAGTAGAGAGCAGCAAACAGGGTAGGTTGCCCTCTGGGATGTAACCGCTGCCATTTTAGTCATCAAAAGAGGCCAGAGCTGCTCAGCCTTGTTTATCCAGAGCCAGAAGCATGTGAACACCTATTTGGTTTATTGCTCTGTTGCATGAGGAAAATAATGTGTAGGCAAGAGCCTAGATTCTGACAAAAGTGAAAATTATAGTAAGATTCTACTTTGGAGAACAAAGGGAGGATTACTTGCAACAGCAAGACAGGGTTGGGTTTTCTTCAGAGGCCTCTCAGCTCTCTCTGAAGGGCCTCTAACTACTTCCAAGGACCTTTGGCACTTCCATGTGCCATGATTTTGCAGCCATAGTTGGAAATTAACTGAGCCCCTCATCAGCAAACTATTGAGATCCCAGCATCCCCAAGCAGGGACTGACTTCCTCCTACCCAGTTCTCTGCTTTTTTCATTTTCATCCGGGGGTCCTTTCTTCACTCTGTGAATGTCCAAACTAACTAGTGACTAGTGAGGAGGAGTGAATATTTGTCTTTTATGGAGAATAAAATCTTCCTTAGGCAATGGGGCCACACAGGCTTTTGCTACACCCAACAGGAAGTAGAAAACCAAATCTGGTAATGATCTCACAGTCCTAAAATCACCTACAGGCCTTTACTGAGGTTTTGTGTGCTTAGATCCTATGGCTACCTGGACTCTCTGGTGTCCTGCCACCCTCAGAAGCCTACGGTGAATTGGCTTTGTTGAAATTTACTCAACATTTAAATGATGATTTGTCTTGCTTCTCGTAGGGAAAGGATGAGAAAGGGAAGCATGAATGTCTACTCACTTGGTTTCTTCTGAAATGATTTTGATTCCTTGAAAGTATTAACTGAATCCATTAAAGAAATAGTACTGCCAAAGCCCCAATATACAAGTCTCCCTGGTACCTGAAGTTAGTGTATGTGACATACACTGTGTGTGTGTGTGTGTGTGTGTGTGTGTGTGTGTGTGTGTGAGAGAAAGAGAGAGAGAGAGAGAGAGAGAGAGAGAGAGAGAGAGAGAGAGAGAGAGAAAGAGAGAGCCACACATAAAAGATTAACCATTATGGGCATTCAGATCTATGATAACTCTATTAATACAGACACGCACAGTGACAGGCAATCTATATAGACTATGGCTACTAGAACACATTCTTGATCATCTTTTCGGCTTCCTGCTCCTTTTCTAGGCAAGGGAATCCTCAGTGGGCACGGCATGGGAAGGGTTAATGCAGCCTTACAAAAGCAAGACACAGTACTACCTAAATTCCACCACATCCTAGATTTTTAGGGTGGTCTTCAATTTGATAAATTATTTAGTTTAAAAAAAACATTAAATTTTCAGATAAATGTGATTTCCTTAGCTTATTCTCTTCAGACAATGTATGTAGTCAGCAAAACCTGACTTGTGAAGTAGTGTGCCTTCGTTCTCCTGAAAGTTCTGTCACATAGGCTAACAGGACTCCTAGGGGAGAGCTGAAGACAAGGCCAACTAGAAAGATTTTCAAACAGAATCAGAGATGACAGACACAGTCACCCTGCGAGTGCTTTTGAGAGAAGGTCAATGCTCAAGTACCCAGGTGGCCTTGTATCTTCTTGTATGAGGAGACCCACTGGACGGAATGGCCTTACCCTCCCCCACACAGCAAAACCCGGCATGCTCCTGGATGCCTTGCCTAGATATATCTACTTAGCATAGGAAAGCCCTTGGGTACCACTTACAGACTATCTAGAATATTTTCCACATCTAAACGGAATCCCCTCAGCCAGTCTTATCTTCTATCAGGGATTCATTGCTGGTCACTGCTACCCTGTTCACTGTCCCCCAGAAGAAAGTGAAAATAAACAGTGTTCTGCCAGGCAATGAGGGGTGCCCACCTGCGATCTTAAAACTGAGGCTGAACAGTAGGTCTGAGAGTTTGAAGCTATTCTGGGCTACACAGCATGACCTTGTTTCAAAAGTCAAAGCCTGAAACAGAACAAAATAATTCATTTAATACTGCTCAACAGTGATCCTTGTTTAAAAATAGTTGGGATTTATGAGATAAAGCAACAGGAATCTCTTGTCTTTTGTATGTTTCCAAGCTTTCTGATTTGAAGGAGAGAGGTCACACAAGAGAGACTAACAGGAGAGGTGCTGACTCAGCGCCCTTCCTCGGAGACACTGGGCCCTATTACTGCTTATGAATGTCTCCTCAGCTCTGCTTGACTCAGAGGATGCACATGTCCTGACTGATAGCTCAGGTTCCATCACTCCTTCAAGTTGAATTTGTTTTGCTTCTCAGTGGTTCGAGTTCCCAGCTAACCGTTAAACCCAGGATCTTAGAAAAATACTGTGCATTCTTCACCAGAAGATAATAATAGAGACATTCACAATTTTAGCTTGCATAACCCATCATTAAGGATTCGTTGGCTGCCTACCACAGGCAAACCATCATGCTCTGCCAATTATATTATTTATTCCTTCAGACTTTCACAGTCTCTGGAAAGGATTCTATCTGGAAAGTTTTGTAGAGCCATTCTTGGTCTCCATTTGATGGTTTGGGGCTGCCTGGACTCTGTCATAGGAACCTTCATAGGATTTTATATAGATGTTTGCTTTCTGTTCCTTTCTCACCAAAGAGGAAGGGTGCTTTTGTGTTTGGTGAGAGTTTTCACGTGCTTTGATATAACAAAACACTTTCTACATAATAGATATCTACCAAGATGATAGGAAAAGAGTCATAGCCCACGTGTGTTTCTTACTGTGAGGAAGCTAAAATGCTCAGGCATGTAAGCAGACAAGAAGTGTTAGACATGATTTGGATGTTGAAAAATATCTTCCGGTGAGGAACTCAAGTGAGAATCTATAGGTAGAACGAAAAGCACAGCTCAGATCATCACACTTGCCTTCACTATGCTCTACGAGTGTAGGTCAAACAAGTGGATTGGAATATTTAATTCTGGCTAAAATTCAGGTTGACTGTGCTCCTTCATGTTCCTCAAGGTATACAGTGATAACACACACACACACACACACACACACACACACACACACTCCACAGGAAGGCAAAGCTGTGGCCTCTGTGATCACCTGCATTTCAGAATATGGGCGCCCACTGAAACTCTGAAACATTTTACTTAGACAGTGCACAAAAAGGTAAGTTCTCAGAGCTCCCCAAGACAGATGCTTTCAATCAATGCAGGTGCCGACTCTACAGGCTGGAGGGGAGGTACTTCTAAAAGCTTCCAGCAGAATCTTTTGTGCAGAACAAGGTGAGCCACGAACACTTTAAGGAATACCACACCTTGGTGCTCGCTGTCTCAAGTCCCTGGAGGGCACCGCACTGCTTTCATCCCGTCCCCTTGGAAAAACAGCATCCACAGTTTTGCACTGAGACAACAGGAAGCTGGCAAGAACATGTCTTCCATTCAAAGTGGTTTCTCCAGCAGCATCCATTCAGACAATAACACAAGTAAGAAAATTAGATGGTTATGAAGCATTATTTGGCAAAGACACGGCACGGTGCCTAGCATCATGGGTGTACACAGCTCCTCTACGCCTCAGCTAACAGATTAAGTAAACATAGAAATATATGCATTTTTCCTTTTGTAAAGGAAGCCTGTTTAGAGCATCTTTTACCATAAGATACGCTGGGGAGTTTATTCAAGAATTGGCTGAGAATCGGGTCATTATTTTTCACGTTTCCAAGGCTCTTCCTCAACACTGCAGTCAGCTGACTTTCCATTGGCCGCCAGAGTTACCTGAAAACAATTACCATCAACATCCAACTTACAGGCCACGAACCACAAAAAACACCACCCGTGGGTCATGTGGAGAAGCACCAGATCCGACTTTACAGTGTATGCCGAAACCATAGTTTTAAATGGTATTCCTTCAAAATTAGTTTTGAACCCATCTTGCTGTTCAGCAGTAAATGGAGAGTTGAACTATTCACATTTGTCTGAAGGGTACTGAGGGATCACAGATGTTCAGCAGTGTAGGGACCACTTCAACAATAGTTTTAGGACTGTAGACTATCTCACTACCCAGACTACATAGCACTGTAGTCCTTAAAATACAGGGAGTGTCATGTGCTACTCCACACAACCATACAGAAAGCAATCCAGAACTAGGCAGCTACTTCTACTCATGCATGTGAAAGGTTCAGTCACAGTGAGGCCAGGGGAGTTACATATGTGCTCAGTCTTAATTATCGAAATGACGATGTTTGGACTCTACCGAGTAAGTCTCCTTGGCTTTAGAAATTAAAGGGGGAAATGTTTGTGGGTATCAGTGGCGATTCATTCCAAATCATTTTAGTGTAGACATTTAGGAACCTATAATTATGTCCTAGTTTTCTGGCCCAGAGCGAGCTGAACCTCTATGCAGGAGGGAAGTTCTCCCATCCACTTCTAAGCAGGTTTCCTAGCTTACCTTCTGTCTGTCTGTCCTCAAGGTCATGTGCAAACTTAAACCCACGATTGATATTCCACATAATGAAGAGACTGGATTTATGGAAGCATTAGGATATGGAGACATGACAAATGCAGCAAAGTTTGAAAGAAATCGGACCTCCTTTTTACCCAAGTGGGAAGGAAATGCATGCATCAAGAACATGCAGCATGCTGGGAACAGAGAACCAGGTGCCCTTCGTGGATCATGCAATGAAAAAAAACCTATCCATTCATCCAATTCACATTAACACATGCTCTCCACCCTGCCCATACACTTAGGAAGCCCATGCAATTAGCAGTGATGGCTCACATGCTGTTACTCAGAGGAGAATTAACAGGCTATTGCGAAACTCCAAACTACGGTTATAAAGAGACTAGCATGACATAACAATGCTTGAAAGTAGTTAAAGTTTTGACCAGAGCTGCAGCAAACTGGTTTCCCCTTCAATCAACTGTCAAGAAAAACTACCAAAGACAAACTGGAGAAATCTGCCTGTTCCTCGTGACCTTGAATGTACATGCCTATTTGGCTTAGTGATCAATCATATCAATGGCAGTACACAGATATCAATCACAATGTGACATCCTAGAAGCATGTGGGAGGTGTTTACTTTTTGTCTGTAAGTGCTGGGGCCTGTATTTCAAAGGTAGTTGAGCCTTTTCGGAAGTAAAGAAACCTGGAAGCCACTCCTTAACCCATTCTACCCCTGTCTTGTTCAGTCAAGGGTAGGGCCTTGGCAAGAAGCATTTACATTCTTCTTGCTGGGGTCTAAAAACTGGACCTACAAAGTGGTGAGGGTGGGGGTTAATGGGAAAGAAGTCCAAAGAAATAAATACATGTGACCCAGATACTTCGGAAAAGGGTGTGCATCTATGTACCTACCTTTGCCTGCTTCCTTTTACATCACTGACAACACAGGTAGCTGACTTAAGAGTGAGAAGCCTGGGGGTAGGATTCCCTTCAGAGAGCTAAGGCCAATCGCCTCACTAAGAACACAAACCTCTAAGATATTTATAGAACCAATATACCCAGATACGTTACCCTAAGGGCCTGCTCAGATTGAATATTGACCAAGTGCTAATTACTTTACAAGGATGCAGGAGGTTGATTCGGTAGCCAATTTTATGGAGAAACTAAACAACTAGCTCTATGGAACTGCCCAATAAAAAGAAGGCTATGTGAACATGGCATGGAATGACAATGTTAGCAAGTTGTATTCAA
Source organism: Rattus rattus (assembly GCF_011064425.1). Classification (NCBI taxonomy): domain Eukaryota; kingdom Metazoa; phylum Chordata; class Mammalia; order Rodentia; family Muridae; genus Rattus; species Rattus rattus. The sequence goes on along the minus strand of NC_046158.1, from coordinate 80,616,775 downwards.
CAGATATTTATTGAGTGCCTACAACAGCCCAGACATGGTTTGGGAAGGTGGACAGGATGATGATGATGATGGATGAAGACCCAGAGCACTATGTATTAGCTTGCTTTATAGTGACGGGGTCAACATTACCACCTCTATAGCTTGCAAAGTTTTGTGTTAAACCCATAGTAAATACTCTTGCAATCTCTAAGAAATGAAAAGTAAGTCAGAAATCCAAAATCATATCCTTTCCTCTATACCATACTTTTTTAAAACACTCTCTCCAGAGTATTAAGAAGTCATTTGAGAAGCTCTCCCTGCCCAAAGAAGCTCCCAACATTGACTAGGATTCATTTGCACATAATTGTGAAACAAAAAAAAATACATATGGTGATTCTACTTTGTCACATCCTATGCTTCCTTAAGTGACAATGATCTGAGAAAAAAAAAGAAAGAAAAAGAAGAATAAAAGAAAAACCTTCTCTCTTGTATAATGCTGCATATTCTTGTTTGTATAACCCCAGTATATAAGTCAGGGTCCTATAGGGATAGGCACTCAGTAAATACTTGGTGAATGATCAAAACATGGGATGCCAAGGAGACGGGTGACGACACACCACTAAATCATACAAGGCACACAATAAATACTTGAGAAATATAAAAGTCACTCCATGAAAATGGTGATCCTTATGAATCCAAACTAACATGTCTGTGGAGAGGAACTCCCCATTTACTTGGGTGTGAAAAGCAGTAACATTTCAAGAATATGGATTATAGGCCCAAATGCCTATCTGAAAAATTTTAAATGGGCATCTTTTTTTGTCTTGTTAATTAACTAATTAAAGAATAGTCTAACTCCCCAGTTTGTAGCAGAGCTCTGGCTCTCCTGCACATGCACTTGATAGAGTGGGAGCAAGCAAGACTCTCTGATCTGTTAGTACTCAGGACTTATGGTACAGTCCAGTAAACAGAACTGTTGGCTGTAACTCTCTGACGGAAACAGTGGTGCTACTCAGACTCAAGACTTAACCAAGGGAGAAAGATGAAATGTGATCGTATCAGCAGGCATCAAAAAGAAGGGACTGCTATTGATTCAGACTGGCCTCAGCTATAACACTCAATCATTTAGCCCTTCTCCTGTCTGCCAGGGTTTCTCCAAGTTTGCATCACTCTGGTCACGACACTGTCTTTGTCAATGTCAAGTTAGTTACAGTGAAGGCCAGCTAGAGCCCATCAAGCTTGAAGACTTGGCACCCAACAGCTTGAAGGAAAACCCAGAACACCCACACTGCAGGAGAACTGGAGTGTGTGATACTTTCTGAAGAACGGCTTTGGAGGACAATTATTCTTGAAACTGCATACCCATTTGGGATGCAAAATAAAAGCTGGACTACAACTTACCCTCCCACCAAAAAAATAAATAAATATAAATAAAAAATAAAAGGAAAACAGCCAATTCAACTTTTATATGAGCTTTTTAAAAAGCAATTTGTATTACAGAGTAGGGAGGAATACTCGTGCTATATAAAGTCAGTGATACTTGGTCTACATATTTTTCTGACCCTTCCTTTGAGGAAGAGAATATCTGAAGGCCATCAAAGTTCTGACAACCACAAAATCTTGGCCCAAAGAGTGAAGAAAATTGACCAAATTAGAGTAAGGGGGCGGATGTGGGAATCTGGTGAAACAAGCAACTGATTGGTCCTTTTGGAGTCAGACTTGCTGATGTCCCACCATGCTGGATGCAGAGTGAGATGGTCTGGGCCCCAAAGAAGCTTGGGTGACATGATTCCTTACAAAGAATGGTAAGAATGGATGCAGGGGATGGTGCTTTTTTGTAAGAGTCCAGCATGCACTATTCATATGCAGGTCTCGATATCCAGGAATGGGAAAGGTACCTTGCACTCATCTATTACGACAGAGTTGTGTGCGGCATAGACACACTGGTTAGAGTTGCTTTCCCTGTGGTTCTTCGTGTCGTCGTAAATGGACTGCGTCTTGGTCATTTCGATGTCTTCGTGCATTCGGTGTTGGGAGTCAATGGTGTCCAGCTCGGACTTGGAAAGGTGATAGACAATCCCAGCCCCAAAAGAATCGCCCACTACATTGACCGAAGTTCTCATTCTATCCCTAGGGATGGAAAAGAAATTGAGTGAGAAATTGCTTTCTATGAACTTAAGAATAGTTCACAGTGCTGCTAGAACCAGCAGGTATCCAGAGTATCTTTCCTCCTCATGACTTAGGTTGCAAATTCTGTACTAGGGGAGAAGTGGTTGTTAATACGAGAAAAAGAAACTTGTCTTAGAAAATCAGCACCAGGAAAGCTCACTGAGTTCTTAAAGGTAGCTGTGCTCTCCCATTGGGAAGCACAAACTGGTTTGTGTGAAGGAGCCTTTGACGACATTCCTACACCTCCAAAGCTCTGTCAAGAAATGTACTGGAAAGCCATTAGAGAAGTTAGTAAACAAACAAGTGAAAATAAGAGACAGGCGATGAGGTAATGCTATTCCTAGGAGAGCCTTAGTTGAAGACACTCCCCTTCCATCAAAGCTCTGATCATCTTAATATTGTGGGTCTTCTCAAAAATGAAATAACAAAAATGGCAGGGTATAGGGTTGTTAGGACAGGAAAACAGTATGAACAAAATGTTTATCACAGTTTCAGGCACTTGCTCGAAACCTCTTTGAAAAGCTAGTGAACCTGATTATGGGGTACATAAAATATTACAATAAGTTTTATCCAGCCAATTCAAATGTATTTTTGGCGGTTTCTAGGCAACACATCCAAACATAACTGGTTAAGCTGCTGTCTCCCTCTGAAAACATTACCCTATTTCTACTCCAACTCCTGTAATAGGCAGAATGTGGCAGACTATGCCAATTACCCCCTTAGTCCACAGGAAAAGAAGTATCTGTAGGTTTCAGTGACAAAGAGACAGTTACTGATCCACTGAGAGACATTTATAAAAACAGAACCTGGCTCTTGTGAGCTGTGTAAGAGTTGTGAGGAGTCTCAGAAACACTGTGGATGTCTATGTAAACCACCTCTTCCTAGAAGGAAAAGCAGAAAGGACAAGGCAAAGCAAAGGAACAGTTGAGGACAGAGGCAGAGAAAAGGATTTCTGGGCTGTTATTTTGAAAGTAAAATATGTGAAGGTGATTGAATAGGAGAAGCCCATTGAGAAGACAGAGCTAAAGGGTCAGAGAAAGATGGTCTCTAGTGATGTATCATGGATGGATGGCATCTGAAGTGCAGTGACCGTCATACTTTGGCTGGGCAACTCAATTCTATCACTATAGAAGAGAAGGGATGGGGGAAAGCGGGTTCCTCGAGTAGTTGGCAAGAATTAAAGGATATATGTCAAACAGCCAGAAACAAACTGAGATCAAGTCCCATCCTGCCACCCTCTGCCATTATACATCCTGGGAAAATTCCCAAGTTGCCCAGTCAGGAGAGCAATCATAGCTATTCTGGTTGTATCTTTCTTTTTTTTTTTTTCACCCCTGAAAGTATTGCAAAAACAAAACTTCCAAACCAAGAGGGAAATGTCTTACTGGCTCTAGGGGAGTAGAACTTTGACCCAAAGAAGGATATGAGAATTTCTGGTTCATACGTGGAAACTTTTCCATAAGCAAATAACTTTTACTTTCTATCACAGTTACCCCTGTCCTCTTGGAAAAGTCTAACTTTCATGATGACCTCAGTAATAGAGAAACTGGGGATTGTCGGGGGAGGGTGGAGATGGAGAAGAGGAAAAGGAAGAAAAAGAAGAGGAGGGGAGAAGGAAGGAAAGAGAGAGAAAGAAGAAATGGTATGTTTTAAAAAAGGAATGGACTGGGATTCTGTCTGCTAGGATAGCAAGAAAGTAAAGGAGTTGGAAGCAGGATCCTGCATTAATGAATTCACTATAAATGGCTCCACTCTTCTTCCTGGGCTGGCAGGAGCCAAAAAGAAGAGGGGGCTGAACAATCACTGGGTCTGGCTTCTTTGAAGAAAACTAACTGCCAAGGTAGCCTGTCTCTTTTCTTCTCTTGGTCCAAGTCCTCTGGCAGGGAGATGAGAGACTGTCTGTTTGTAGGTCTGCGTTCTCACAGAAAGTCTGGGTCACTCACTGCTCATCTGGGTCTTTGTCATGTGTTCTGTGAGATGATCACTGTTGCAGATGTGAAAGAACCAAATGCTCAGTGTCAGAACTTAACCAAGCAGAATCAAAGCATAGGGTATGTTCTCAAAGGACAGGATGCCAGAGAGAGGGACTGTGTCTAGGAGCTCTGTGTGGCAGCAACTGCTCACCTAGGGCTCCTGACCTGGGGTAGGCTGGCACTGGAGTGCTCCAATCACCTGGCTGTTGGTTACGATATGATTGGATTCCAGCCTGGGATGCTATCATGACTCTAACAGGCAAGTTAGTGATCTCTTTCTATGCGGCATTTCTCATTTGTCAGAATCAGAACAATATCCACCATGGGGAAGATAATAACAGCTGATGCCCTCCGAGAGGCTCTCCACAAAGCCCTCTGCATATGAAAGGCTGATGAGGCACAAAACAAGTGCCCTTCCTTTGCTATTATTAGCCAAGAGGGGAGTTCCTTCACATCTGGTTGTTGTTTTGAAAGTTCTTTACTAGTGTGTAAGCTCTTTGAATACAGAGATCATGTTTTATAGTTTCTATGGAAGAATTGGCTCCAGGACCTCCCACGGATATCCAAATCCACAGATGCTCAAGTCCCTTACACCAAATGTCCTAACATTTACTTATAAGCTGCAGGATCTCCCTGTACACTCAATCACCTTTAGATCACTCGCAGTCCCCAATACAGCGGGGACACTATGTAAGCACCCGTGCTGTATTGTTTTGGGAAGGCTCACAAGACAAAAATGTCTGTACATGAACAGACACAGTTTTAAAAAATGGTTTCTATCACACTTGGTTAAGTCTGGGAACCCAGAAACCAGAGAGAGTTGTGAGCATTCAATGTGGTCCAGGGCAGGGTGGGGGATTTGGGAAGAAGATAGGGACGGGAGCGAGAACAAAATGGATCCGTCATTTGGATTAGAAGCAGATGGACTGAAGAGAAAAAAAGGGTTGCTTGTTTAGCAACACATCTGGCAGGACTGCACAGTGCAAAGCAAGGATGCGAGCATCATCCAAGAGGAGGAGAGAGGCATAGAACCCAGACTGAACGAGATGGACGAAGAGTTGGGTAAAGACTCAGAGAGAGGAGGAGCAAGAGGGCTTGGCAAGACAAAAGCCTGAAAATGGTCAAGTCGAAGCGGGGAAGATTTAAAGACTTTCAGACACTACAGAGTTGTTTTCTGGGGAAGAGATCCTCAGGATTCAAGTTTTCATTGCTAGAGCAGGCTCAGCAGTTACAGGTCTGTACTGCTCTTTGCAAAGGACCTGAGTTTGATTTTCAGCATCCATATAGGGTAGCTCACAACTGAAATCCTATTCTGGACCAGGAAGCCATGCACATCCCTAAACAGAGACACATACACATAAATAAAAGTAAAACCAAAACTTTTTTTAAAAATTAAATCTCTATGCTGATATATCGTTACTGTAATTTCAGGGTTCAGAGAACACTGACTCAATTGCAGGTGAAAGACACTTTCTATCTCATTTCCTGATTCTCTTTAGTTTTTGTGACATATTAAAAATACCGTGTGCTGTTCAGACTGAGGCATCCATCTAGCTCTGGATCTGTGACTGCACTGCCTTGGGCCAGAGCCCCATGGGTTGGAAGGGGAGGGCTTGGTGGAGTGTGGATCACATTCCACAGTGAAGCTGACATACGTTGGACTTCGGGTCAAAAGGATCTGAGGAGAAATCCATGTGCATGGAGAATAAAATTCAAAGAATGACAGAAACATAAAGCTTTTAGAATTTTCAGAGAGGTAGTTTGTGTAGCAGTTGTTTTTGTTTTCTATCAGGAAAGGAGTGGATGGAAAGTTAAGTGAGTTTTGTGTGTAGTGTGGAGGTGCTGGTGGCGGTGGTATGTGAACACGTGTGTGTGTGTCTGTGTGTGTGTGTCTGTGTGTGTATGTGTGTGTGTGTCTGTGTGTGTCTGTGTGTATGTGTGTGTGTGTGTGTGTGTGCGTGTGTGTGTGTGTCTGTGTGTGTGTGTGTCTGTGTCTGTGTGTGTGTCTGTTTGTCTGTGTGTGTGTGTGTGTGCCTGTGTGTCTGTGTGTGTCTGTGTGTCTGTGTCTGTGTCTGTGTCTGTGTGTGTGTCTGTGTGTGTATGTGTGTGTGTCTGTTTGTGTGTGTGTGTCTGTGTGTGTGTGTGTGTGTGTGTGTGTGTGTGTCTGTGGGTGTCTGTGTGTGTGTGTCTGTGTGTGTGTCTGTGTGTGTGTATGTGTGTGTATGTATGTGTTTGTGTATGTTTAAAACATTTGTACATGGATTAAATAAGGATCAGAGACACCTACAATACCTAAGAAATATCCAAGTTGTCTCTATTTGAATCATATATTGGTCATTTAATGGACATTGAAAATCATAAATTATATCTCTGTTACCTCAACTATGGAGGAAATGTACTATTAGATTCCTTATAATTTGCTGTAACTTTTAAATGAATCAGTGCTAAGTGATCAGAGCAATGTGTAACACTTAACTCACTGACAGTGTAATTTCACTGAATGGGTGTATAAACTGGTAATAGTCACTCAATGTAGATGGTTAGAAAACCGATTCAGGGAGACCCTAGCTGATCAGAAACTCCTTCTGCACTCCATTCAGAATTAAGATCCCCGGACTCCACCACCAGCACCACCTGGGAACTTGATAGAAATGTCAGCTCTTGAACTCCTTCTTAGACCTCCTGGGTCCACATCACATTGTTTGCAGACTCAGTTTGAGGATCTCCAGAAAGGGGCACTAACAGAGTGTCTGCAGAGTGGGAAAGTATTTGGGGTATCCCTTTAAGATGTCATCTCAATCATACCTACCCTACTTAGGAGCAAACATGAATCCAGAAAAGATTTCCCTAAGAGTGTCAAATGAGACGTAGACCACACATCCACGCTGGCAGCACTGTGTGTGACTTTTCCTTTCTAGATCTTGACAGCCCAGGAATTGATTATCTGACTCTGGTATCATCTTTTCAGTTCTCCCTTCATCTTCCCTCCTTATCATCTTCCCATAGTTTTGATACAAAGGCTTTCTTGGAGAAACCCGTCAGGAGACAGGCAAATTATTAACCAAACCTGCCTTTCCCATACTGCAGGACGTGGGCGCTGTGAAATGCTCTAGAACCTAGGTTTTCCCATGACATTTACAGAGCACTATAGGCCTGCCCACGGACAGGCATGTAGGGCTTAGCAGGCTGTAATGAGGCTAGTCGGGCTCCAGCAGTTGGCAAACACCGTGACACATTGAATGTCACTGCGGCCTCTGTTTGGTTTTAAATGGAAAAATTCCTAGCGTTATGAAAAGCTTACAGACTTTGCCTAAAGAAGAAAAGGATGACCCCATTTCTCTTTCTTTTCACTCTTCTGTCACCAACCACTTTTCTAAAGAACAGCCAGCCTCGCCTGGCACCCATATCTCAACCCAGTCCCCATTCCCATTAGACAACAGTGGGCATCCAAAACCATATTGCATAGCAAGCTCATGGTTTGTTTCTAGAACTCTCAGTGGTAGGGAAGGAAATGGCATCAATACTGATGCAAGGCAGACCTAACCCAACCCTGCTGCCCATCTACCCAGGATCCCCCATGCTTCCTTCTTTCCTCCTTGATCACATGGACTCAGTCCCTCTGAAACCAGAGCCTTGGAACTAGAAACTAGCTCTCCATTGGTGCTCTTCTTTCCCAAAGCAGCTCAGGGCTGGGTTTGTTTGTTTGTTTGTTTTTGTTGTTTTGTGTTGTTTTCTTGTGAAGTTTTGTTTAGGGAAATTAATCCTGATGGACCATGGGGGGTCTTTTGTTGTTGTTGTTGGTGGTGGTGTTCGGCCCACTCCTTCTTGCTAGCACACTACAGACATACAGTTAGGACACTGACCTCGTCTACACAAGCGTGAGCACGTGAGCACCTGCATGGTGTGATCTGATAGGACCCAACCGTCCTTTGTGATTTGCTAACCTTTAGGTCAGATGCAGGCAAGGTCGTCAATATTTCACAAAATGATTCTCTTCCAACAGGCTTGAGAGGAGGAGACTGCAAATGCAGGGCTTGCAGTGGCAGACTTGCTGGGGCCAGAGAACTTGAATTTTAAGAGTCCCTAAGGCCTTGATCCTACCTCATTGTTCCCTATTTAGCTTACTGGTTATATTTTAATCCCAGTGGAAAAAAAGAAACTAAGGCCAAATAAAAGGTTCTTTGTTGTTTTTACATAGAATCAAGGGCACCTTTGTTCATTTGAGGTACTATAACAAAATACTTGGGACTGGAAATGTAATAAAGAACAGAAATCGATTTTCTTAGATTTATAGAGGCTGAGAAGTCCCAGATGAAAGGCACCGGAATCTGGTGTGGCCAATCTGTACCATCAAATGCCAGAAGGTAACAGGACAAAGCAAGAGAAAAAGGAGATGTGACAGCACCACTGTCATCCTCCCTGGAGCGAGCAGTTCTTTAAGTCCTACCTCTTAATTCTGTCAAGATGAAAGCAAGACACTATCTGTTTCGTTTTGTTGTTTTGTTTGCTTGTTTGTTGGTTGATTGGTTTCATGAAGACAGAGTTTCTCTGTGTAGTCCTGGCCATCCTGGACCTGGATCTGTAGATAAGGCTGACCTTGAACTCACTGAGATTACCTGCTTCTGCCTCCCAAGTGCTGTGATTAAAGGTATACACCACCATGTCCTGCAAGACACTGACTTTTCCGATTAACAGCTTCCTCATCTAATTCACACACCATAGAGCTCTTCGAGGGTAAATGAAAAAACAGATGCCAAAACGCTACAGTACCTACCAAACATCCACGTCTTCCCTAGTTGTGGATCAGTGACTGCATTCTTGCCACTGGGAAATGCTGGGATTGTAATGAGGGGGATGCGCTGGCAGTACCCGTTTAAAAGATTACTTTTTCCTGTGTGCACACGTACAAGCACAAGTGTGTATATTTCTGGGTGCACGTGTGTGTGTGTGTGTGTGTGTGTGTGTGTGTGTGTGTGTGACATGCTAGAAATCAACCCCTGCTCGCAGCTATCTTTCATCAGATATCATCTACCTTGTGAGGTGAGTCTCTCATCTCTCACTGGCCTGAAACTCACTAATTTGGCTAAGTTGGGCAGCCATGAATCTGACTGTCTCTGCCTCCCAGTGCTAGGGTTACAGTTGTGCATCACTACGCCCAGCTTTAAACGTGTGTGTGTGTGTGTGTGTGTGTGTGTGTGTGTGTGCGTGTGTGTGTGCGATGAACGTGGGTCTTACCACTCATGTTAAAGTCAGAGGGCAGCCTTGTGAAGGTGGTTCTTTCACTAAACCCTCTGGCCCACACCTGCTAGTTTTGGAGGTTGAACTCAGGTTCTTAGGCTTGCAAGGCAATCACTAAATGAATTATTCCCCTAGGGCCCTGGAAAGATGAGTTCTAATGGTGGATTTTAACTTCAGAAACAAGTCCAAGAAGAGGGGAGGCAATGGAGTTGCAGCAGGACCTGAGAAGGTTCAAGAGGCACAGAGCTGGGAGAGAATGTAAGCAACAAGAACTGGGGTTGGGGATGGGTGGACCTTGAAGAACTTGCTTTGTCACTTTTCTTGTGAGGTTAGGGTTACCAGACTGTCACTACATCCTTTGTCCCCAGACACTGGTGATGCTTTTCTTTCCCCTTGACCCTTTCTGCCTCCATCTCTAACCTCACCTTTGTCTTCTTTATTTTGCTCTCTCCTCATTCTTCTCGCCCTGCACCACTAACTCATAGCCACCTCACCTGAGCAGATGGCATGGCCCGCTGGTGCCAACACAGGGCACAGAAAACCAAAGCAAAACCAAACCAAACAAGAAGTTATGAGAGAAGGGCCTTCCCCCAGGATGAGAGGCTGGCAGAGACAGACACGAAGTCCCAGCCAAGTCATCTCCACACCATAGCTCGGATGATGAACAAGCAAGTCAGGACGTGCATAGCCTCCCAGCAGCCCTCGACACATTGTGTCCACAGAGCCTCGTCTCGCTCCAAACCTAGTCCCCACTGCCTGCACCAACATCAGGAAGAAAAGATAAAGAGGCCAGGCCTTCTTCTAGCCATCCCCCATGCCCTTTGTCCCTTGAGGTTTTGTGGAAGAGTGGGAGTCTAGAGGAGTTAAAACTGTTAAGTCCATAAAACATGGCTTCTTCCTCCTAAAGTTGATGCTAAACAAAACATTGGCTCACAAGACAGTTTGAAAAGGAAGTGCAGGCATTTTGGCCTTCCGTCTCTGTTGGTACTTGTCACAGTGCACCTCTGATGTAAGATCCATGACACTGTCCAGCACTGTATCACTTAACTCCAAGAGTGGCCATGATCTATTGGCACGATTCTCAAGGGAGAATGTGTCCTCACAAGTGCTTTAGTGAAGCTCTATTCTAGCCTCGTTGCCTGAGGATGATCTGGGCAGGCTTTGCCACAGTTGTGAATGGGCTATGAACCTTCTACAAAATGTCCTTCACTGGGAAATGCAGTCAGGCCAAATGCAAATGGTCAGATTCAAGCTTCCCTACCTGGCCTCCAAAAGTATTGTCCATCTTTCCTCTCCTTCCTTCACTTAAAAGACACCACATTGTATGCTGTCCCCTGGCCTTTGCACAAATGACTTGATAGGGAATCACTGTTTCTCCCCCACTTAAGTATCTCTGGGCTTCTCATCGGTTATGTCTGAACATAGCTCTCGATGCCTTCTGAAAACTGAATCTGACCACAAATAAGAATGTGATGGACGCCAGAACCAGGCAGACCTAAGGTCAAATCTCAGCCCATTCCTAAGTCCTGCCGTACAATATGGGGACTTTGAGAATTTAAGAGTAGTATAGCTTGTTGTAAGAGCTGACAACTCCTATACTCCTAAACTCAAATTCAGCAACCACTTCTACTGTTTTCTGATAGTCTCTGTTTGCCCATCCACTGACATAGATAAATCTTTCCATCATGTGTTTCTAATTGTATATTATCTTAAAATATGTTTTATTTAATTGAAATTTGTGCGTGTTAAAATATACCCATTTGATCAAACATGTGGTACAACATATTATGACAAACATAAACACCGGCGAATGTGGGGTACTTCTGTCATTTCTCAGTTTTCACTGTACCACAACGACAGGGAACCTCTGATCACTTTCCACTGCTCTGGCTGTAGTGTCTTTCCCTAGAGCTTCGCAGACAGTTATTTACATGCACATTCTTTTGTATTTGGCTCTGTTCACTCAGTAGGATGTTTAAAGATTCTTTGCATGCATCACTAGTTGGATCATTACAGCTACATTTTCTTTTGTGAGACAGGGCCTCGCATAGCCTAGGCTAGCCCCAGACTCACTGTGCAGCCAAGGAGGATCTTGATTTCCTCAATGTCCAACTATACTTCTCCAATGCTGGGATTGCACACTTGAATCATGCTGCCTGGTTCATGCAGTGCTAGGAAAACATTCTACCAACAGGGCTGTATCCCAAGGCCCTTCTCTTTGCTATATTTTTATCTTTCTAATATGATTTATTTGATTCCTCCACTAGCCTACAAGGCCCTCAAATTGCTTTTGAATTCTTTGGTCCTCCTTGGTAGACACAGTAACCTTTGTAGAAGAAGGGAGAGGCGAGGCACATGGAGAACTGCTCAATGTCTTACTGCAATCTTGTCGACTGTCCACCCCTGGAATCCTCAGAACTTGGGATCCCCGCTCACAATCCCCAGAAGAACCCACCCCACAGGCACTTACAGCAGCCAGTCCACTGCCACCAGCAGACTGATGTCCTCTGTCGGCAGGCCCACAGCTGTGAGAATGAGGAGCATGGTGACCAACCCGGCGCTGGGAATGCTGGCTGCACCAATGCTCGCCAGAGTTGCTGTAAGGCTGCAAAGACAGAGAAGCCCAGGTCACAGAAGGGAAGAGTCTTGGCAATTTTAGAGATACTTAAAACAAAACAAAACAAACAAAATACAGCAACAAAAATCCCTTTCTTTTTTTCTCTGGGGAATAAAAAAAATATGAAATACCCAGGAACTGAGGTCAACAGTGATGGGCGCTTATAAATTCACAGACTGGAGTCAGATCCTTGGCATGAGACCCAGTTAGTCTAATGTACTTGAGACTACAGCAGGTGAAGTTCTAAAAGCAGACATGGCAGTATTAATAATGAAGAAATAAATCACCCTCACCCCTCCTGTGGGAGCACAACTGCATTCATTTTTGGTTATGCCTTTATGTGTTTGTGGGTACCACGGTTCTTCAGACAAGAGTCTGAGGAGGTCACTGCCAATGCTAACATGGGAACTTGGAATAGAAAATATCCACAACCCTACTCATCAGGGGAAGCAGGCAACATATTCCAAGATACATTCGCTTTCACTTGCCTGGACGTTTCTCCCGAGGCTGGAATATGCATTACTCAGAAAAAAAGGTGCCATGGGATGGTAATGGAATGAAGGGAAATTTCTCAACTTTTCTTTCTTTTCATCAACGTTTCAGGCAACCTCAGGAGCATACCTGGCACCATTTAGAACTCTTTCTCCGGAGTTTAAAGTTTCTTCTTGGGTTCAAGTGACCTGTCTACATACCAGAGGGTTTCTGAGGCTCACCACCTGGCAGTGACCTTTTCATTTCTGCACATGTTACTTTACAGAAGCTATTATTTCTTCTTTTCATGTGCTAATTGTGAGTGTGTATGTCAGGGTGCACATGTACATATTACCATATACGTTACAGACAGAGGTCAAAGGACAATCTCTGATGTCACCTTCAGGTATACCATCAACCTCCTTTGAGGCAGGGTTTCTCACTGGGTTAGAGCTCACCGGCTAGCTGCTGTGTTCCAGGTATCTGCCTGTCTCTCCACTCTCCATGTTAGCATTAAACACACTTGCCTCCATACCTGGCGTTTTTATGTGGGTTTGAGGATCTAGCCTGAGTCCTTGTGTTTGACAAGCAAACCATATCCTCAGACCTGGAGCTGTCGCTTCTGAATATAACCTTCTGAAAATAGGGCTACCATGTGACTTTGTGTGTACTGAAACAACAATGGTTGCCTGCTTCATAGTGGAGACATTAAAATATTTCTAGAGTAGGCACTCAGGCACCAAACTCCAGGCTTTCAGGTGCTTTTGGCCAAGTCAGGCCATCAGTGTGGCCCAGCCTAGAATCCCAAGACCTGTAACTGGGAACAACTTGAAGGTCCCTGGAGCTCCAAGGGATTGGCATGCTTGTTTTATTTTGCTACCCCTTTCAGGTAATAATAATAATAATAATAATAATAATAATAATAATAAATTATAATTATAATGTTATAATTATATAATAATTATAATATATTATAATATATTATTATTGCATGCCAGGGTGCCCTTTCACACCAGCCTGGAGCTGGTATATTTTAGAGAACTCCGTTTGAGACAGTAGAGAGTGTGAAGCAGCTTTTTGAACTTAAACAACCTAGGTTTAAATCCTAGCTCTACCACTTGTCAACTACATACACAACCTTGGGCAACTGTATTTCTTTGTATCTTGACTTCCTCATCTGTGCAACGGATAAATGAGGGTTTCTCTTTCATGTGGTGGCCAGCTGTTTTTAGGAACCAATTAAGTACAAAAGCACTTAAGAGAGGTAGGGCACATTATAACCCTCAAGCCAAGTAAACTGTCATTCTTATCGGGAACTCAAGAACGAGGTGAGACAGCTGTGGGACTGAAACTTCCCTAAAGTCCCAGACTGCTTCTGAGACTCTTCAGCCCTTCCCCAGTATTGACAGGACAGAAAGGAAGAGGGGATTGCCAGGTTCCAGTCATCCTTAGCCTTGGCTCTTTGGTTTACATCGATTGTTTTGGTCATGAGTCACTCTTACAAGCCTGTGAAAATTCTTGTTGGGAGTCAAATATCAATAACTACCCCCCCAGACAGTATTATCTAGAAAAATTCTCAGCCTGCTCCTGGTCCTTTGACCCATTTTGCCTTGTCTGGTATTCCACTCCCCTGGCTGGCTTCTCTAGAGGTAAGTTGCTGGAGGCTGTGCCAAGTTCTATGTACACAACATCAAAGCAGAACCTCACAGTAACCATGCTAGGTACATCAAAGGCTTCTTTCACCATGAGACAACCAGGGATTCGATGGGTCAGGTAACTTAGGGTCACACAAACTCAGTGTGGTCTTCTGGGATTTGAACACCCTTCAGTTTGATTCTGCAAAATGGTGGCTCTTGATGACCCTGGAACTTCTACAACTTAATAAATATACAGAAAGTTCTTGGTCATTGTACTCTTACATGATGGAGAAGAGAAAAAGAGGATTCACACAACAGCACAGCATAAAGCTAGACATGGCTAATTTCCCCCCAAATATATTGCAGGCAAAGAACTGTACATATGCCATGTAGGTGTCCATAGAGGTAGAAACTTCAGATGTCTACAATTAAAGAGAATTTCGATAAATTTGCCCAGAGGCAAAGACTTCAACATATATAGCCAATCTTATCCTTTGCTCAGTGAAATCTCTCAACAGTAGCATTGCTAATATGAAATAAATTCCAGGTAGATGGGATTATGTAATACCAGTGAAATCCCAGTCCTTCAGTCACTGCTGATTCTAATCCCACAGTGTGCACTGGAGGGTAAGCCTGGTTACTGTCAGGGTCAAGAATGAAAAGAGGTAAAGCTATCATTGTTTGACCAAAGAAGTCAAGAGTTTTGACTTGTGGGATGTTGGAAGTCTCACGTGATATCTGTTTGGACAAGATTCATGCTTGATAGTTAGATCTGAAGCAAGTTTTCCATCCTGAGTAACTTGTGGTACTCCCTGTGTCACAGCTGCTTTCTCATTTCATATTATAGGACAAGGGTTATATTTTATTGAATGTCACTGGTAGGAACAATTCCAATAGCTCCCATCTATTGATATGTGATCTGTACCATGTATGTTCCACCCCGAGTCTGTGATTGCTGTCATGGTACAGATGAGGAGATGGAACCTCTGCTCTAACAGAGTACGAGGTGTTTGTGAAGATCGGATGAATCAACGTACAGAGGCAGTCTAGTCCAATAGCACTATAGCGGAGGCAGTGTGACCCACATTTAGGCAGCCTGGGTTTGAATCCTACTGCATCACTAATAGATATGATCTTGGGCAAGGTTTCTTTCTTCCTTTATGTTTTATTGTCACCAGCTGAGACAGACAGAACCCAATACCCATCTTTACAAAGCCACCCCAAAGGCCACAAGTTAAGATCCTCAGTAAACAGAAGAATCTATCGGAATGTGGGAGCCTGAATTTTAGTCAGCCTCCAGATGACTGGGCTCTCCGAGCCTCGGTTTCCTCGTTTGCCACGTAAGGTGGCTTCACGGGGCCTCGTTTGTATTTCCAGATCATGTGTTAAACCTGGCAAGGTTTCCATTTTCTTTGTTTTCTTACTTAGTTGTTCAGCCAAGCTCTGATGTGTATGGAATCCTCATTAAAAGCTTCTGGAATGGCTATCAGGAAGGAACTGGTAACCCAGCAAAAATAGCTCCAAGCTGGCTAGAAAGGCTCCCAGATAGACAAATGAGGCATGGCTCTGACAGGGCAGATCCTCTGGGGTATTAACTCATAAAACATGGAGAATTTCAGTTCCCAGTGCCAATTCAAATTACAGCATTCCAATAACCTTAACATGTAGAGAAAGCAGAAAGAAATGAACTGCATCTCTTGTGAGTTGGTGACCCTAAGACCATCAAAGACCTTCCCCAGAATGAGCTGGTGCATAAGCTGTGAGCCAGACACCAGCTGTCACCAGAATTCCTAAAGCAGAGGAGGACCATGTTGTTCTGGGTTTGATGAGAGGAAAAGGCCACTATACGAATCTGGACACAAAGGATATGGCCTCTTCTTCATGTGCAAGGGAGATAAGACCAACAAAACTGCTATTCTAAGAGCTTCCTTTGAGTTATAGTCAGGAAGGAAAGAGTACGGAATGGAAGGACGTTGCTGAAGGAGTCATCAACAACCCTGAAAACTAGGTCTTGCATATAACACCCCTAGGCTTGTATCCCTGTTCCTTGGAGTGGGGACAGTGCTTCCCTTTCAGACTGCTAGGAATGTCTGAGGGGAGCTATGAACAATGCCAGCTCAGCTCAGGGGCACCACAGGACTGGAATTGTTCTCATTTGAGAAGCTGAAAGCTATTTCCCTGTCAACCCAATCTGTTCACTGAATGAATCAGTGGGGCTGTGATTATTATAGTTCTTTGGAATTTTCTTTTGCCAGCAAGTACACTGATGACACAGACTGTGATCTACCTATCCCTTGCATTTACTGATCTCATAGAATTCGAGAGAGAAAGAAAATGTAATTCACAACATCCCACACTATAACTTTAAAGATTCACAGGAAGTAGATAGTAGGTGACCAGGCCAAGTCTGGGTGGTAAGGAGCAGAGGTAGCCAGTAAATGGAAAACACCTGCCTTAAAAGACATTAACATTCTAATTGTTTTACAGCATATTACAAAGCAAACATCGAGGCTCTGGACTTGCTTCAGCCCATCAACTGCCAATTCCCAGTTCCCAGTTCTCAATACTTTCCTCGTTTGTAGATGAGGACATTAAGACTCTGGGAGTTGGGGTGAGATATAAGTGGGACCAGGAAGTAGTTCACTGGGTTTTTTTGCTTGTTTGTTTGTCTGGTTTTCTTTTTTATACTTAATTAAAGGCAGAAACTGTCTTCATTTAACAGAAGCTCCTAGTTGGAATAGACATGACAATACTAAAAATGATGTTACGGTACAGTGTCCGCGCAACACCGAGCGGTTTGAAGACTTAAGCTTTCAGTGCCTCTACCTATAAATAAGATCTGAGTTTGTGGAGAAGCAGCTCATTTTAGATGAGCTCTCGGGACAACCCTCTCAATTAAAAAATAAAGAAAGACAGAGAGTAAGTAAAAGCTTTAGTAAAAGCAGAACCGTGCGTCGCTTATTAAACTCAAATACTCTGTGGTACTGAGGAATCTTTGTAGTTCATCATGTGCCTTGGAATAGTGAGAGAAGCACATATATGGAGACCAGGGACAACTTAAAGGAGTTAGTTGTCTTTTTCCATTACGTAGGGCCTCGGGATGAATGTCTGGTGGAAAGCACCTTTATCCACTGAACTATCTCACCTACCCAAGAAGGGAACCTATTTTAATAACAGAATAATTGGACCCAGAATCAGTAAAAGTTGCCCCAGGCACAGCCATGCCAGCTCCTGAGTAGCAGTATAGCCTTAGACAAACCACAATACTTCCAACCTTGTGTGTTGAATGAACTTAGAAATAGCTGCATGGCCAGATTTATGGGACTACTGACAGTCAAATGGGATCTGGGCTCCAGTGGGCGTGTACAATACATGTAGATGGGACTGAGCCTCTTTCCTTCCTGCTGCAATCTTCTCCCTTTGAAGTTTGCCAGTTTCCTCCACTGTGGACTCAGTAGAGCTGAAACTCAAGGAGCTCCTGTCAAGTGACGTTAGAATGGAGTGGGAACGGGGAGACGGATGTCTCTGTTTCCTCTGCATGCACTCACCTTACAGTCACTATCTGACCTCCATCCAGGATAACCCCATTCATCTGGGCTATGAAAATGGCTGCCACGGCTTCGTAAAGGGCTGTACCATCCATGTTAATGGTTGCTCCGACTGGGAGGACGAATCTGGTCACACGCTTGTCAATCCCTAGATTATCTTCCAAGCAACGGAAGGTGACAGGCAAAGTTCCAGCACTGGGGGGAGAGAAGAGAGGGAGAGAGGGAGGAGAGAAGGAGAGAGAGAGAGAGAGAGAGAGAGAGAGAGAGAGAGAGAGAGAGAGAGAGACTCTGCTTTAGAGGCAGAACAAAACACAAACCAGAATGACGCTGCAAAAAATAGCAGTAACTAGGAACAATTTTAATTAAGCTGCTAATAGGCAACAAAATATTTAGTTGGTTCAGGTTTCTCAGAGCTACTTAGTGCCTGCCAAGAAGTTCTCTGTCCTTCAGTCCCTGTTTCCATCTTAGGGTAAATCTTGAAGCACATCTGATTGTGCACACGAATTGGGCTGCAAAAAAAATTATGTCAGCTGTCAACAGCAAAACATAATGAGGAATTTTTGAATGACCCACAGTTTCATGCCAGAAATGCTATTCCAACAAAATGACAGCACAGACTGCATGCAGCCCCTGGGAATCATCTTGAGTTGGGCTTACTAACTTGGAGAATGCTGGACAAACATGTTGTGCACCCTTTAGGATGAACCCAAGCTTTGAACAATCCACTGGGGAGCCTGACATACAGTCAAACTCCCAGACACATGGCTACCAGCCAGTCCTCAGTCTCTGCAATGACAGGGCAGAAAATCATGTGATCTGTAGCTAAAGGCGATGTGGAGTGACTTCACTCTCAGTCCCCCCCCCCGCCAGGCATGGGCTGGTGATCCTCCCAGATGGCCCACCCTGAGAGGCTGGAACATTTGACATGTTCCTATATCTTCTAAAATAGGACACCTAAGAGAACAAGGCTTCCTCATGGCCAGACCGTTACAACCTTTTAGACAACAGCGGGGAGGAGATTAGGGTTTAAAGAATGTTAAAACCAAGCAAAGGAACCAAACAGCACTGGTTGCTTTATGGTTTGTCTTGCTTTGATTACTTTTATTCTATTTCAGTGAACTGGAAAGTTTCCAGTGCAGGCAGCATTTGGAGGTATTTTCAATCCCTGGTCATATTTATTCCCTCACACTGGTTATAACTGGGTGTCAACAAGACTGGTCATATTCTGAAGGGTCTCGGTTTCTCAGAGTGGGAGAAAAAGATCAGCTTAGAAATGTGTTGATTCTTAGGCCTACTCAGGACCAATAAATCTGGAAGCTATAAAATAAGAGGCACCCAAGTCCACAGCCAAGGAGCCATCTTACCAGACAGAACATCTTTTGTGATTACAGGTCTGGGCTCTGTAATACCTCCCGTTGGTCTTATGGTAGAAGAAGTCAATTGATCAGGTGGTATGTGTGTTGGGGGGTGGGGGTGTCATCTACAAAACTGTTATTAACCCAAGTAAAAAAAAAGAGGCTCGTTCTCATTTGCATTCAGGAGATACCATGGTCCTGGCCTGCTGTCTCAGCTGTTTCAATTAGGGGTTGGTGTCATTGTGTTCCCCCTGTTCCCTCTCCTCACTTCCTGGGACTGTTTCAGGGAGTTTCCTAAATACCATCACTGATCTAAACCGGCTACCTAGTCATTGTTGGTGGCTGGGATTCTCAACCATATTGCTCAACGCAGACTTGCAGGATCACTAAAATGTACTAATTTTTCTTGTTGCATCTAGTTTTCCAAAATGTAATCAAAGGGTTTTTGGACAGAGAGACTGGGCAAATGGTTTGTGAAACATGAAGACAGTTCCTATTCTTTTATTGATTATGTTTTATGTTTATGTCTTGCAAATCCTCATAGACTCAACTGATCCAAACTAGGACTTGAGAACCTCAGTGCTTTCCCGTGCTGACAGGATGACGCTCTGGCATTGCTCCCGTCTGAGAGGCCCAAGGATGTTGCTAACAATAATGTTCAAAATTGAGATTCTCCCTATGAAATGATACAACCCCACCCCCCAGCATGCTCTTCACAATCACCCAGAAGAGCCGGTCAGCCACCCTCAGTGTTCCTATTGTGACAATGGCCCTGTTTGGAAACTTTGTGATGTAAGGTTTAAGTGGATATAGGTCATTTGGATGGACCTTGATGCTCTTAAGCCTTGACTCTATTTCTAGTCCCGTCTCTGCTACTTGACTGTCACCATGAGAAGTGAACATCATGAGCTCCCACTGCTGTGAGCAGACCAGTTCACACTTCCCACTCCTCCTCTCCATAGGGAGAATGGAGAGGAGGTAGTCTTGTCTTTTAAAGTTACTAGGATAACTGGCTATTCAAAAGAACAACAATAATAATTTTTGAAATGAGTTAAGGACAAATTCATGAAAGCATTAGAAATAGAAAGCATTATATTATAATTGTGGATAGAAAAATATTTGAGCAAAACTGAATTTCTTTAAAAAAAAAAAAAAGAGAGCATTCACAGTCTTTTATACAAATAAAATACTCCCAGTGCCAAAAAATTAGTATTTATTTCCAAGACAGATGTCTAGGAGGGGAGGTTTCCTATCTATAGCATGTGGTATAAGAGTTAATAATTCATATACATAATGTGAGCTTGAAAACCATCCAGGAAAGGATGAGTACCTACAAGGAGAAAAGCGAGCTGGCCCACATATGACTCAAGAGGCAAGGAATGGGGAGGAAAAGGCAGTAAGAACTAAAAAGATGCTTTCCCTCGTCTGTAATCAAATGCATGCAAATTTGCTGAGTTGCTTTCCCACCAATAGGATTGGAATCCATGAAAGCTACACAGATGTGGAAGACCCGGCTCTGGCCAGTGGGTGGGGAAGGACACTCAAACACAGTTGGTGGGAACATTGCATTCTGGACTTTCTGAAGTGTTAATCGGCAGTGCCTTTCAAAACAGCCAGTGTGCACTCCATGACTCAGAAGGTCCAGGTCTACAATGTATCATCCTAAGGCCAGAGAGCCTGGCAGAGATGTTTGTCAGAGTCCTGTTGGACCAACATGCTGTAGATTTACACCTCTGGGCTGGAGTGCAGCACAGCACAGCACAGCGGATTAGTATTTCGTTTTATTTTCCATGCTTGAATGTTTGGCCTATATGTATGTTTGTGTATGCCTGGTACCTATGAAAGCCAAAAGAGGGTGTTGGATCCCCTTGGAACTGGAGTTACAGGTGGTTGTGAGCTGCCATTCAAGTACTGGGGACTGAACCCAGGTCCCTTGCAAGAGCAGCAAGTGCTCTTAACTGCTAAGCCATTTCTCCAGCCTTTTAGGTCCTGTATATTATGATGAAGTTCACAAAATATTAGCAAAGATCTATATTAATAGCTATGATTTTCTTGTTGTCTTGAGCCATAAAAATAAAGAGATGTTTCCAGAGTAGCATAGTAAGAAACGGAAGTATTATAAATACGAAGATTAACTACAAGGTTATTGCCTGCTGTTCTTAGCTGAAAAGACACTTATCTGGTGAGGTTCACTGTCTTCCTCAAAATTGTATTCACTGTCTGACCTTGTCACTATTGTGGCATACCACATTTATGATCAGATAACAAAATAAGGTTGGCTTTTATTTGCAGGGAGATGGCTAACCTCTTCTCTGAAGAGGAGCATTTGCAGGGATATGGACATACATCTACAGAGAAGTTAAAGCATCAGGAAGTAAAAGGGAAATTTTGAAGTGTTTCCCCTAATCTCCAGAAACAGGATACTAAATCTGGTCCCCGGTATTGCACACATTTCCGCCTTTTGCAGAAAGCTCACACTCTATTCATATTGAATCTCACTGTCTTGCAATATGCAAATACAGCTCGGCTTCCCATGTGGCTTTTGGTTCATTCACTTCAGAAGACTCTGACAACCTGCACAGGGCCTTGGAATGCCCACCCATGCTGGGCCACCGAGTGGGGATGCCACTAGCAGGAACAAGTCATGGGCTCAGCAGCTGGAACTGGTGGTCTCCCACTGTGGGTTTCAGCATTTGCTGGGCTCTGAGCTGCCTGGGGTTTTATGATCTCAGCTCAATTTCATGGCATGAAGACACGTGATCAGAAGTAAAACACCAATTTTAGTCTGAAAGAGCAAAACTCTTCAATCTCTGAAATTCTAGGATTCTAGATGCATTTTGACTTCGTTTTGTTGTGTTTTGTCTAATATTTGTCCAAGATTATATTAAAAATTATTTTTGTTTCCTATATTTGAGGTCCTTATGGATTTTCTAGGCGCTAAAAATATATAAAGAAGCAGGAACTAAGTTATGTCCAGGTCAAGTCATTTAAAATGGATCTGAGGTGGGAAGGATTAGGGTTGAATTGTTCATTTAAGGGTTTTTGTTAAAGTCAAAGAATTAACTGGTTTCTAATTGTTGGGGGGAAAAATCACCATTTACCCTATGAAAATTGTTTCTCCTGATGTTGGTGAGAGCTCAGCGTTGTGCAGAAGACCTGGGTTCAGTTCTCAGCACCCAGATTACACAGCACACAATTGCTTACAACTCCCTCTTCTGGCCTTTGGGGACACCAGCCATGCACACAGTCCATACCTGTGCAGTCTCTCACACACACAAAATACAAAAATAGATATATGTTTTAAAATAGAAGTTGACTGCTCTACTTTTGAAAAATTATTAACCAAAACCTCAAGAGGTTTGTCTTTAAGAAATTCTTTAAGAAATTTAAGAAATTAAAGAATGATAAATCACAGGTGAGTCATTAAGTGAACACCATGCTACACCCTCTGGATAATATTTATGGCTATGCTACATTCATGCTTCATGTAACGTTAGGCATTCGAATTCACAGCATGCAACATCTAAACACTTAATATGAGGTTGTGTTTCTAGGCCAGTTGCAGACCCAGGAGCCTCGGCAGTGTGCAGGAAAAGCCAAAGGTTCAACGTGTTCACCTTGTAGAAAGTATTCCCATGCACGGTGAAACGGTGGAGAAGATTTGTGAGATAAACAGGAAACAGCAAACAGAACAAAAGAACCAACATGGAGAAAGGATTTTCTCCTGCTCTCTACCTGGAAGCGGTTCCCAGGGCAGTGATCCAGGCTTGGAAAATGCCAGCAAAAAAGGAGAATGGGTTTTTTCTGGTCACTACAAAGTAAATCAAGGGGAGAAAGATGCCCCCGTGAATGATGAGGCCCACGATCACTGTGATCATGTACATCCCCAGCTGCCTAGCAACCACTTCTAAGTCCTTGATGGCGATGATCTTCCCACAGATCAAGCAGGCGATACCCAGCGGGGAATACCTGAAAAACACAAGACAACAACAGTAGCTTTGAAGCCATCCTTCAGAGGTTAGGGACCTGCACCTGGAGGAAAAACCTTCCTCTTTTTATTTATTCATTTATTTTTCTACACACACACACACACACACACACACACACACACACACACACACACACACACACACACACACACTGTTTTGCTGAGAAAGAACACAAGATCCAATACTTTGAATTGACCGGCGTAGCTGTTTTATGGACCTAGTGACGCATGTTCTGATGATTAAGTCCAAAGGCAAACTTTATTGCTAAGGTGAATTTTAGGAACAAAGGGGGCGTGCCTCGACTCCTTTGGTTTTATCTTTCTGCAAACACCGAGTTAAAGGCCGAGGGACACAGACTGTGTTTCTGGAGTCCCCTTTGACGTCGTCCTTGTTCTTTAACTCCTTCCTAGAATTTGGGAAATAACTGAGACTTGTAAATGTCCATTGTTTTTAATCCTGGAAGTTGGGGGGTGTTTAAAATGATGGGGGATCAGGGAAAGGGCAGGGAAGGAGTAAGAGAGAGGTGGCTGCCAACACTGAAGTGTCTGTGCCAGGGAGAACATTTAGAGAGATGTGGTTTTGTGACTTTTGAGCCGGAGTCTTTCTCCTGCTATAACAGCAAGAACACTGGCTCCCGTTCATGGTATTTGAGGCACTCAGAGCCTCACTTAGTCTTGCCGCAGCCCTTCAAGATGAACATCAGTGTTATTACTCAGTAATTAAGGAAACCATCATTTGGAAAAGTTCAGTCACTAGCCCAAGCCCACAGAGCCGGAAGGAGAGCTGTGGCACTTTGCGAAAGCCCACAAGACTGGAGTTTTCCTTACCAAGCCAAACTTCCTCCCTTAAGCACGGTGTCGTGGTTCCTTATAGGCAAACAACTGCCATACACCAGTTTATCCAATATTGGCATTTGTACGCTCTCCTTATCTTATGGAGGGACACGGAAACTGTTCTGTTCCCACGTGTGGGAAAACTCTCTTGTCTCAACTTTATCTTTTGCTTGTCTGGGGTCATTCTTTATTATAATTATATCACCACCACCACCACCACCACCACCACCACCACCACCACCACCACCACCACCACCACCACCACCACCACCACCACCACCACCACCACCACCACCACCACCACCACCACCACCACCACCATCACCAGCACCACCACCAGCAGCCACCAGGTGGTACCACCAATTTGTTCCACACCACCATGGTGTCTGGCACCAATAAGATACCACCATCCAGGACCACCACCAAACCACCAACCATTATAGACACACCACCACCAGAATAACCACCACCACCAAATAAAACCCCCACCACCACATGGCTTCCAACAGGGGGTGGGGTCAGGCATGAAAGGTTCCACCTGGCAGACCCTAAGATATTTGTTTCTCAAAACTCATTAACTTATAGACACATTTTGAGAATAACTAAGGAGGAAATAAAACCCCCAGACATGGCTTCCAACAGGGGGTGGGGGGTCAGGAAAGAAAGGACCACCTTTCTCTCTTTGTTTCTCTTACTCCTTCCTTACCTTCCTTCCTCCCCCTCCCTTCTTCCTTCTTCCTCCCCTTCCTCCCTCCCCCTTGCTTTTCTCCCTCCTTTCCCTCTCTCCCTTCCTCCCTCTCTCCTTCCTTTTGGCTATCAGGCCTGGCCCAAGTCCTTTCCTAAGTTAAACAAAGGCTCCAGAGAACAGATGCAAGTCCTTAAATGCAGAAAGGACAGACCTTTTCCAGCCTTTCCCTGGCTACAGGACCTCATTCGGTGACATATTCTCATTTTTCAGATGTGTGCATCAAGGTTGAAAGAGGCTGAGTCCAACGTCACCAGGCAGCGGTGGGGATCAAGCTTTCGCATGTGCACCCGTGATACTACTGAATCCCTCTCCCACCCTTCTCAGCTCAAATCCTTACTCTTCACAGGGCTTCAGGACACTTTCTGTTTGCACATACCTGGGCCTCAAGTCCTCTCCTAGTCCATGCCTTTTTATCCAAGCCTGGGTTAATGAGACTTTCTACCACCTCTCACTGGCTACCCAATGGCAGATGGTTTTGTGAGCAAACTGTTCAGAAAGAAAGGACAGCAACAGAGCAGAGCACCAGTGTGGCTCTGCTCTTTGCTGTGGAGCTTCCAGTCTGACTCTCACTTGTCTCTTCCCTGGGGGACAAGCTGCCATGTTTGAGAACTGTTTTCTAGACATTAATAAGACTGTGAAAGCGAGTCTTCTGTCACGACACCAATCCCTCCTCTTGCCATTTGATATTCTTCAGGTGTACCCATAGTCACAACATTTCATAAATCAGCCACAGAGTCCCAGGAGCCAGCACTTTGTCACTGAGACTGTAAAATAACTGAAGGAAATGCACCTTCCTATACAGCCCAGAAGGATTCATCTTCACAAACCAAGAGGTCAATTCCTCCCCAAACACCAATCAGCCTTCCAGGCTGCCACAGAAACAGTTATGAGCTATTTAGGATGCTATTCAATTTTCTTTCATTTTCCCTCCTCCTCTCCCCAGGTCTGGTAATTTGTAGAATGAACAAAACACATTTTCAAGGCTCTTTGCCAAGGAAGATCAGCTATAAAGTCCCCTGGGGGATCACGTCTGAGCCAGAGCCAGATGGACTAGACCAAGACAAGGGCTTAGCTTAGGAGCATCCAGTATGCAGGGTACGGGCAGTGGGGGTGGGTACCAGCTCCCACTGTAGATGGCATTAGTCCAGGCCTAAGAGCTAGGGAATATGGAAAGCAAGAGCCCTTGCTACTCCTAGCACTCAAACATCTAAAATAAAATTAAATAATAATGTACTGTCCACCCCAATAGGATGAGTGTGAATGGGACACAACTTCGACTTGGGGCCATTACTTTCCTACACCTGACTTGAACTGTATTCTTGGGTTTCTGTATCAAGGAATGAGCTCATTGGAGATGAGACACCATGGAAAAGAGTGACAGAGATGCCCAAAGTCAAAGCTACCACTCAAAACTTCTGAGATGAAACAAACAGGACCACAGATAAGCAGACATAGAGGCTTAAGGCTCCACCCAAGAGTCCTAAAGCCACATGACATCTGGCAATTATTGGGTCTATTTCTGATTCAGAAAGACACAGTTATTGGGACAGAAGTAGGGAATGTCTTCATGTTACCCCGAGGTGGGCGGTATTCTTAGCTCCAGTTCCTGTTTACAAGGCCACTATTCACGTATAGGCCATGTGTCATGGATTCCAGCTTCTGCCCTCTGTGACTCTTGGCCTTTGCAGGGCTGCTCTCCACTTCACAAGCACACCTTCACTCACAGCAGTTAAGCTATCCAGAACCCAGTCAAAGTCTGTGCACCCATAACCAGTGGTTCCACAACACCCTGAACTGCCTGATATCAAGGTGCGTGCCCTGGGCTCCCACTAAAAGCTGGTACTGGGACGTCTATGTCTTAATGTGTTCCCCCAGATAATTCTGATCTGAGAGTTGATACTTCATGAACAAAATTCTCATTTCCAAGTGATAAAAAGCAGATATTCCTTGGTTGACCTTTGGAAACCATTCCCCTCAGCTGTCATTTATGTCAGACCAATGAGGTCCTAACTCACTAACTTGGGGCTTTCTGGCTTGGTGCAGATGATTAGACGGATGTGTGGAGTGGAGCGAGGCCAAGGCACTGGCTCAGTGCCACCCTGTAGTCACGCTGGTCTGGTCTCAAGTGTTTCTAGAGACACTGTCACTGTCCAGGCTCTAGAAACGCAATTGTTATTGTAGCTATTGTTGAGAATTACAACAGATAGGAAAGTGACAACACACAGCTTCCAGTTCTGCTGTCCCCCAGGGGAGTCCTATCACAATTCAATGAAATCTAACCCCTCAGGGGTTCAGCCCTGGAGGCTCTGACCACCTCCCCCTCCCCCTCCCCCACCCCGCCTCTCCAGCGCCACTCCTTCCACCATTTTTAACCTCTCTCACTGCTCCAGATCCTTGTTGTGACCCTCAATAGCCTTTCACTTCCTGCTTCTTTTCCTCGGAGGACTGCTCTCAGCTTTCCACCTTTTTGTCAGGTCATTACCACACCTCGTCCCCACACAGCCCCTCGTGGTCACTCCGGTCTGCTTCCCTCACTCTCTACCCCACAGCCCGTATTACTAACTGAATTCATGTTTGGTTCTTTTCGTCTGTCTTCTCTTCCCTCCTTTCACTAGACTGTGAGAGCCATGAGGGCAGAAATCCTGTGTAGCTATTCGTCATGGTCAGTTTAGAAGGGATTATTATTTACTGAGTGAAAGAGCAAATGGGTGGAGGAAAAAAATTCTTTGCTTTACCAAACTTCAGTTAGACCCCTCCTCCTGTAGGCTCTGTTGCCTCCTTTCTTTCGGCTCGGCAAGAATCCCCACCCTCACTGTGTGGCTCTTCATCTCTGATCAGCTTTCCTCAGTTTCCCATCCCCAGGTGGTACTGGCCTCCCTGCCCCGGCTTCAACAAGAATCCTGCTAGGGTGTTAGCAGGATCCTCTGACTCTGGATGTGCCCCCACTCCATTGGTTATACATTCCCATCTTCCCAGGACCTCTGGGTCTGAGCCTGGCCCCTTTGCATCACTGTAACACGTTGCTATGGCCACTATACACTTTGTGGCAGCCCTGCAGAAAACCTTCCTTCCTTGCTTTAACAAGCATCATTGAATGCTCTTTTCTTAAACAGTATGGATGGTGGAGGGGCAATAGTCAAGAGTAGAAACAAAGGAAGGGCAGAAACTTCCTTTTCTGATAGAGGAAGACTATGGGAACTTTTGCTTTCTATTTAAGCTTTTCCGAGTTTGAAAAAAGACAGTTTTAAGGAATTTTCAAAAAAAAAAATGAGGATATGAAACTTACAACAAAACCATGGGGTTTTCAGACTCCTTAAAGAGCCACTGTGCAGAGATGCTGGGGGTCTAGATGGTATTGATGGTCATAACACGGGCTCATTGACAGAAATGCTGTGGTCCTTCCGGACACAGAACAGTTTTAGTGACTGGGTTCCCACTTCTCCTAATTCTCTGAGCAACTTCACGCGACATGGGTTTTACAGTTATTTTCTTTCTAATCAGAATACTGGGGTTTAAATGTGTCGAATGTGCTTAAGGTCACATAGCTTGTAACCAGATGTTCCTAGATTTCCCCTACTTCAAACTTAGGAAGAAACTGAGTTAGAGACTGGACAAGGTAGGTTTGTAGCACTGGGTAACTTAACCTTTGTGCTTGGTGTTATTTCCTGGGAAATGGGCTGCTGAAAGCATTCAGTTTGTCAGGTTTTATTGGAATGAATAAATGTGAACATGGAAAGTTACCAGATCAAGACTCAGCATACTGAAAAAAAATTCGTTAAGTCTTTATTATGATTTAATGATAATGATTTCTTTAACGGATGAGCTAGTTCAATAATATGATAATTGAAGTTGAACATGTGGCAAGATGAAATCTTTCTGATTTGCATTTTAATGATCATAATTTTTAATCCAGACATGGAGGTACACACCAGTGCTCAGAGGGACGATCAAATCTAGGTCATTCTTGGCTACGCTTGCTCCGGCTGCGTGAGAATCTATCTCAAAACAGATTTTAAAACGTGAAACTAATAATACAGATTGCCTTATCCTCACAATGCTAGGTTTTGCTATTTTTACTATTCTTACCACTACATAAAGGCTATGATGACTTTAGCCTCTAGGGGTCAGCTAACAGGGCTTATTGAGTTTACCCAAGACTTTTCCATAGGCTTTGAGTTATCAAATGGTGAAGCTGGTGAAGCACCTGAAGAACAATGGGAATGGGCCTCTTGTCTTAAAAGCCCCACCTGCCTTCCTGGATGAGGTAGTAGAAATCTATAAAGAATTCTTCTATAGTCCTGACTCACAGCCCTCTTTACCCACCCTGCCTAGGGAGGCACAAGGTGCTATAAACCTTTAGGGATGAATGTTTCACCAGACAGGGACATCCTCATCCAGACCCTCCATTTCAATGGCTCATTAGCTTTCCTAGAAGAACTTGGCTTCCTCCCAGGAGTCTGTAGAAATGGCACAGATGTGAAGGAAGAAGGGAAGACCGCGAAGACTGTATCACTCAAGCCATCTGCATCAGTAGCAGCAAGAGGAAGTGCATATTTACTGCAGGGACAATGTGTGGGCTGCTGGAGACTCTAGGCAACATGGACACGAAGTACTGTTCAAGCAAGAGGCTGATGCTGCATTACATGTCATGGTCTGTCTACCCGGCCCTCAGAAGACTCAGGTGGACCCGAAGGACATGGCTGAAGTCTTCACACACAAAAGAAACATTCAAACATTAGCATTGCCTGAGGAACTTAAAATCCAGCACCATAATGGCAGGGAACCCAGTATTTTTACCAACATCCCTTTCTCCCTTTGTATTTTAAAAGTTCAATGAGCTCATGCCAGGACTAATATTTTGGTTATCTTATTGCGCTGAAACCTCAAAGCCCTCAGTCAGCCTCTCGTTCCTAAAGTTTTAATGAGAATCAACCGCAAAGGCATCACAACATGTGGTTCTGTGGGGATGATATGAACTTCTTTTAATGTTTGTGTTATAGAATGTTACTATCCTGTTGGTTTTCTTTTTCTTCATTTTGTTTTCTTGGCTGTTTTGATGAACTGAATTATGCCCCTCCCCTTATTTAAATGTTTAAATTCTACTACCGAATGTGTAGCAGTGGGGGCTTTGGGGGCGATTGGGTAGCACCCTGATGAATGGGACTGGTGTCTACTAAGTTTGAATGGTTTTGTCCGGTCAGATTCCTCTGTGGTGAGTCATAGCCTCAGTACAGTGGTTTGGGAGATGGGCCACTTGGCTGTGAGCCCTCCTCCATGTGATTAGTGTCTCAATAGGAGAGCCGTTTTTTTCTATCCACCACATGGGAGCACACAGAAGGGAGTCATCTACAAGGACCAGCCCCTCACCTGATATTAAATCTGCTAATGACTTCCCAGCCTCTCGACCTCTGGTTAAAAAAAAAAAAATCCCTTGTTTATAATTTTACCCAGCCTGCAGTGTGTTGTTACAGCAGTAGACACAGACCACAACAGTACTCTAGAAAAGAGACCCAGGAGGCGCGTTCCCTCTCTCTCACCACTCTGAATTATGTCTCTTACAACTCAGATGAATGTGTTAGATGTTGATTATACACCTTGATTTCAGACTTCCAGTCTTCTGAACTGAAAGAAATATCTGGGCCATGCAAGTCATTGAGCATACGGAACTTTGTTACCACAGCTAGGGCCGGGTTGGGAGTATGAGACAGTAAGACCCATTGTCAAGCCAAAGGACACACAGAAGTAGGTGACAAGTCCGATATGTGTGGAAGGAAAGGGAAGCAAGAAGAGGGAAGTGAGAAGAATTTTTCACTCCCCTTTTCCATATCTTTTTGGTCTGTACCCACTCTTCATACTTGGGAGGGACCCCAAGGCTTTATCCGGGACCATGGCACCATTACAGTGAAGTCAGAATGAATAGACTTACCACATGATCATGATCACTAACTTCATGACAATCTCGTTCAGAATGTTGAAGAACTCCACCATCAGCTTGGCCTGCTCACCCATCTTCCCCATGGCAATGCCGAAAGCAATAAAGAATCCAATCAGACCTATGGGCAATAACATTACTCAGAAGGACAAATGACAAAGTATTTGCTCTGTTTCCCCTCAGAGAACATATGTGTGATGTATGTACAGGGCTAATTCTGCCTGTCAGTCACCCTTGGATAAATTAGGAATTAAAAGGAAAAAAAGCATAACATTTCACACTGAATGCCCCGCCCCTGCCATCCCATAATTATTGCTTCTCTTGACATTTTTCACTTGAGCAAGCTAAACTCTAAGTAGTTGAGGTGTGAGTTCCTCGAAGAAAATGAATTCATTTTCATTCCCAAATGAAAGGTAATGTCTTCGCTTCCTCCTCACTTTAGCAAATCATGTGTGCACAGCTCCCATTACCACATAGATTAACAGGAAGGAGCTGTCGAACTTGGGGATTATCATGCAAACTTTGGAGCCACTGTGGGAACAGCAGAGACAACTAGTCCATAAGGTCCTTGCTGGAGAAACGTCTAGACCATTTAGGTGTTGTTCAGAGGTACACTTCACCCGGGGAATTCCCTGCAGCTACACTGCAAAGAAGAAAGAAGAATGATGGAACTGGAACTAAGAAGAAGTCCAAACTAGCTAGGAAGCTCCAGTTAACCCCCCTTTTAAGCGTCAACTTGTGATGCTCCCTCTTATTAATCCTTTTCAGGATTATAAAGCCAGAATGTAAAGTTCATTGTTGGATTTTGCCAATACCTACCTACCCATCTTCTCTCTTTTCTAAATATCATAGTTCAACTACACATCAGCCTCCAGTGTCAATACTAACCCAAGGCAGGAAGGATCTGAGGAGCTCGCTCCCTACCCTCTCAGTGGCAGCTTCATTTGACTACATTCTGAGGCAAATCCTATATCAACCCTTCTCACCTGTGTCTAAGGACCTGGTGATCTGCCCTTGGACTTTAGATCCTCAAAGACCAAGTCTGGTTTCTCTTTCCAGAAGATTCACTCCCAACCTCAATACCTCATCTTAATACATCAGGGACTGAGGCACAGTACTTGGCTAACAGTATTCTCCGCACTACCTGGGAACTGTCTAGACTTTCAATTGTAATCACTGTGTGCTCCTGGACCCCCCAGTCTTGATGACCTACCTTTGACTACATTCATGGAGTATAAGTCGTGGTTATTCTCCCAGCTACAGAGCAATACTTGTTCATTTGGCTTGTTCTCTGATCCTGAAGAATTGGGCGTCTTTTAATCTCTGTCTTGGTCTTTGTCTGTCTCTGTCTGTCTCTGTGTCTGCCCCTTTCTCTCTCTCTCTCTCTCTCTCTCTCTCTCTCTCTCCCTTCCTGTCTCCCTCTCCCTTCTCCCTCCCCTCCCTCCCCCTTCCTCTTCCCTCCCTTGGTCTGTTTAGTAGGGCTACTTTCCAGTCTTTCCTTATGCTATGCAATTATGCCTGATTTTTTGGCTTTTATCAGATAAGTTACAGCATTGTGATTTGATTCTCAGACATAAATTCTTTCTCTCTGAACCTCTGACTTTATTTACCCTTTGGTTCTCACTCCCCCAAAGTCACCCTCCTTTTCCACATCAAGCATTCATCAACCTAGTCAACCGCACTTGGTGGGATCCCATCCCTCTTAAGTGAAAATAATACAACCCTTGTATTCAGATTGCTAACCAATTTTACGGTAACATGGAATATCTGGTCTCGGCTCTTCCTCCATCCCTCTCTCAGGCCATGGAGGGCAGTTTGTTGGGTGACATAGAATCTATTTGTGAGGATTCAGCCTGAGAAGCCCAAGTATTACTTAGTTAATGCTATTTGATAATGTACAATGTCTTAGGGTCCCAGAGATTAGAATGAAGACTCCCCTCAGAAACATCAGACACTGAAGTATCTATGAATATATATATATATATATATATACACACACATATATATATATGTATATGAATGAATGAAACCAAAAGGTAAATAAAGTCAGAGGTTCAGAGAGAAGGAACTTATGTCTAAGAAAATCAAATCATAATTATATATATGTGTATATATATATATATATATATATATATATAGAGAGAGAGAGAGAGAGAGAGAGAGGGGAGAGAGAGAGAGAGAGAGAGAGAGAGAGAGAGAGAGAGCACTTGGCACCAATTTAAGCAATTGGAGTTAAGGTGGAGATGAAGAATCTGTTTGGGGGTTCATCTGTTTGACTGTTTTTTGAGAGCAGTCTTGATGTATAGCTCTAATCAGTCCTTGAGTGATCATCCTGTCTCAGCTTTCTGAGTGCTGGAATAATAGGTGTGCTGTACCACAAACTAGCTCTCCAGGTTACTTAGGAGAAAAACATGTCCTTGGAGAAGTGGAAGGCTGAGCCACGATTGTATTTTCCTGTATTGCAAGGCTCAGTCCTCGGGGCTTTCCAAAAACCAAAGACCAGAAATACAGAAAAATAAAACAAAAAACAAAGCCACTGACGCTGCCCTGCCAAGGCCATGAAAAGAACCTTATTTCACTGTGATTGGCAAATGGGAAGTTTCTCAACAAGCTAACTTCCCTTGGCTTCACAGTGCCTTGCTGTGCACTTGGATGGAATGCCGGATTCAGCCTGCCATTTCCCTGGGTAAACATTGCCTAATTGAAACTGCTCACTGGAACAGGGGTATTTCACTTGAACAAAGACCTCTTAGACTTGGTCGTTGGGGTTGAGCGAGTTGCCAGTATTTTGAAACAACCCGGGCACAGCCAAAGGTCATGTGACTTTCTAGAATCCATTAAGCCTCTGGAAAGACTAGAGTCCTCTGAATTATTCACTCCAGAGTATCAGCGGTTACTTTGTCAAGGAGGGTGGGATCTAAAGTTATGACCCACCAGAAGGGCCCCGGGGAATTGAGAAGGCCCTGAAAGGGTTGTAGATATCTTTGCAGAGGCTTCTGGGTTATCTGAAAAGCCTCCTTCTCAGAGGAACTCTCTCACTTCCTCCTCCTCCCCCACAACTACCTCTGGCCTGTCACTGATTATCAACTGTGTTTACTGATGGCTTGTTGCCTGGCAACCCCCTCAGCTTATCTCCTCCCTCTCTCTCACCCAACCGGCTTTCTTCTGGGCCAAACAAAGAACGTCAAATTCAGCCCTGCAGGCACAGGGCTGCCCTGCTCCTCTGCCTCCTTCTCTTTCTGTCCGTGGAGTTCACAAAACAATCTAACAGTGCTGCCAATCACATCTTGAATTTCAGATAATATGAACCTTTTTATTTTTTAATATTTTTGGTCTAGCCCATGCCCGCAATTAGGACATACTTACACTAAATTATTGTTATCTGTTATAGATCTAAAAATCCAAGTTAATCTGATGACAGTCCAAGGAGTCAAGGGCATCTGATTTCTTAGATGACAAAGGGACAGGACCACTTAGCTCACCATCTTGAAACAGTTCTCACCTGAGTCCTTAGAAGCTTCTTTGCAAGATCTTGCATTTCTCCATATTTTTCCATTTTGCAGGCAAATGACCCATTTTTGACACCATTAAACTGAAGGATGATGGAAATGGGGTGAATGGGCCCACCTTAAAGCCCTGAGATGGCTGGGTGATTAGTAAGTCTAGGCAAATTTGGAGCCGATCCGTGAGGGAAACCTCACCCCCACACTTCACGGAATGTTTCTGGTTGAGCTCCTTGGCTCTTCACCCACTTTAATAATGACCAGAGCTTGTCTGAGCAGAGCTCACGGCATGTGCTAGGGTGCTTTATAGGCATCAACGACTTCATTTCCTTTTTACAACGGTCGGTCTACAAACCCAGGCCAATCCCATCTCCAATATACTGCTGAGGCTCAGAGAAGTAGAAAGACTTGCCCAGGAGCAGACAACCAGTGAGTGTTCCCTAAACCCACATCTGTGCAGCTAAAGAGAACCTATGGATGGAATGGAGAGAGGCATAAAGCTTGAGGAGAGAGGTCATGTGGTACTCTGCGATGCCCCTTTGCTTACTAATCTAATTCTGCTCAATACTAGTAGCTTTGCATTTGTTATAGACTCAAAGCTAGGATGGGGCAACCAGCATGGTGCTTCTGCAAAGAAACGCCTTAAAAAAAAAAAACCTTAATAAGTAAAAGAAAAGGATATCCCAGTTCATTAAATGGCTAGTTAGATAATGTGCCTGACAAATGTCAGCTCCTTCCTCTTTTTCCCTCCCCAATCTCTAGCTGCCCTGTCCCTTTGGGGTCCAGCTGCATCTGTCGCTTTGGGGTCCCCCTCCTGAGATCCTCCTGTCTCTCTTCACGTCTCTGCTTTGTTTCAGTGACTCTCATATTGTTCCCCAGAGAGAACCTTGTGCGCCACCTAGAGGACAGTTAACTGGGTTTTCTGAGAAGAAACCTTGGGAGGCTAAGAACTGAGTGACTGCTGAGAAGAAAGGCTGTCCACTGTCCAGAGTCAAAGGTAAAGACATCAACAACTACTATGCCTACCTAAGACATTCATCCCGTCCTTGAACTCCAGGCCCTTCTTGATAACGATCTTAGTTTCTTCAGGGGCCTCATTCATGGTCTCATTCAACAGGGAGATGACCGCCTTGGTTGTATTGGCCTCCTCGGATGGAGGTGCCACCAGAACTTTCTTTGTCACAGTCTGAATCTAACGGAGCAAGGAGGAAAAAGGAAAAAAAGGTGAGGGTTGGTC
Source organism: Rattus rattus (assembly GCF_011064425.1). Lineage (NCBI taxonomy): Eukaryota > Metazoa > Chordata > Mammalia > Rodentia > Muridae > Rattus > Rattus rattus. The sequence goes on along the minus strand of NC_046158.1, from coordinate 80,581,546 downwards.
TAAAAGGTCAACAACAACCTAGCCAGTCAACCATATAGTTGAAGCTTCCCAAGATGTTAACTACAACAATGAAATGCCAAAACAAGGTTAATAAAGCTGGGAAATATTTTATGTTTATACTCTTAATAGAGTATTAGCTCATTGCATATGCAGTGGGGTGCAACTGTCCTACTAACAAGATTACCCTAAGTACCCTAAGTAGCACGGTTTGTACAGCTAGAGGCTGTGTCCGTTTGTCCTTCCCATGATGATTGGGGGATGGTATTATGAGTATAACTTAGTTGTTCCTCCAAATTGTGAGACCCAGGTAGATGTTGGACAGAGTCATCAGAAGCCTGTCCCAGGCCCTGGGTTCTTCCAAAACCAGATTCTGCTGGGACCCTCTATCTGGACATCAGAGGTGACAGCTACCCAGTAGCCACCTTCCGGGATTGTGTAATTCAAATACAAGGTGGGAAATATACACTTCTTTCAGGCAACTAAGCCAACTCACTCTTGCCTAATAGTCCCGAAGCATCTCCCATGCTATTCCTCGACATCCGTGGAGTGGGTCTAATTTTAAAGGTGTCAGGCATCCTGAATGCAAAAATTCACATTTCAGCCTCAACATTTACCACTCTCGAGGGCATTAAAATAGAAATCATTCAAAATCCTAAAATGTCTGTGCTGGCACACCAGAGGTGACAGATGGCTGAACCTTGAATAGATACAGAAGACGATGCAGGAAGAAGTCAGCTGGCTTTTCAGACATCATAGTTATTGGCACAGCTGACATTTGAACTCAAATGGCACAACCACTGAGTTCTTCCCACCACCTGTACCATATGGTAAGTTATACTGACTTGATCCTTCTGTAGCTGGGTTTAACAGTTAGCAAAGCTCACTGAAATAACAAGATCAGGGAAAAAGAAAGGATGGGCAGGCTTCTCTAGGAGGAAGTAAATGCCTTCCACGTTAGCCTTGTCATACCACTTGTACAGGGTCAGAGGAGACACAAAGTTGGTGACATAAGCAGAGCATGATTCAAGTCCTGAGCAATAGAAACATGACGAGAAACCACCTAGTGACCAGTCTGGAGGTAGCTGCCCGACACTAGGCAACAGAGATGGAGACTTATCCTGAGAGAGGTGAAGAAGGCAAAGCATGGACTAATTTGAAGAGACTTTCATGGACCTTGGTAAAGGATGACAAGCAGGATCCGGTGGGAGGCTGGTTGCTAAGGCTGTCACATCTTTCATGTCCTACAAATAACCCAAGACCCAATTTCTAGTTAGTCTGTGAAGCCAGATTCAACACAAATCATGCTTGACTTAAAAAATCTAGCTTTCCTGTTGAAGGGGTTTCAGCTGAAGCTGAGGAGACAGGTACACTGGCACACTGAACAGGTTTTCTATCCAAGTCTCAGCTGGTATTTCCATGCATGAACACATACATGTTGGGTTTGAACCACTCCATTTGCATTTCTGCTGTGGTACCCAAGTCCAACTTACCAGCATCCCTTGTTAGAAAACTCACAGATGTCTCCTAATTGGCCTACAGGCCTTCCTTCTTACCAGACTACCGCTTTCAGCTACTTGTAGCTTTGTTTATAACAATAGCTGCCACACTGGTTGTTTTTCAGTAGAAAAACAATTATTTCCCTAACTCAAGCTTTCTTAGAATAAGAACCTGAATTTGACCTGAGCCCACTAGTGACTACTTGAGCTGAGTTCTGCCTTCTTGTGTGTTATATAAAGCATTTGGAAGCTTTTCGTCACTCATCGGTCCCTAAAAACAGATGGGAGGCCGTTTTACTTTTAAACATTCAGAGTCTGATTTGAGCAAGCCAACAAAGGCACAGAAGGCTGCCTCTATTGGGAATTATTATCCTTCCTCTTTTTGCCAGTTTCTAACTCTGGTCAGGAATCTCCCTTCACTCAAAACAGGCAATTTTAAAATACTCCCTGCCAGGCCACAGGGATTCAGAAAGGATTCTAGTGATCTAATCCTCTGTGTCTGTTGTGTTACTCTGTAAGAATGGTCTTCTCTGGTCAAGGCCTTAAAGTTAGATAAAGATCTACACTCATTCTCCCTGTCAGGTAAAGGATTGTACACTGCTACTCCTCAAACTGCCCCAACTCAAAGAGCTCTTGTCCCTGGTCATAGCTGGGGAAACAAAACTATGTTGTCATAGGAAGATGTAGGATAGTGGCAAGAATGGAACACATCCTGATGCAGTCTTCTATCCCCTACAGTCCAGACAGTATGCTGTGCCATGGGGCAAAGACCTCCATCAGCCACGGAGCAACCCAAGCGTGAATATGGCTGACACTATAGAAGCTCAACCAACAGCAGCAGAGCAATGGCTCCAAGTGCCGGTCTTGCTTCCCAGGCTGAAATGAAGGTATCTGAACAGATATGACCAGACACAGAAAGAAGATCCAGATCTGTCCTTCCTAGGAGCTCGCATGCCTCCCCTCCTGTTTGCTTTTAGCAAATTTCCTAGAATCCATAGTTCCCAAACACACATTTCAAAATTTTCAAAATGGACTCAGCAGCTACTCGAATCTACCACTCCAAAGCAGGAGACATCATCCTCCAAAGCGAGGCTAGAAAGCACATGACGGGGGACCTCAGGAAGAGTCCCTTCTCCAGCTCCTAGTCACTCTTCCTCCTACTTTTCCAGTCTGGAGTGGGGTTCTTTAACGTAAGTCCTCATTGACTTAATTATACATATTTAGGCTGTAAAATGGGATATTTCCATACATGAATATATACATATGGGATATTTCCATGCATGCTGTCACTGATCAAAAAAAGTCAAGATGATGAACAAATTTCTCATTTTAAATATCCATCATTTCTTTTAAAAATCAGAAAAACCCATCTCTGCCCGATGTAATGTGGGCTCAGTGGGAGTTGGCACTGCATTTTAAGGGCTGGAAATGGAGATTTTTCTTCTAAGCTGTCTGTCTTATTAACTTCATTGTTCAATGATTTCCTGAGAATGGCTGAAGGACACACAGGCTCCAACTTAGTCTTTTCATGAGCTAATGGGGGCTGAGGTATGTGCCAACCTTAGTTGGCTCTGTGGACAAAAAACAGAGAAGTCCTTGGCTGGCAATTAGGTGGTTTAATTTAGCAGGATTATCTGTTTTTAAAGGTTATAAACGTGTGTGTGTGCCTATGGGTGTTTGTGCTTGCATGTGTGTGCAACTGTATATGCAGGCCAATCAATGGCTGATATCAGTGTCTACCTTGGTCTTTCTCCCCATTATGTTTTGGACAAGGTCTCCCAGTGAACCCCAAACTTGCAGATTCAGCTTTGCTGTCTGGTTAGCAAACCCAGGGATCCTCCCATTTCTGGCTTCCCACTGCTAGGATCATAAATGCACGTTGTTTTCCCAATTAAAAAAATTTACACTCACTCCTCTGTCTCATCTTGAGGATGAACTACAGATTCTCATTTCGTAGGACAGATTAAGTAAGGCTCTTTTTTCTTTAAGGGCTATCCAGAGCTTTGGGATAGTGTTGAGAACCACTGGACAATTTAGAGGGTTATGAACAAGACTGGTATAAGTGTGTTTGCATGCAACTCAGAGACAGAAACAAGAAGGAGAAAGAAAAAGGTGAATCTCAGAGTGATAGTAAGGCTACATGCAACAACTATTCCAGAAGAGAAGCCTTCTGATTCTAGACCTAAAATACTCCAGAGCACATCATGCAACACTCAGGCCTGAAAGAGATCAGAACATATTTAGAAAACTGCTATTCAGAGTTGAAACTATCTCTAAACTATCATGGATTAGGTGGGAGATTGGACTGGGGTGACCCCCGGGGCTCTGGGTTACCTGTTGGAAACAGGCTTGTACCAGGTTCTCCGGGAAGAGATTTCTAATGAGATCCAGGAAGGCATCCAGGCTGGACACCTCGTCGTTCTTCTTCCCAGGCCCCAGCTGCTTCTTGAGTTTGGGATTCCCAGGGTGGATAGCCAACACCAGGATGACCCCCAGCACAGCGGCAATGATGGTCGTGGACATGTAATATACCATGGCTCTCGTGCCTAGGCGGCCGCTGGCTTTAGCATCCAGCCCTGACAGCCCTGGGTTTAAAAGAAATCCACAAAGATCAGTACTGTTCTTTTCTACTCATGTCCCCATCTCTACACCTGCAAACCCCTGGCTTCCTATCATTCAGATCTATTGGTGGTCAACTAACACTCCTCCGACTAAATATGTGACCAGTTCCACACTTTACATTTCTATTTTCTAAGGTTATTTTTGAGATTCTTGAAAACCTGTGGAGTTGGTGACTCACAGTTTACAGATGGCTGACCTCAACCTACTTGTCAACCACTATTATATATGTGAAAATAACATTGAAGAGTTTTCCATTTTTGATTCCAAGATAGTGCCTTTTCCATTTTCATGGCCTTCAGTTGTCTTCTCTAAGCCATGGTTGAGCCAAGAATAGCGTCTCATTTGTATGTTATTATTATTATTATTATTATTATTATTATTATTATTTATTGTTCTTATTTAGGAAAATCAAAAGCTGGGACAACAAGGTCATGGTCACATGTCTTAGAATATACTACAAGAGACTGAAATGGAGAGCCAACATGGTCCTCCCATCTCCCTGTGTTGAAGCATGGTGGCCCTCGTGTCTAACCTCATGTGGCTATCGGAGGACACATTTAAGAAGCAGCTCCCAGCAGTACCATGTGCGCATCTGTTCTGAGGGCGGTCAGAGGAAACTCCAAGTCAAGTCATACAGACCTCAGCCTCCGCTGGGTTTTTTTTCTCCAGTTGTTTCTTCAGTGTGCCCACTTCCTGGTTTCAGTTCCTACCTTTACTAAATAGAGATAGAACCCTTTTCTTGAGAGCTGTCCTTTTCTTCAAGCCAGGAAAGAAGTTTGTGTGAATTTCTCTGAATTAATATGACCCATGTATGACCCATTTCTCTCTAGAAGTCAAAGTGTAATTCTGGGCAAAGGAAGCTGGGTCTGTCCACCAGGCTGGCTAACATGTAATCTACCAAACAGACCTGAAAAACATCTCCAGTTTGGAGAGAAGCACAGATTCACTCAACTCCAGGGCTTAATTATGAGAAATTCAGGTTCCTGAATTTCTTGAACCTGAAAGCTAGTGCTTCTGGTGTAAGGCTGGGATAACTGGCCCAGCATCTGAGTCAGCTGGAGTCACTGAACCTCCTTTCCCTTACAAGGGTGTCAGTGCAGAGGACAGCTCTGAAGGCCACCAAGCTCACTGGCAACCAGCTTGTAGCATCCCACTATTAACTGCAAACCAGTCACTAAGCGATACATCATACCCTGTGTCAATAATACTGTCCAGTAGGAAGAAAATTATCAGTACAAGTTCAAACATCGGAAAAACTCAAATCAATTAATTATTTTTGCCAAAATATAATAAGAAAGCATGTTATCACATATTAAGTATATCTTTCTATAAATACCTTCAGCTTTCATGCCTAACATTTAATCTCTTTTCAGCTCATATCTTCCTGAATGCCAAGGGAATAATCAAGGCAGTGCACTTTTTCACTTATGATCCTTATCAGCTTCTGAACACATTGAAAATATTAAGAATGACATAACAAGGTAGTAGCCCCTTTAATACATAGCTGTTCCTTTGCACCTTTGACTGTCAGAAGGAACGGTAAAGTGAACGACAGATGTATTGTCTTCCTTCTTAGGATCAAGGACTCCCATTTCAGAGACGGGAAAACGACCAGAGATGCAATGATACAGAGCTGAATTTACTGACTCTGCCAACGAGAAAGTCTGCTTTGATCTCCAAAGCTAGCAGAGGACTATGCCACAGTCGGGCAGGCACTAGGAAGGCGCTGTCACCTGTGATGAGGCTGGAGATGATGAGAGGGAGGATGAGCATCTTCAGCATCCTCATGAGGATGTCCCCCGGGAAGGCTATCAACATGACCACATCAGGGTGGATGGGAGATGCCAAGCGAAGCAGCCCGCCACACACTGCTCCCAGGATGACACCTGTCAGGGGGACAGAGGCAAACTCAATTGGTTTTCTCCCCCAATCAAATGAACAGCTCCAAAGATTCCCATGAGTGATTGTGACCTTTTTCATGTGTTTGGCTAATAGATTATTAATACCACAAAATAAAGACATTACATAAGGGAAACTGATTTTTGACAACTAGCAGGGCACCTTTCGGGAACAGCTCCAATTATTCTAACACCAGAGGAGTCCGGAAGAACGTTTTCAACACTTCATGGGAAAATGAAGACTTGACTCCAATTACAAATTCTCAGAAGAAGCAATTCTCAGCAGGCAGTATATTTTTCCCTCTCAGCCAGATCGGCCTATATGGTCTGGTATTTAGTGTGTCGTATGTCTTCCGTTTTAACTGGAAGTCAGACACCTAGGACAGGGCTCTGAGGATCTGTAATCTGGGAACAGCCAGGTTGGGTGAAGATGCTGGCAGAGACGCTGTTGGCTTTACAGACTCCTACATTCCACCAGAAAAACTCCAGACTGTTAAGAATGGCTGGCCAACAGAACCAGCCAAAGCATAGCCTACGGTCTAGATTACAGACCCCCTGCTAATGGGGGAAGGATTTGCCAGGCATGCGGGTTATGGAGTTCATTCTAGGGATGTGCAGAGAGGACTGCAGCTGAAGGGCAGATCCTTTTCCTGTCTCTACAGGTTTTTTTTAAACCATACTATTGATCTTCTTGAAGTCCTAGGGCAAATGAGATTTGGTTACATAGTGGATGATTCTTTAAAAAAAAACCCAGCCATGTCTGAGGTTCCCTGTTTCTAGGTGAATTAAGGCAATCCCCAGTTTTGATTCTGGTTTGCTGGCAGCTGAGATGCTAAAGGTGACCCAGGGTGTGGGGGAGTTGGGGGTGTGCGGATGATGGTGAGGAAGTGGGAGGGTGAACTTCAGTTGCTTCTCTGTGTAGTCTGAGTGAGAGCTGAAGAAGAGGGAGAGAATTGGGAATAGAAACTGCGGCTGTCATTACAAGAAACTGCCTTTTACTCTGCTTTCAATGCAGCCTGGAGAAAACCTAAGACCCAGACTGGACTGACAGCTCAGACACAAGGATCACCCCCAGAATGGCTTGAAGCAGGGGGCACTGCTCTAGGATGACTTGAAACATATGTGAGCATCAGAATGGGCCTCTTCCATGTGGCCTGGTCTTTTTAGCAGGGTTTTCCGGCCCTCCTGGCCTTATCTTAATTCAAGTGTGTCTCTGCATGACGTCTCCCGATTGCCTGCTCTGGGGTCCTTCAGAAGGTTTGATGCATTGCGGGTTCCCTGGCCTTCCTCCCAACAGCTCAAAACAGTCTTCACAAGTGTGGCTGGGAACCTGCATGTTCACACTCACAGGAATTGTGTATGGATATTATTGAGAACTCACAGATTGTCGGGGAGAACAGATGGCTAGAGTCGGTTTCGGGTAGATTTTTGCCACTGGGGCAGTAGTGCCTAATTAGAACCCCACCGCCCTGGTCACTTGTCTTCCTTTTCTCAGCGAGCACACTCTGAAAGTCTGGTTCCCTTACCAATCAAGAGAGCTCTGGGGACAAAAACAGCTTGGAGTGATCTCGGGGGAAGGAATAGAGAGACCCTAGGCACCTACCAAACACAGTCAGGGAGAGCAGGAGGTTCTTCCCCAGCTTGTCGCACATGCGCATGCCCAGGTTTCGGTGCTTTGGCTCCTCGGAGCCGAGGTGGCTGTCGTGCATGCGCACTTCCACCTGCTTGGGCATATTGTTGGCACTGCAACAGAAATGGAGCTCCGGTTAGTGACTCCCTGAGCTGAGGTGATGGGTCTCTTTTAAGCAAAGTAGGAAGACAAAGGAGGAGCGATGAGGTCACACTGTGTTCCAGTTGGCCATAGGGCACATTTACCCCCATTACCCTGGATTCCCACAGTAAGAAAAAGAGCACCATGAAAAATAGTAGGGAAAACCAGGAGTCATTCCCATGGTGTCTCTGGGACGGGAGTGTCTCTACTCCATTTTAATGGGGTAGGCTTTAAAATCAACAGGACATTAAGGTTTCAAATCCAGATACATCAAGTTCTGAAATTTGAGCTCTTTCACTCTCTTAATGACAAGAGAGTGGGGTGTGTAGTATTTTTCAGGAAAGTCGCAGCCTAAATTACACCCAAATTAGAATGGTCCCCAGTTCAAATCTTCCACATCCCACACAGGTGAAAGTCACATCTGCTGGTAATTCAAACCTTCCCTCGGTTCTGAAAAAACCACTGTATACAGCTAAAAGAAAGGTCAGACAATTGTGGTTTGAGAATGTCACTTTTATAATCATAACTCTGGTAAACTGCCCACCAGTGAAGGCCACTCAATCAAAGCAGTGTGGCTGCTGTCGGCCTTTGGATCACCATCATCTTAGGATGCAACTCAGCTATTTTCCAGATGCCCCACCCCAAGCAAATGCAAGCTCTCTTGGGGGGGGTCTGCTCAGTACAACTCCTGTTGAGGAGAGGACCTTGTTTTCCCCTCCCCCACCATATCACCTCCAGGCCAGGAAGATTTTCAGAGTGAGGCTGGTACATTTTCAATTTGATAAATTGAGGGGGTTTTGGTAATCTCTCTTTACAAATACCACCATTTGATGGGTGAAAACAAATACAGATGAAAAGACAGTAACACCTGGAGGGACACGTTGTTAATAGATGACGTGACAGTGCCTTCTGAGGAAGGAGGGTGGTATCCTTGCTCAGGTATTCTCGCCAGACTAGGCAAACCTTCATGGAAGCAACATCTTCCTACAGCACCATGGCCCGGCAGCATCACTAATGATAACGGGAGGATTTGTGGGCTTCAAGCATCTAAGTCCCCACTCTTGCTTGCTGGCTGTGTGATACAGTGTTTAACTGGAGGCCAGAGGCATAGGACAGGGTTCTAAAGATGTATATCTGGGAGGAGCCAGGTTATATTATAATCACTAGATTCTATCACGGGGAAGAGAAGGATCTGCTACTCCTTCATGAAAATTTAGTAAAGGGGGAGTAGAAAAATGACTCAGTAAGCAAAAGCCTTTCCCTGCAAGCAGGGAGACATGAGCATGGTTCTTAGAAACTGCATTAAAATCTGGTTGTGCTGACACATTTATAATGCCAGCACTGAGGAGGACAGACAAGTGGATCCCTGGGGCTTGTTGGCTAGCTGTAGTGAACTCTAGACTAAATGAGAGGCCTTGTTTCAGAAAAGAATACCTGATGGCACCTGAAGGATGACCTTTCACCTCCACATGCACATGCAGACATGTACCCACATAGCTGCATACACATGTGCACCCATCCACCTGCCCAACACATGAACATATGAACAAAATGTTCAACAAGATATAGTGGCATGGTGCCTGCCACAGGCAGGTTCCTTCTTTAGAGAGCAGGAGGAAGAGGCAAGGCTTATCAAGTTCCTTGCAAAGATGACAATAAGTTAAAGGGTCTATCCAGTGATCCCAGCACTCCAACAAGACACTGAGAATTTAGCAGAGCTAAAACTCTGAACCTAAACATGATGGATTGCTTTTCATAGCAAGCCATTTAAATGAATGTACCTACTATCGAAATGCCCTAAAACTTAGGAACAGTACTTCAGTCTGCCAGGATACTAAGGTGAGAGTGAGTAGCCACGACCTATAAGCTTCTTAGTGTCCGATGTGTCCTCCTTACTACATTGCGGTTGCAGGCAACCTCTGACTCGAAGCCACACGTGGGTACTTAGGGTCATTCAGACCACCAATAAAAAGAAAGCAGTATGGCTGCTCCCCATTCTCAAAGGGTCAGCGGGCAGCCAGGGCCACTTCTTTCACTGCCAAGTGAAACACACAGGAAGTGTTCCGTGCAGCAAGCAGGAGGAAATGATCAGAACCGTCTCTATAGCACGGACAGATCACACTTCTAGCTTTGCGCCGGGAGCTCTTCCCATCTTTGAACAATTCTCCAGACAGAACTGGGCAGTAAAATGAAGCTCAAAACGAGAAAATGGCCAATGAGGAGCAGAGGCAGTCCATGTACTGAGATAGTAAGCACACTTCCTTAGCCAGACCCTCCCCAGACTCTGGTACCTACTCCCAGATCATCAACCCTCTTGCCTTCAGCTTCATTTGTACCCTGTGGCCACTGAAATTAGAATCCGACCCACTCTCCATTAACACAAGGCTAGCAAGTACTGACAGCAAACATTCTGGCAAGCCCCACATGATGTCATGAAAGCGTTAGGCATCAAAACAGCCATGGTAAAGTGGAAACACGCAGATGGTACTCACATCTGCACCCGACCCCAGAAGGGCTGCGTGCCTGGTGCACACATTTCTCTGCTACACAAAACTGCAGCTTGCTTAATCGTTTGCTTTGCTGGCTGTGACAACAATGTCCCGGAAGCCCTGACTCAAAACAGCCACATCAAAGTGGTAGCACCAAGATGTCCTGAGTCCACCACCATGCTTACTTACTTAGAAGGACTCCCACTTGCTTTCTTAGAATTAAGCAGATGTTCATGGCTTCTGAGAGTTCCTGACATAAACATCTGGGAACTAAGCTTGAAAATATAACTTTATTTATTATCCTTATTGGGGGAGGGGGCTCCACGGCATTCATGTGGAAGGCAGGGCACACTGGTCAGGAGTCAGTTCTTGACGTCCACCACAGGTTCTGGGGATTAATTTCAGGTTGCTGGGCTTGAGCAACAACTCTTTCACCCGGTAAGCCATCTTGCCAACACAGTGAGTAATTTTTAAACTAAATCAGAGCCCCAGTTGCAGCCTGGGATGCAGGGAACTCCCCAAACTATCTGCGAAAATTTTGTACAAGTCTAATCAATTGTTACATCTCTCACAAGGGGAGCCTAAAAGGGAGAAGATTCCTGAATACTGATGTGAATCATTAATACCAAAGATGATTACATGCCATTGTGGAGAACTGCCTGAGTCTGTATCCCTTTAGAACATACACATGTGCTGGTTACTAAGCAATCAGCAGCCATGCTGAGCAACATGCATAGATTTATTGACTATTCTCCATTGGTCAGGCATTACTCTGTGATGAGAGCCTCTGCCTAGAAAAGGGGAGCATGTAGGGTGGGCTGTAATCACCTGCCTCACATCTGGGCTCTGATAAAGTCCTACATGGGTTGTTACCATGAGTCAAAAGAGTTATGCTAATTTGGGTTTGGGAAGGCATAGCTGTTGTTTAGGAAAGGTCTCTTGGAGGGGTTTATTCCTGACCTGGATCTTAAAGGTCTGTTTTAGCTTAAATCCCTGCTTCCTTTACCCATCCATGAGCCCTGAGAGAGCAAGCCTGTGACCCTCCATATAAGCACTTGCTAAAACAATCAGGAATTGAAAAGCATCCTTAAGAGATGCCCAGCTTTCTTCTAGAATGCCCTCCTTTCTCCAGACATTGGCAACATATTGTTTCAGCACTCTCCTACCATTTGGCCTCCAGTCCTCAAATTTCTTCTGGGATCACAGTGCAGTCCCCCAGTCTATAAGAGCTACTAAAAACAGTACAGTAAACAAAATAATCCCAGACCAAAAGGCTTTTGCTCTCATGAAGCAGGAGACAGAGCAAGTGGATAAACACACTGCAATGGTGACAGCACTGGACAGAAGTAACGAGAGTGTGAACATATGATTCTATATCAAGTTGTGGGGGCAGGTTTCATGATGAGGGCATATGTGACCATCAGCCTGGAGAAAATGCAGAACCCCTTTGAATTCTGAAATTTGTTCTCAGCTTAGCAAGTAAGTAAAATAAATACGATATGGCCACCTGTACAACTATCCTAGAACCTAAAACTCCCACCAGCTGTAACATCTTACGTCTAAATGTTAATCTAGCATGAGCTCTGATTCAGATGGTTCTCAAATAAGTAATGCTGGGGCCTAGTACCAGCATGAATGTGGCACTAGGTTTCAATGGGTGTCCTAACTTCTGCCAAGATACGTGGCTACTCAAAGGAGGGAAGATGGACAGACAGAGGGTCTAAGATCTCAATAGTATAACCATTTGCTTCCAGGCCAATGAGCAGAAAGGGCAGAATCTGATCTATGCAGTCCCCCTGCATCAACATGGTCACTTCAAGTGTGTGTTCTCACTCAGCCTTTTGTTAGTGTCCACTCAGTGCACAAATAAAACAGTTCAAACACTAACACAGGAATTGGGAAATGTCAACCCCACAGGGCCAAGTGTTCTTCACCACTCTTACCCTAACTCCTGAACTGCACTCCAGAGAACGTTAGTCACTGCTGTTCCTACTGGGTATATCCTGGATCAAGGAGCAGGCACTGAATTCTCAACACTGGAAACTGGCTCCCCCAGATGCCATTCTCTTGGACTCCACTGTCCAACAAAGTAAGGCCATCTGACAAGACACCTAAGGGGTGGGGCATAACTAAACCGTTACCATGAACATACAATTTCTTTTAACCTTAGCTTCTCCACTGCATTAATTAAATAGCGGTTAATATGACAACTGTTTCCCAGCCCCTTCTCTCACACATACACACAAGACCTGTTTCAATGGCAAATCCGGCTTATCGTGCAAATTCTGCTCCATGACTCAAAGGGAGCGCATAGTGGAGAGAAATGCTAGGTTTGCTCCATATCTGCTTTTCATTAGTGCTCAGTTCTCCTCACTTTGCCAAGAGCCTCTAATAACAGGCTCATTAGATGTGGTGTTGGGTTCCGATTTCCTGTGGCACACTCTCACGTCGCCTCATGTGGCACCAATCCTTTTTTTCCCTCCCTCGCTTTCTCAGTGAGGTGGCAAGAGAACATTCCCCCTGGGAAGCCTGAGTCAACTGGTGCATTTTGCCTGGAGTTCCTGAAGTCTACAACACATTTTTTCCCCTCCACTGCCCAAGTCCAACCCCAGGCCTACGGGCCTGGAAAACACAGTGGGGCACAGATGTCACCAGATTGCCTTCCTGGGAGGCTGACCTTTAAGATAAAAATTTATGACTGCTGGCTTTCCCCTTTGTGTTTCTGCTAGCGGTACTCCATCTGGGCGTCATGCATCAGGTGGTAGTGAGAATAGCTAACACTGTCCCCGAGCGAAGACTTCCCCTGCTCACCCAAAGACACTCCACAATTGCTATAATGACTTGGAACTCTAAGGCAGACTGGAATTTAGACAGCATGCAAGAAGTCATACAAGGCTTGGCTAAGCCATGAAGTATCTCTCTGACAGTTAAAATCCTGCATACATCTTCTAAAGGGGTTACAGACTCCAAAGCCTCCTCAGGTCCCTTTATCTGATCCTTTTTCAGCCCCCGTGCCCATTCCTTAAGACATAGAAATGCTTTCTGGAGAGGTCCTAATGACCATGGGTTGCTCCAGATCCCACTAGCTCCTCTAGCCTTTGTATCTGAGTGGTGGGGGGGCTTCCTAGAATGCACTCTAAGCTGTCCCAAGTTAGGAGGCTAAGACCTTCTGGGAGATGATATTTGCAAAAGCACCAACAGAGAATTTGATACCAACAGAATATTTGGCACTGAATTTGGCTTCTTTCCTTTTACTTAAATGCTTCCAATGGATCAGGAAGACTGTGACAACAAGTTAGCTAGCCACGTTTAAGTTTTAGTAATCCCACTCAGCTATAAAGTGACCTTACGATATTTTAACCAAGTAAGAGGGTCCCAAGAAGTTCCCATGGCCTTTGGCCCTCTTTTAGGTAGAATAACTAGACAATCTCATATGGAACATCAGGTGAACCATTAGTTAATTAGCTTTCTGTTGCTGTGTGTTATTTCATTTACACTTCCAGATCACACTCCATCACTGAGAGTAGTCAGGGCAGGAACTCAGGCAGGAACCTGGAGGCAGAAGCTGACGCAGGGACTAATAAGGAACTCTGCTTACTAGCTTGTTCCCTATGGTGCTCAGCCTGCTCTCCTATATAACCCAGGACTACCTGCCCAGGGTGGTGCCACCCATAGTAATCTGGATCCTCCCACATTAACCATCAAGAGAAACTGCCCTACAGATTTGCACACAGATCAATTCTCTCAATGTATTTTCTCAATTCAGAGTCCTTTTCTCCAAACGACCCTACCTTGTGTCAATTGGCATAAAATTAACCAGCACAATCATGACACCTCTGAACTTTAGGGAAATCCTCATGAAGAGAGACACCTCAGGTTGTCCTGACCTCAGACATCTGCCATTTTCATAAAGATTTACTCCCCAAGGCAGAGTAAGTTCCTAGGGTCAGGAGAGGGCTGGGTTGAATGTTTGACCATTCCAAATTGGGAATCATCTCTATAAATAAAAATGATGCCATGGCCTAGACACGGACTAGCACGTGGGTCAGCCCAGTTCACGAAGGTACACTTCCAGAATCATTGCTATCCATGGAACATGGAACTGTATCTGAAGCCC